>NC_133732.1:2700000-2977500 GCF_048934315.1 Petromyzon marinus
TGTTCATTGGCAAACTTCAGACGGACATGTATATGTGCTTTCTTGAGCAGGGGGACCTTGCAGGCGCTGCGGGATTTCAGTTCTTCACGGCATAGTGTGTTGCCAATTGTTTTCTTGGTAACTATGGTCTCAGCTGCCTTGAGATCATTGACGAGATCCTCCTGTGTAGTCCTGGGCTGATTCATCACCGTTCTCATGATCATTGCAACTCCGCGAGGTGAGATCTTGCATGGAGCCCCAGGCCGAGGGAGATTGACAGTTCTTTTGTGTTTCTTCCATTTGCGAATAATCGCACCAACTGTTGTCACCTTCTCACCAAGCTGCTTGGCAATGGTCTTGTAGCCCATTCCAGCCTTGTGTAGGTCTACAATCTTGTCCCTGACATCCTTGGAGAGCTCTTTGGTCTTGGCCATGGTGGAGAGTTTGGATCTGATTGATTGATTGCTTCTGTGAACAGGTGCCTTTTATACAGGTAACAAGCTGAGATTAGGAGCACTTCCTTTAAGAGTGCGCTTCTAATCTCAGCTCGTTACCTGTATAAAAGACACCTGGGAGCCAGAAATCTTTCTGATTGAGAGGGGGTTAAATACTTATTTCCCTCATTAAAATGCAAATCAATTTATAACATTTTTGACATGCGTTTTTATGGATTTTTTTGTTGTTATTCAGCCTCTCACTGTTCTAATAAAACTACCATTACAATTATAGACTGATCATTTCTTTGTCAGTGGGCAAACGTACAAAATCAGCAGGGGATCAAATACTTTTTCTTCACTGTATACAGGAAGTCGTAGGTTCGACAGCAGGCCTGATGTCTGCTGTATATTTGAAGTCTGCGTCACTTTCTCTCTCTCCCCGTAGTCGCGTGGATTTCTCTGGGGGTCCTCCGGTTTTTCCCCTATACATTAAGAAGGAACATCACGCGTTTAGAGTTATTTGGCTACTGCTATAAACTTCCACGTGATGATGATGATGATGATAATCCACCATTTTGTTGAGCTATCATTTGTGATGACCAGGTCGCTTTTGCAAAGAAAGTGCCGCTATATCGCAGCTCAGTGGGGGGCCTTATACCTGGTAAAGTAAAAATAAAAGTTTAGTTTAAATATTCTGATTGTGATTGTGATGTCTCTGGTCGCGTGGCTCCAGGAGTGGAGGTGCTGAATGACTTGCCGTCTCCGCGCACGATTAAGACTCACCTGCCCTACCAGCTGGTGCCTTCCTCATTTTGGGACAACGATTGCAAGGTGGACCACCATCATCACCATCACCACCACGCTTAGTCTCTTGCTTGATTTTCCAGGCTCCCCTTCATTGGTGTCACTATAATATTATTTTGCCATGTCACTTCCGTGTATATTGTGTAGGTTCGAGTCTATCGAGAGAAATCGAGATCATTCACGTGAGGCGATACAATAGGGTTGGTCTGGATTTAACGTTTAGACAAGCCACCCTGCCAGTTTCCAAGCAGTAGTGCATCTCGAGAACATCTCGGTGGTGCACTTACAATATGTTACAGGAGGACCCCTTCGTCAGAACACTCACACCTACGCCTACGTGTTCCAGAACACATTCATACACCCTTAAGGCACTTCAAGCCTTAGATGACCACCCGCTTTGGGCTGCATTCACAAGCAACCTGAACTCTTTGGTTCTATTCGGTAAAGTCACGTAGGTAAAAAATAAAACAACAAAAATCACGACATTTCGGCCACAACACGAGTGTGTTGTAGCCCCTGCCTGGGTATTTGGGGGCATCTCTCTATGCATTCATAGAGAGATTCCCCCATAGTTGTTACACAAGGGCATCCATCCAATCCTGCAGAACCTGTCCTGTGGTCTACACAGTTGTGATGGTGTTATGTAGGGCAGTCTGCACAAAAAATGGCACCTTCCCTTAGCATTTTTCTTGGGAGATCATCGCTGCACGACGCGTTTCCTGGTATCAGACTTCGTATGTCCTCTCGCACTTCCTCCACAGATGGCACCTCAGCCAACCATTCAGAAGGGGTGGCTACATCTGCCAAAATTTGAGGCACGGCAACCCTAGCCGGGTCGTCCCCACCTGGCCCAACGATGTTGTCTGGGCTGAGGGGGGAATTACTCTCCACCAAGACCTCACAAAATTTATATGCAAGCCTGCAGACCTGTATATGGGGGTCATAGATGAGATCACAGTTCTTTCCCTTAAACATGGTCATAGATGTTGTGCTGCAAGTTAATTTATTGATGTAATAAAATAGCGATTTGTGATTACGGGCTACTGAGGCAGATTCAATCTCCTCAGCAACCCACACCCACTATTAATATTTGCAATGCTGCACAGCTCTCCAAACCTTCAATCCAAGGCCGTTGTAAGCCTCCTCATTCTCCAATGTTGGATGTTGTAGACGATGGTCAATGAGGTCCTGGTGTCAAGGACATGGGCCTGCATCTGCTGATCTATAATTATATATTCCAGCAGATGTACTTGCTTGGACTTGGCGTGCATTCATAATGTTGCGTGGTTATGCCGATGCCGGAACAGCGTGTTCATAATTACAAGCCCATGGGATGCACAAAAGTCTAGTAGCCTCCTACCGTTATTATTGAGCTGATCTGGCCCATGACTTCCAATCACTTCAACCCAGGTGTCTGCGTCATGACCCACTCGGGCATTAAAGTCGGCAAATAGGATGACTCTATCCCTAGGGGCCAATTTAGCTAGTACCTGGTACAGGAGGTTATAGAAGGCGTTTGACTCATCGGCCTTGTCTGCATCCCTCCACTGAAATCTAATAACATCTCACCATTCGGGTTCAGATCAGGGGGGAGCATTCCTCCCAATCACGCCTCTCCACGTATCTCCATCGTTTCTAACGTGGGGATTGAAGTCGTCCAGTAGGACTATGGAGTCGGTAGGTGTCACTCTGTCGAGCACTGCACTCACCATCTCCAAGAAGGCCGAATACTCTGAACTGCTGTTTGGTGCATAATCACAGACAACAGTCAAAGTTTTCCTTTCTTAGACCCGAAGTCCCATTGAGGCGACCCTCTCATCCACTGGGACAAACTCCAACTGAATAGCACCCAGCCGGGGTTACCCCGGAAAAGGGTTACGTGGGTCACCCAGCCACCAGGCGCTTGCTGGTGAGCACCACCCCCAGGCCTGGTTTTAGGGGAATGTTCATGTATACCTTGTCCGACGAGGTTCTCCAATTTTTATATTTCTGAACCATTCAAAAGAGGTTTTTTTGGACCGATATTTGTCTGAAACCTCCCCCAAGATCTGTTCGCCAAGGGAAACTCTACCAAGAGTACACGACTCCAGGCGACATCGCTCTGAGGGTCATTGGAACACACAAACGCCACCACCAGTATGAGGTCACGATCCTTCGGTGGGGGCGGGGGGAGGCCTTGCCTGGAAAAAAATAAAATGCAGTTTTAGTTTAGTGTCTCCTTGTGCCACTCTCCCCAACCCCTACATCTGCTATCTCCTCCCCAGGTGATCTACGTCGCACGTAATGCCAAGGACAACGCTGTATCCGCCTTTCACTTTAACCGAATGAACAAGTTGCATCCGGAGCCCGGCACCTGGGAGGAATACCTGCATCGTTTCATAACCGGCAATGGTGAAGGCACCTAGGTTATTGCAGCCACTTCTATACCGGTAGTGAGGAACCGAATTAATTTCACGTGGCCCGCAACTTAATTTAAACATGAACACACATACAAAGACAAAGATTCCCTGTTTATCCTTAACAGACCGTTAGGGCAAGTGCTGTTAGTGAGCAGCACCTATAAAGGCCGGCACAACACTGAAATCGGTGGGTGGCCAGCACCATGCCCGACTGCCTTTATTTCCATAGTGACAAAGTTTACACACCGCACCAGGTACTCATTTGAGGCTGAGTTGGCCAAGGAGAGGCACAATGCTGGTTCAGATAATCGTCACTGGTGTTGGCCGTGAGGGGGAGTAGAAACATTTCAATCACGAATAATTTGCTTATAAGTTGAAAACTCAGTAGAAAAGATCACTTAGTCTGCAAGAGAGCTGTTTCCACTGCTAATGCAGAAAACATAATGGAAACAAAGCCCAGTGGAGGTCTAAACGCTCATAAATAGGCATCAATCATTGGCGGCAGGCATGGCTCAGCCCCCACTTACGAGCACTTGGATTGGCCGAAATTGGCGCCCGCTTGCATTACCGCATAACGTAAACACATATACCATTACATCAACATTTTAACGTTGGTAGAAACCATGGGGGGTTCTATTGGAGGGCAAAACATTAATCTCAAAAACCGTTATCCGATGTCACACTGTTAACCCAGGGACTACTGGACAAGTCAAATACTTTAGAGTCCTGACCAGCCACCTGACCTGGGGGGATGCAATTTATTTCACCCTGACGTGAATTTTTAACGTGCCAACATGGTCACTCCACCTCCTCCTACCCACAGTGTGCTGGGGCTCGTGGCATGATCACGTGACCGGGTGGTGGAACGTGAGGGAGCGGCACCGGATTCTCTACCTCTTCTTCGAGGACATGATGGAAGTAAGGTCACAAAGCAGTCTAGGACATAAGTAGCACGGCTCTAAGACCTAAAAACTACTTTTAGAAATATTGATTCTTATCCAAATAAATCATTCAGAGCTCTGAGCGGGAGGGAATTGTTGTGTGGGCTGAACTTGGTTGACATCACAAGCATGAGCTGATGCATGTGTGGGGGACTGTACAGAGAAAGTGCTAGAAGGCACGTGTTATAGTAGAGTTCGGGGGGGGGGGGGGACTATCCGATAAGGGCTGGGCCAAGCGAGTATATGAGGGGGAGCCAGGCCCGCAGTCGGATAGCTTAATCCAAGGACTAATCGACTACCAAGGTGGAAACCATCGGGGCTGAAAATAGCCATTGTAATTACGGGCGTAAGTGGTTGTTACCCTTGAAATTGTAAATACATTATGATAGAAATTAAGTTTCTAATTCTACAAAATGGACTTCTCCAATAAGCTTTTTAACTCTGCCAGGAGAAGTGGGATTCAATTTTGATTTAAAGCTTTCGTGACTGCAGTAATTCATATTCTTAGCTTTTTCGGTAAAGTCACGTTGAAGGGAAACAATAAAATAATAAAATAAAAGCTAAGAATATGAATTACTGCAGTCACGAAAGCTTTAAATCAAAATTGAATCCCACTTCTGGCAGAGTTAAAAAGCTTATTGGAGAAGTCCATTTTTATATATTTTATTATTTTATTGTTTCCCTTCAACGTGACTTTACCGAAAGAGCTAAGAATAAGTGGGATTCAGTTTACGGTATCCCATAAGAAGACCCAGGGAGGAGCTCTATTGGAAGAAAAGGCGTTGTCCCTAAGTGCCCTAGGTCCCCGAGACCCAGAACCCAGCCATGGACAATTTGGGGCCTGTTGTGTTTCTTAATAAAACTCCTGGGGATCTGATTTATTTAGTCCCACAGCTTCGTTACTGATTGTGAGCATGAAGCTCCCCCACCCCTTCTTCCCCCCTTGTGCGTGCTGAGGACCCCATGCGTGAGGTGTCCCGCATCGCCCAATTCCTGGAGCGGCCGCTGTCCGAGCAGCAGCTGCGTGAGGTGGTGAAGCTCACCTCCTTCCCCGTGATGCGCGACAACCCCATGACGAATTACAGCACCTTGCCCACCGACTTCTTGGACCACTCCGTGTCGCCCTTCATGCGCAAGGGTAAAGATCTCAACGTTTTTGGATGCTCAGTTGGGACACACGGTGATTATGATGAAGGTGGTGGTAGGATGGGGATGATCTTCAAACTAGCGGTGTCAAGATTGGCCTCTGTGGAGCAGGAGGATCGTGAAGGCCACTCCTAGGTTGTTGTCGGCAGTCGCCCTCCAGCAACAATGGAGGGGAGAGTAGCAAGGCTCATTGCAAGGAGTGGAGCGCCGGGGGGCTTAAACACAGTAAATTGGCATAGTAGGGGGCACAGGTGGTGCATCTGCCAGTCATTTTAGTCAGTAAACTTACGGCACCTGGGTCTGTCCCGTGACCTCTTCCAAGCTGAGATTCAACACTGCACATAGCCTGACACAACCACCATTTAGGGGCAATGGTGGTTGTTGTTGATGATTGTGATATTAAGACAACCCCCACTAAAAATTACAGCAACATACCTTGGCCAACCGAGTTCGATTCCCACTCACGGCCAACACCGGTGATAATTCTCCGTACCGGCCCAGGGGCTCCCCCAGGTTGACTAAGCCTTGACGTACCGAGTGCGGTGTAAATCGCCACTGGGGAGGTAAAGGCAGTCGAGCATGGTGTTGACCACCCAGGCCCTCGTGCGCCTTCATAGGTGCTCGTTAACAGAACTTTTCCCTGACATTTTATGAAATCTATATGGGGGATCTTTGTTTTTGTTTTGTCTTTGCAGGAGAGGTGGGTGACTGGAGGAATCACTTCTCTGCGGCTCAGCTGGAGGCCTTTGAGCAGCACTACAAAGAGAAAATGGCCACCACTGACCTGTGCCTGAGGGACAGCCTGCCCTGAAGGCCCGCATCTCTCCCTCTGCTCCTGCCTGTATCATTTGTCTTATTTGGCTTTAAGTAATGATAATAATACAAATTTATTGTAATATATAGCATCGTTCATGTTTATTTCATCCCACAACGCTGTAAAATAATAATATTCATAATCGCATTTAGGGCTAAATCCTATTTAAACCAATTATTAAGTAAAGTAAAAAGGCTCATGAAATATATAAGTAAGGTTGCCGATCTCTGAGTCATGAACAAAATCAGGACACGTCATGGGGAAGAAGAAGGCAATCTCACAATTCCAAAAGAGGTGAGAAATGCAAGTAAATACCTTTTTTGAGCAGTGTAATATTATTAATATTCCATTGACTCACAATATATTTGATTACCGATTATCCGGCTTACAACAGCATGTCATGCAAGAATGTGCAAAAATTCGCTATTTTAAATAATGATTAGTAGTGATTATCCGGCTTTTTTTTTATCCGGCGCCCCCTTCCCCCCAAGCTGCCGGATAATTGATGGTTTACTGTACGTGACCTTTAACTTCCCTGGGAAGAATTACAGATTTCCTTGGACAGATACCTCAACAAGAAGACGATCTTGGCAAAGGCAGGACAGGTGGCAACTCTAGTTGTTAAATGGACAATCTGAAATTTGATCCAATTGGGTTATACGTTTACATTTTTATATCGATTTGATTTTCTTTGATTTGGTTCGTACCTGGTTTAATCTGTGATAGTTTCAGCTGGCTTTTTTCATCTACTCTTGATTCATCTGGGTATTATCTAGACTTTGTTCATTTGTATCTGGCATGGTTATGTCTGATACATCTCGGACAACACAGAGATTCAATTAATGTGGCTTCACACCACTCACTGGTCTAGCGTTCATAGTCAGCATAGCACGAGTTCACTATCTGGTGGTGAAGCATAAAAGCTGATTGAGTGAAAAGTCATCGCCTGGTGATGTCAAATTCAGTCACAAAATATGAAAACATCTGATAAGAAGATTTATTAGTAATAATCGGATCACCAGATTGCAACGTACAAATCATATAAATTTGTAAACGTGATAATCGCTATCAAGTAGTGCGTGACTACAAAAAGTTGTGTTTTAAGTTTTAATAAATATGTGCCACTAACCGCGAAATTAGTGATACAAATATTCAAATAAGTAGTGTTTTTATTCAAAAAGACTGAGAGAGACGCAAATCATCGTGATGATGACTACGAGTACTGCCCACAAAGACAAAAATCTCCCATATAACCTTGACAGACTGTTGGGGCAAGAGCTATTAGCGAGTAGCACTTGTGAAGGCCGGAACGGCACACGAGGGGGTGGGTGGTAAGCACCACGCCCGGCCGCTTTTGTCTCCACAGTGGCGATGTTTACACACCGCACCAGGTACTCATTTGAGGCTGAGTCGACATAAGGAAGGCCCAGGACCAGTTCAGATAACGGTCACTGTTGTTGGCCATGAGCTGGAATTGAACTCGGTTCGCCGGGTTCGTAGTGCAGCATACTAACCGCTGCACTTCCGCTTCCCACTACTACTGCTCAAAACCATCATCATCAACACATTGTAACCACTACAACATCACCACCACTCCCACCATCATCATATTTACTATCACTAACATTAACACTACCATCATCAACATACTTTCCATGGATGTACTGGTGGAATTTCCACCTGGTACAGATACAATGGGAGGCTGATGGATCCCTCTGCATGAGTATATGGGTTTCTGTGTGAGTCTATGCGTCTGTGAAAGTTCAACTTTTGTTGCACCGTGCGTATAAACTGTGCTTATCGGAGGTGCGGGGCAAATGACCACAAATTAAAGAAGAAAATAAGTTCTAAAGAAATGAGTTTGTCAATCTAGATCATTTAAAGTGCATAGCTCAAATGGCTTCCTAATATCGGAAGGAATAGGGTTCCAGACGGTCACAGGAGTGCAACTGAAAGCGCGCAGTGCAGTGACCACGTTTGTTCGATAGCCAGCCAAAAGCCGCTGCTCTTTGACGAAATCAGCAAGGTGTTATGGTTTATTTGTGGCAAGTACTTTGTGCGTGTGTGATAAGTGTGACCTTCAACAACAACAATCGCCATTTTCCACTAAGTGCCTGGCTATGTACACGTTAAGGCCACGTGAAGTGCCGACGGCCTGCCAACAGGAGGTCACTGGATAGACCCAGGTTCCATGGATTGACTGAGTGAGATGAAAGGCCGCTGCACCACCTGTGCCCCCCACTGTGCGAACTTAGCTATGTTTTAGCTACCCGGCGCTCCGCTTGTTGTGAGCATCGCTCCTCTGCCCTTCGTTTTTGCTGGAGTGCGACTGCCTCCAACTGCCCATTCGAGGCCTTCCCGAACCTCCCCCACAGAGGCTGATCTTGACACTGCTGGTACCAGTAATCGGGAAGTCCACTCAGCTCAACATCCTCCTGTACCACATCACTCCATCTCTTCTCTAGCCCGTGCTGCGCCCGCTCTATCTGGCCAAACAAAAGCTGTTTCGCCATGCAGTGGCTGGGCATGCGGGATACATGACCCTGCCAACGCAGCCTTCGCTGCCGGAGTTCACCAATGGAACTTTGTCCAGATTTTTCAAGGATTCTTGAGCTCCTCATACAAGCCAGCCTGGTTAAACACAGGATGAATCATAGGCAGGCCAGCGTAAATGTTTCTGACTGGCGAACAGGTAGTTTCCACACAGTGTTACTCAGCGATGAAAAGATTATGTCAACTCTGTTGTTAAACCAGAGCTGGTCATGCCCACACGGCGCAGGTAGAGAAAACTCTCAATCCTCTCCACAACTGCCCCATCACCAATGGGGAGTTGAGCGGGTGGAGTGTGTGATGGCAAAGATTACCCAGAAATGTGCTTAGTTTTGGTGGGTTCAGCAACAACACCTCCAACTTCTCCTCTGATTGAGCATCAATCACCAATTCATTAACATACGTTACATGGTCGATGAATAGGGAGCCATCCCTTGACAAAACATAGGCATCGGTCATCCTCTAATTTTATCTGTACCAGATGGAGATTCCTCCGGTACAGCCAAACAAGGCTTTACGAACTACGTGGTCGCAAAATATGTTAAATAATGCGGGAGCTAGAGGACATCATTGTCGCACCCCAAGGTGAACAGGGAATGGTTCCAACTCCTGACTACGCAGTTTTACCCGAGGCTGCTCACTTTCATAAAGGTCCTTAATGAGCGTGAGCAGAGAGTTAGGGACACCAAAAGCACGAAGAATAACCCAGAGACCAGGCCTACTGATGGTATCATAGACCTTGACCAGGCAAATAAAGCAGAGATAAAGGTCTTGTTGGAATTCCCTACACTACTGCTGTCAGTGAGGGACAGAAAATATGGCGTCTGTGCAGGACCGCCCTGGCCTGAAACCGCATTGGGGCTCTGCAAGCCTCTCCTCAGTGTGCCTGGCAAAGTCGATGTTGATTAAAATAATCCTTGCCAGGACCTTTTACGGCACACTGAGGAGGGAGATGCTCCTGTAGTTGTCACAGTCTGTATACTTCCAATCCTGTGGAACCTGTGAAGTGGTCCAGACTGTTGTTATGATGTCATATATGTCAGTCTGCGCACACACAGCCTACCCTCCCTCACCATTTCGCTTGGGAGATCATCTCTGTCCATCGCTTTTCCTGAATAATGAAACACCTTCCGTACTTCCTCACCAGAATACACTTCAGCCAGCCACTCACAGGCGGTGACAATTTATTCCAATATTTGAATCACCACAGCCTCAGCAGGGTCATCCCCGTTTTACCCCGTGATGTTTTTTTTCTGGCTGAGGGATTTCTCCTCCCCCAAAACTTCATGAAAATGCTCAGCAAATCTGCAACTCTGTTTCTGGGGGTCGGAGATCGAACCACCTTTCTTTCCCCTCATGATGGTGATAGGTGTGGAGCTGCAAGTTACTTTTTTGTATGGAGTTAGAGTAGTTTATGATCGCAGACAGACTATGTCCTCAGCAACCTGCGACCACCACCCATCCTTGCAGCATTGCACGGCTCTCCAAACCTCCCAGCGGAGGCAATGGTAAGCCTCCTCATTCCCTGACGTGGGATGTCGTAGACGGTCGGGGTGGGCCTGCCGCTTTTTCTCAGCCAGCCTGAACACCTCCACTGTCAGCCAGGGTCTCTGGGGAGGTTTGGACTGTGTACCCAAAGTAGCCATTGCAGTTGCATGAGCCACAGTCCTAAACCTCACCCATTTCCCCTAGACATCAGGATAAGTGGGGGACGATGCCAACCCAATTCGCAAACGATGATGAAATTCTCCCGTGTAACTTTCATCAGCTAGCTGAAACCAGGCTTGTTGGTAATTACAATTCCATGGGCTGCTAAGAAGTCTGGCAGCCTCCTACCATTGTTTTTGAACTGATCTCGCCCATGCCATCCATATCACTCTAATCCAGGTGCCAGCATCATGACCCACTCGGGTATGAAAGTCGCCCAACAGGATGACTCTATCACGAGGGACCACTTTAGCTAGCACCTGTGACAGAAGGCAATAAAAGGCACCCGACTCATCTGTCTTGCCTGCATCCCTCCACTGGTACTCATCATTAGTGAGGGCATAAATAACCACCACCACTCCTCGCCTCTGGTTGATGGGAAGGTGAGCCCACAGTAGCCTGGGGATTAAAGCTTCCCACACCTCACCGCCACGCTCCCATGTCCCCGTCATTTTTTTTCATTCACAAGAGTAGCCACTCAACTGCTGTAGAGGACTGTCCACCCCTCACTCATGGTGGCTGGAGCCAGCGCCAGTCCACCGGATCTCCTGAATATCGCAGAGGTCCAGGCGGTAACGGTCCGGCTTCCAACAGAGGAGTGGCAGCCTCTCCTCTGCAGTGTTTGAACATTCCACGTGGCCACCCTCAGTGATTTTTTGTTGTTTCTGGAGGAACCCGAGGGTTAAGGCTTCAGTCTCCACCAACTGGGTTTACATAGGAGACGTCATAGACGCCTTTCCCCACCGGAGCCTCAGCTTAATTAGATATTTTTCACGTGGTTTTGTGGTAATTAAATTTAACATGGAGCGGTTACCAGCCCAATGCACCCGTCCAGGGCCCCAATTTCGCTGCTTTAATGGCTACAAGCGTCATGAGCCGATTTTGGAACTGGCCTTCCCTCCATGGCATTGCTAACATGCACCACAGCGTTACCGTCCATCACCACCGAGGAGGTAGGGGTTTTTATTTTTTTTATTTTTCTGGACACTCTCTCAACCACTCACCCACCTACTCACCCATTAACTCACTCCCCTCTATCCTCCAAGACATTCCCCTTACCATCCTCCACCGCTGGAACGCCAGCACCGGGACCCCGGCCGCCATCCATCACCTGTGTGCTAGAACGGTGTTGTTAACGAGTTCGGGTCGAGCCGTTGATGCTAGAATGGATGTAGAACTGCTCCTCGGAGCTGAGTCGGTGGTGTTAGAGCTGCTCTGTGGAGCAGAGGCATTGGAATTAGAACTCCAATTGACGTTGAGCCAGTGTGATTTCTTACAGCCACCGAGACATGGCGAGTGTTAGAACTTCTCTTGGTAGTCGAGCCAATAGCGCTAGAATGGATGCGTTCCATTATGTCATCGGCGGTAGAATTGCCCAGTGGAGTTTCATCACTGGTGTTAGAACTGCGATGTGGCGTTGCATTATGGGTGTTAGAACTGGTCTGTTTGGGTCACTTGGGTTAGAACGGATGTCTTTCATTTCCACGTGAGTGTTATAACCGGCGTATGTAGTTAAACCACTGGCCTTAAGAATTCGACCATTTATTCAAGTTAATTTCGTTAGAATAAGGGTGTTCTAACACCCTTATTTTATGGGTGTTAGAACTGCCCTGTGTTACGTTGTGATCGTCATAATGGATGCCACTGGCGTTAGAATTCCCACGTGCAGTTACACTGATGGCATTCATATGCAAGCCTTTTATCCCCAGGGCGTTAGAACTTCCCTGCACAACATAATAATTGGCGTTAGAACTCCGCTGTTCAGCGGAGTCGGTGGCGTTAGAACCCAGATCGCTGGTGAGATCGCTTATGGCCACTCAGACAAGGTGAGCGTTAGAACCGCTCTTTTCTGCCGAGTCCATTGCGTTAGAACGGATGCCTTCCATCTTATCACTGGTAGTGACATGTAGAATGATCACACTCGCGTTAGACCTGGTGTGTTTGGTTAAACCACTGGTGTTATAGCTACCCTGTGTAGGCAATTCACCGGCGTTAGAATTTCCCTCTGTAGCCAGTCCACCGGTGTTAGAACTCCCCTTTGTCGTCAGTCCTTTGGCGTTAGAACTCCCCTTTTGCAAGAAATCCTTTGCTATTCTGAATGCCCATCGCTCTGCGGCTACCGCTCCAAGTGGTGGAACGAGGAGCAGCAGAAGGAGGTGGTGGAGGTTGAGAAAGAGAGGGTGGAGACTTTGGCTTTTAAACAACTGTTATTGCCGCCAGCAGCAACAGCACTGGAGGTGATTTCGATACGAAATAGTCACCAGAAACAAATACACAAACGCTGGTACAGAAGGCTTTCCAGACCCTCGGCGTTCGAAGAAGACACGCTTGTCACAAGCGTGTGTGCTATGCGTGCTCCAGCCGGTGCCACGCCTTGAGCAGGCCCCTGAACACTGGAAGCATAGAGCAGCCGTCAGTGTCACCTTGCAGCATCTTTTTCCTCGTCCTGTACACCTCCATCGTTGCTTGAGCGCAGACGAAATTGGCGAGGTCATGGTGCTTGTTAGCCAGGTATGGCACCTCGTATACGTAGCTGTTCTTATAGAAGGGCACCCCCAGATGCTGAAGATGTTCCCCAAAAGCCGGAACATTGGGTTGAGCCGCTGTCAGCGTAAGTACTGATGGGGCAGATCCTCCCTGGCACTGCAGAAAATGCACAAGTCTGTTACACGGCCGATGGCAACGTCCAGTGTGCCAATCTCCACTGGAGGTCACCGCAGCCTTTGACTACGGGAGACTTTGTACATTTCTTTCCACTGGGGGGCGGCCACAATGAGGGGAGAGGAATGGTCTATCCATTTTGTGTCCGGTAGATCGGCCAGGTCCCGGGAATGCAGCTCCTTGACACAGCACGTGTAGAGTGCTGTGTTGGGGGCGCTCTTCAGGGGCACATTCCTGCAGCCTCGGAGCTTCAGTCGCTGTGGTCAGGGGGCTGCGTGCAGGGGAAGCACAACTCCAGGAAGGAGGAGGAGGGGGGAGAGGAGAGAGAGAGAGGGAGGAGAGGGAAAGTGAGGGATAGAGGGGAGAAAGGAGATAGAAAGAGGGAGGAGAGAGGGGGAGAAATAGAGGAAGGGAGAGAGAGGGGGGAGAGATGAGAGGGTGTATATAATTATAATATTACAAATATTACATAGAAAACATAGGGGGAACATAGACATGGCGTAGGGAGAGAGGGGGTAGAGAGAGAGGGGGGGGGGGTAGAGAGAGGGGGTAGAGAGAGAAGAGGGGTAGAGAGAGGGGGTAGAGAGAGGAGGTAGAGAGAGAGAGGGGGGTGGAGAGAGGGGATAGAGAGAGAGAGGGGGGTGGAGAGAGGGGATAGAGAGAGAGGGGGGGTAGAGAGAGGGGGTAGAGAGAGAGGGGGGTAGAGAGAGGGGGTAGAGAGAGAGAGGGGGGTAGAGAGAGGGGGTAGAGAGAGAGGGGGGTAGAGAGAGGGGGTAGAGAGAGAGAGGGGGGGTAGAAAGAGGGGGTAGAGAGAGGGGGGGTAGAGAGAGGGGGGTAGAGAGAGGGGATAGAGAGAGAGGGGGGTAGAGAGAGAGGGTAGAGAGAGAGAGGGGGGTAGAGAGAAAGGGTAGAGAGAAGGGGGTAGAGAGAGAGGGGGGGGGGTAGAGAGAGGGGGTAGAGAGAGAGGGGGTTAGAGAGAGGGGGTAGAGAGAGGGGGGGTAGAGAGAGGGGGTAGAGAGAGAGGGGGGGTAGAGAGAGAGGGGGTAGAGAGAGAGGGAGGGTAGAGAGAGGCGGTAGAGAGAAAGGAAGGGATAAGGAGAGCAGAGCGTGAAGTCCATTGTGAAATCTTTCATTTAAAAGGGGGGGGGGGTTACATAAAACAAAGCAAAAAAACTAAAAAAACTGAAATTATGAACGAAGCAAATTGCCGGCTACACCGAGAATCTTCTTGTTTCCTCTGATCGTAAAAAAAGAGAGAGGGTGGAGAGGGGGAGGGGGGCGGAGAGAGAGAGCGAAGGCGAGGAAGGTAGCCCTGGAGGGGCAACGTCCAGCCAGCAGCCTGGGCATCTTCCGCGCTCTGGTCGGAGCCAGGGTGTGGGCTGGAGTTCCGCCACGCGCGGCTGACCCACGCCGTGCCGGCCTTCAAGGAGCAGTGGGCGCTGGAGGAGGCCGTGTGCTCGGTGGCAGATGACGGTAGAGAGCTCTGCATGCAGATCTAAGCTACCCGTCGGAGGCCGTAGGACTGTGGGAAGGGCTGCGTGCAGATGCAGCACTTGTCGTAGTTATAAAGAAAAAAGAGAGAGAGCGAGAGAGAGCCAAATGGAGTAGGAAGAGAGGGGGCAGAGAGAGAGGGGGGCAGAGAGGGGGTAAAGAGAGAGGAGAGGCAGAGAGGGGGGTAGAGAGAGAGGGAAGGGGAAAGGAGGGGGGGAAAATTGTTGGGTCTTTCATTTAAAGGGGGGGGGGGTTAGATGAAGCAAAGCATTAAAAAAACGAAATGATGAACGGAGCAAAGTGCCGACTACACCGAGCATCTTCTTGTTTCTTCTGATCGTAAAAAAACTAAAAAAAGAGAGAGGGTGGAGAGGGAAGAGAGAGAGAGAAGGGAGAGGGAAGGGAGAGGGAAATGGAATCGGGAAACAGTGACGGAGCAGAAATCACAATATGGAGGAAGCGAAGGTCTAAAAATAAATAAATGAATCGGGGAGGGAAAAGAGACACGTGGAATCTAATTTTTTTTCGGAAAACCTTGCGACAGAAGCGCCGATTTCTCGGTACGCGCGCAGGAAGTTACCCAAGAACCCTGGGGGTGGGGGGGTGAGAGTCGGGTGGGTGAGGGGGAGCGCCGGGCCGCGAGATCGGAGCGACGCGCGAACACGCGGCCCTTTCTTAACGACGCGCTGCGTCGCCAAGGCCAAGAGCGAGGCCCCCCACCCCAACCACCCCACTCGCCAAACGCCCCCACCTCTGCGCACCCCCCCCCCCCCTTCGCCGGAGGGGGGTCACGACACGGGGAGTGAATGCGGCCCCCCGCACATGACAGAAGGAGTGAGATACCGGGTCTGTGCACGGGCTTTTATGTTGCTGTGTATATTGTGTTTTGCAACAGCAACAACAAAGTCAGAGTGAGTCGCTGCTCAAATGAGCATTGAGGGGTGGTGCTCAGCGCATGTTTACAGCCCTGAGTCGGGGGTGGGTCATCCATCGAAAAACTGCTGTCGACTACCTATTTTATCGACCTCACAGGGAGGGATGATGGACTGAGCCAACCTCCCACAGTCAGGATTAAACCCGCGACCTTCCCATTGCGAGGAGACGCTCTGCCACTGAACCATCACCAGGCTGGTTTCTTTTCTACAAAGGCCCCGCTTTGTGCAATGACACAGTTTTTTCTTACATCATGAACTTTTACAAAAGCGATCTCCATAACGTGGTGGGGTTTTTTTTTACTAAATTGGGCAACATTCAAACTTTGATGAATGAAAATTCAATATATTTTTTATTTGAAAAAAAAGTAAGGAAGGGGGAGAGGGAAGGAGCGAGAGGGAGTGAGAGGGTGGAGAGTGAGAGGGGGAGGGGGAGAGAGAAGGAGCGAGAGGGAGAGAGAGAGAGGGTGGCGTTACAGTTCAGCACCACCGAGGGGGTCAAGGGTTGTTTTTGCTGGAAAATGCACACACACATACAACACAACAACAACAACAACCGCCATTCGCCACTAAGTGGCGGTGACGTCACCACGACGCTTGTGCCAGGCTATGTGCACCCTGAGGCCACGTGAAGTGTCGAACGCCCGCTGGCAGGAGGTCACGGGGCAGACCCAGGTGCCACGGGTCGACTGACTGAGATGACTGGCTGATGCACCACCTGTGCCCCCTACTGTGCCAACCTGCTGTGCTTTAGCCACCCGGCGCTCCGCTCGCTGTTGTGAGCGTCGCTCCTCCACCCTCCGTTGTTGTTGGAGGGCGACTGCCTCCAACTGCCCAGTAGCATCCTTCACGAGCCTCCTCCACAGAGGCCGATCTTGACACCGCTGGTACCAGTCATCGGCAAGTCCACTCAGCTCCACGTCCTCCTGTACCACATCACTCCATCTCTTCTCTAGCCCGTGCCGCGCCCGCTTAGCCCCCTCAATCCGGCCAAACAAAAGCTGTTTCGGCATGCGGTGGCTGGGCATGCGGGCTACATGACCCAGCCATCGCAGCCTTGCCTGCCGGAGGAGCTCACCGATGGGACCCTGCCCAGATCTTTCAAGGATTTGTGAGCTCCTCACACAATCCAGTCTGGTTAAACCCAGGATGGATCGTAGGCAGGTCAGCCTAAATGTTTCTAACCGGCGAAGATGTTCCATTAGGGGGGTCCACGTTTCGCAAGCGTAGAGAAGGGAGGGAATGACCGTGGCCGAGAAGACCTGAAGCTTAGTGCGGAGCGACAGACCAGGTAGCTTCCACACAGCGTTACGCAACCGATGAAAAGATATTGCCGCTCGACTGATTCGGAGTGAGACCTCTGCTGTTAAACTGGAGCCAGTCATAAGCACACTGCCCAGGTATGGGAAACTCTCCACTCTCTCCACAACTGCCCCATCACCGATTGGGAGTTGTGGGGGTGTAGTGTCCGACGGTACAAAATACCCAGGCAGGTGCTTAGTTTTGGTGGGGCTGATGGTAAGGCCCCACCTCTTAGTGGCACGCTCCAGTCTCAGCAGCAGCGTCTCCAACTCCTCCTCTGACTGAGCAGCTATTACCAAGTCATCAGCATACATAACGTGGTTGAGCAATAGGGAGCCATCCCTTGACCGCACCCGGGCATCGATTAGCCTCCCATTATATCTGTACCATATGGAGATTCCCCCGGTACAGCTATTGAAGGCTTCACGAACTACGTGGTCAAAATAGATGTTAAATAATGTGGGAGCCAGAGGACATCCCTGTCGCACCCCAAGGTGTACAGGGAATGGCTCTGACTCCCGGCCACGTAGTTTTACCCGGGCCCGCTCACCATCATGAAGGTCCTTAATGATCGTGAGCAGAGGGTCAGGTACTCCAAAAGCACGAAGAACGACCCAGAGCCCAGGCCTACTGATGGTATCATAGGCCTTGACCAGGTCAATAAAGCAGAGATGTAGGTCTTGTTGGAATTCCCTACACCTCTGCTGTAGCAGACGGACAGAAAATATGGCATCTGTGCAGGACCGCCCTTTCCTGAAACCGCATTGGGGCTCCGCAAGCCTCTCCTCAGCGTGCCTGGCAAGGCGATGCTGAATAATCCTTGCCAGGACCTTTCCCGGCACACTGAGGAGTGAGATGCCCCTGTAGTTGTTACAGTCTGTGCGGTCCCCCTTCTTAAAAAGGGGGACCACCAGGGCATCCTTCCAATCCTGCGGAACCCGTCCAGTGGTCCAGACTGTTGTTATGATGTCATATAGGGCAGTCTGTGCACAAACGCCACCCTCCCTCAGCATTTCGCTTGGGAGATCATCTCTGCCCGCTGCCTTTCCTGGTCTCAGACTCCGGATCGCCTTCAATACTTCCTCAGCAGATGGCACCTCAGCCAGCCACTCACAGGGGGTGACTTCATCCAATATTTGAGGCACCGCAGCCTCAGCAGGGTCATCCTCACTTTGTGCCACGATGTTTTCCTGGCTGTGGGATTTTCCCTCCCCCAGGACCTCACAGAAATGCTCAGCAAATCTGCGAACCTGTTCCTGGGGGTCGGAAATTGGATCACCGTTTTTTCCCCTAATGATGGTAATAGGTGTGGCGCTGCAGGTTACTTTTTTGATGGAGTTAAATAGCGATTTGTGATCACGGGCCACTGAGGCAGACTCCATCTCCTCAGCAACCCGCGACCACCACCCATCCTTGCAGCGCCTCACGGCTCTCCGAACCTCCGAGCGAAGGCTGCGGTAAGCCTCCTCATTCTCTGACGTGGGATTCTGTAGCCGATGACAGTGGGCCTGTCGCTTTTTCTCAACCATCCTGAACAACTCCTCTGTCATCCAGGGTGTCTGGGGAGGTCTGGACCGCGTACCCAAAGCAGCCATTGCAGCTGCATGAGTCACAGTCCTAAACCTCGCCCATTTACCCTCGACATCAGGAGGAGTCGGGGACGATGCCAATCCCAGCCGCAAGCGATGATGAAATTCTCGCTTGCAACTTTCATCAGATAACTGAGACCAGGCCACTTTAGGTTGGAATGGGGTCCTGGGTGTACACCCACCACCGGAGTGGAAGAATGGCAGGCGCATCTTACAGATGACTAGTCGATGGTCAGAGGGCAGATCAGCTCCACGGTAGGTCCTGGTGTCAAGGACATGGGCTCGCATTCGCTGGTCCGTCACTATGTAGTCCAGCAGATGTTCTTGCTTGGACCCGGCATGCATCCATGATGTTGTGTGGATGCGCCGATGCCGGAACAGCGTGTTGGTAATTACAAGCCCATGGGCTGCACAAAAATCTAGCAGCCTCCTACCGTTGTTATTGAGCTGATCTGGCCCATGCCCTCCAATCACTCCAGACCAGGTGCCAGTATCATGACCAACTCGGGCATTGAAGTCACCCAACATGATGACTCTATCCCGAGGGGCCACTTTAGCCAGCACCTGTGACAGGAGGTCATAGAAGGCATCTGACTCATCGGCTTTGCCTGCATCCCTCCACGGATGTTCATCTTCGGTGGGGGCATAAGTAACCACGACCACCATTCCTCGCCTCCGGTTGATGGGAAGGCGAGCCCAAAGTAGCCTGGGGCTTACAGCTTCCCACACCTCACCGCCACGCTCCCACGCCCCCTTCATTCTTTTGTTCAAAAGAAGACCCACACCCTGTTGTTTGGCAGTCTGCTGCCCCGAGTAGAGGACTGTCCACCCCTCATGGTGGCAGGAGCCAGAGCCGGTCCACCGGACCTCCTGAATGCCGCATAGATCCAGGCGGTACCGGTCCAGCTCCCGACAGAGGAGTGGCAGCCTCTCCTCTGCAGTGAGCGTTCGAACATTCCACGTGGCCACCCGTAGTGGCTTTTCGTTGTTTCTGGAGTAGCCCCGAGGGTAGGTATTCAATCTCCTGGCTCCGCCAATTGGGGTTTGGCCAGGAGACGTCATAGACGCCTGGCCCCCCGGGGCCTCCGGCACAAGCTTAGTTGTTACATATTTCACTTTAATTCGTGGTTTTGTGGTAATTAATTGAAGGTGGAGGGGTTACCAGCCCCTCGCACCCGTCCAGAGCCCCCGTTTAGCCCCTGTGGTGGACACATATGCCATGAGGGGAGGAGCCAATCAAAATTGGAACTCCCCCCACAGCACTGTCCACGACAGAGTTGCCCGTCCGGCACCGCGAGGAGATACACACATACATACACACATACAAAGACACACACACACATACCTATACATACACACACATAACAGCAACAACAACCGCCATTCGCCAATAAGTGGTGGTGACGTCACCACGACGCTTGTGCCAGGCCATGTGCACCTTGAGGCCACGTGAAGTGTCGAACGCCCGCGGGCAGGAGGTCACGGGGCAGACCCAGGTGCCACGGGTCGACTGACTGAGATGACTGGCTGATGCACCACCTGTGCCCCCTACTGTGCCAAGTTGCTGTGCTTTAGCCACCGTTGTTCTTGGAGGGCGACTGCCTCCAACTGCCCAGTAGCAGCGTCCTTCACGAGCCTCCTCCACAGAGGCCGATCTTGACACCGCTGGTACCAGTCATCGGCAAGTCTACTCAGCTCCACGTCCTCCTGTACCACACATACACACACACATACTTACACACACATACACACACACTTTAACCCTCCTACCTGTACTCAGCTTCTCCACCACACTCTCAATCTTAAAAACAAATTACTAAAATAATTATTTAATTTTTCCAGTGATGTAGTAACTCATTGTTTTCAGAAGTGGCCTGGCCAACGACGTGGGCTTATCGCCGTCGTCGCCTGGAATTTTAAAGCAGCCAAATACTCTAAACGCCGTGATGTTCGTTCTGAATGTGGAGTGAAAAACTGCAGGACCATGAAAAAAAATCCACGGGGAAAGAGAAAGAGAGAGAAACGCAAACTCCAAATATTCAGCAGGTGTCCACATGATCGAGATCGAACTCAAGACTCCCTGTTTAGCAGGCGAGGGTTGTTAACGTCTCCCAGGTACTGCGTCGTCAGGGTCAGGATCGAAGCCACGACCTCCTGCATACCAGGTGAAGTAGTCAACATCTCCTAGCCACCGCGATATCAAGGTCGTGATTGAAACCCACAACTTCCTGTAAACCAGGCGAGGTAGTTAACATCTCCTAGCCACCGGGTCACCGACTGAGGATGTCAAAGCGCTGAGATTCTGGGTTCAATCTAGGGTGGTGAAAATCGATAATTCCTCACCCCCCTCTATACCCCTAGCAATGTGAATGGGTTCATCCAAGTTGAGTCTCTGAATAGCAGGTCACGTGATGGTGGTGTTGAAAAGTGTGGAAATGGGGAGCGGTGGTGCAGCGGTTAGCACTACGAACCCGGCTACTCCCGAGTTCGACTCCCGCTCAGGGCCACTGACACCAGTGACGATTATCTCAAACTGGTCCTGGGCCTCCTCCAATAGGTCTACTTAGCCTCAAATTAGTAACTGGCGTGTTGCGTAGTAAACATCACCACTGGGGAGACAAAGGCGGCCGGGTGTGGTTGCTGACCATCCACCCCCTCGTGTGCCACAGCGCCGACCTTCTTGGGTGCTGCTACTCGTTACTAACATCACTTGCCACAACTGTGTATCAGTAAAGGTGATCCTCGCTAACAGCGCTTACCCCAACGGCCTGTTACAGGCTATACGGGGGATCTTTGCCTTTGTGTGTGAGTGGGTCAGAGTGGGTCTGAGTGGGGACGCAGTGTACTCAGTTAGCACAGCGCGACGAATCCGGCGACGCCAGATCCCCACCCCACACCCCCTCCACCTTCCAATGCGTTTCTTAAACAGCAACGCAACGGGACTTCACCCACAGCCTCGCCCAACCCCTTAGCTGTGAGGCACCGTGGCCTGTGTCGCGTAGGCGAGGTCCACATCCCCTCTGGGCTCTCAGTTTGCCGGCGTTGGGGGGGGGGGAGTTTGGCATCGCGTCGAGCACCGTTGAGCCGCAAAGTCGGAGGCTGTGGGATCTCAAGCGTCGGCTTGGTTCGTCGTCTGCGTTAAGGTGGTTCATTCTTGTTCAGATGTTTCATCCGTGTCGGGTGTTCACCATCGTTCGTTTCTTTAACCGTCTTCAGGTTTGTCCATCCGTGTCAGGTGTTCATCCATGTCAATTGTTCGTCCGCGTTTAGGTGGTTCATGCGTGTCCAGGTGTTCATCCGTATCAGGTGTTCATCCTCGTTCGAATGCTCAACAGTGTTCATGTGTATTCTTAGTTTTTTCGGTAAAGTCACGTTGAAGAGAAACAACAAAATAACAAAATATATATAAAACAATAAAAAATTCTCACGACGTTTCGACCATAACTCAAACGGTCATCATCAGGTGTGTTGAGTTATGGTCGAAACGTCGTGAGAATTTTTTTATTGTTTTATATATATTTTGTTATTTTGTTGTTTCTCTTCAACGTGACTTTACCGAAAAAAACTAAGAATATGAATTACTGCAGTCACGAAAGCTTTAAATCAAAAGTGTTCATGTGTTCATCAATGTCCGGTGGTTCATACGTTTGGACTCACAGAGAGACACATAGACTCACAGAGACCCATAAACTCACCACAGAGACCCACAGATTCGCAACAAGATCCATAGACTCACCACAGAGACGCATCGACTCACCACAGAGACCCATGACTCTCACATAGCCCCATACATTCACACAGAGACCCACCTACTTGCACAGAGACCCACAGAATCGCACAGAGATCCATAGAGTTTTACACGCATGCTTTCATGATCAATATCATGCTTAATAGAGGGTTTTTGGGGGGGGGTTAAAACCCGTCAACATCCCGACAGCCAACTAAGAAGGGTTGTCAAGTAAACAGAACATGCCAATTCGTCACGAGTACACACACCGGTGTGTTTTTAGAGCCAAGCCACAACATTTACAATCTGAGTACGACGTTTCGCCAGTAATTACAACTGGCTTCATCAGGCAACAGCCAGGTTTGTGGAGAAGTCCACCAGATTCGTTCCTTATATAGAGGCGTAGATGTGGTGGCCACGCTTCTGCACTCTTGCACAAAGTGGAGGTGGGGAGGGGGGGGTTAATGAGTCAACGTAAATTATGCAACGTAAATTATGCGAGCACTTTGATCTTGTCCTTCTCGTCTATTGTGTGTATTAAAAGAGCCGTACCAACGGTAATCCCTATTGAAGTATGGTGGCCTGTATAGGCATGCATTTAAACAACGTATTATTTAATGATTAGCTTCCACACAGCTAACCGAACGGTTAAAATTATTTTTATTTCCTTCAATTGCGATAATTTGTCTAATTATTTTGGCCAGTAGAAGCTAGTTTTGCACGGAATTTTAACGTTATCAAAATCAATTGAGTGTCCTTGTTGGTACGCATGTTCTGCTACTGCTGACAGTTGTTTTTGGGAGTATTTAATATTTATCTGATGTTCTTTTAGTGTCGTGCTGATCATTTGTCCTGTTTGCCCAACATAACATTGCAGTTAATCCTGTACGCACCTTCTGTTCATAGCTTCGCTAATACATCTTTTGTACCAGATCTTAATTTCTGCATTTTATGTACCATGCCAAACTTGACTCGGATGTTTTGTTTTTCTGGCTAGTTTATCAGTTATTCCCGCAATGTACGATATTTTGATCGTCATAATTACTTGGGCAGTTTCAATCCTCGTGTTATTTGATTTGGTTTTGACATTCAATGCCCTGTTGATTTGTGCATCATTGTAACCGTTCATTTGCAGTGCTTCTTTAACATGTTTAATTTCATTTCTCAGACTGTCACCATCTAACACTTTCTTAGCTCGATGAAAGAGCGTCTTGATAAGAGCAGATTTCTGTGCGGGGTGATGGTGTGACTGCATTCAGATAGGCGTCAGTATGCGTTTTCTTTCGGGAAACATTGTGTTATTTTACCATTTCGATCCCGTCCGAGCAGAATATCCATACATGGCAGAGTTCTGTCAGCTTCCACTTCCATGGTGAACTGGATGGATGGGTTTTGCGAGTTGAGATGATTTAAAAATTATTTAAGTGTATCTTTGCCATGTGGCCAGACCACCAATGTGTCATCCACATATCTAAACCAACCAGAGGGTTTTAGTGTGCTTGAAGCTATTGCTTTTGTTTCAAAATCTTCCATGTACAAATTTGCTATCACTGGAGACAATGGAGAGCCCATTGCTGCTCCTTCCTTTTGTTTATCGAAGTCACCTTGCCACAAGAAGTCGGTGTTCTTTAGACAGTGTTCAGCTAGTCTTGGGATATCTCTGGCTAAACCTTTGTTCGCTACCAGAGTGTCGAGTAACTTAAGTGACTCGTTGACCGGAACCCTCGAGAACAGAGAAGTCGCATCAATAGTTAAGAGAATATCATTAGGGTTAAGCTTAATATCTGTAATTATATTCAAGAGATGTTTAGAGTTTTTTTTATTAACTTAGAGATCCTATCGATATAGGGCTGTATTTGGTTCGTTACGTATTGTGCTCATTTCTATGTGGCAGAGCCTATTGTGCTAACTATGGGTCTTAATATGACATCAGGTTTGTGAATTTTTGGTAGCCCATAAAAGTCTTGGTGGTTTTGATGCCCTTGTTTTGATCAGGTATTGCTCTTCCTTGGGAATTGATGACTTGGCAATGATTGCCGTTGTTTTACGTTCCAAGGTGCTGGTTGGGTCTCGTTTAATTTAAGGTCGGTACCTTCATCGAGTAAATCTTTGATTTTATTATCGTAGTTCTCACGGGGCATCACTATAGTTGATCTGCCCTTGGCAGCAATAATTTGGATATCTTTATTTGCTCTCAATTATCTTAAGGCTTTTGCTTCACTGAAGTTAATATTTATTTTTGACAATTTGCTGTTCTCAATCATTTTGGCAACCTCATGCCTAGTCATCTCAGCTTGATTATGGGGGAGATGTCTAACTGCTAATTCCACTTGAGCAATTATCTCATCGACAGAGATTGTTCGTGGGCAACAGCAAGGTGAAGACCTTTAGACGGGACTGAAACCATATCGCTGGATAATTCAACATTAGTCATGTTCATATCAGCTGATTGCTGTGTCATTGTGTCAATTATATTCCATTGATCTGTAGACACTGTTACTAGTTTTTACGTGTAAGGACATTAGTGATTTAGAAATGTGACTCAGTTCACCTCTATGGTGCTGTATTCTCTCTTTTAGCAACAATTCACTAGCTTTATGTAGTATTTTATTATCTTTAAGTGACAATGTTATGAGTGACTTTAACTGCGTGTGGTATTACCTTTGAATCTCTGTATCTTTTGAGGAACATCAGTGAAGACAACAGCTTCATACACTTAATTTGGAGTTTCTCCAATTTTCTGGTTTGAAGAAAAGTATCCTCCCAATAGAGGTTAGTCAGTTTAACATACGTAGGCTTTCGCGACCAATATCATAATTGAAATAAATAAAAATAATTTAAACCATTCGGATAGCTACAGACTCAGTGCTATGTAGAAGCGAATCATCAAATAATACATCGTATAAATGCATGCCTATACAGGCCACCATACTTCAATAGGGATTACCGTTGGTACAGCTATTTGAATACACACAATGCACAGCAAGGACAACATTGGCTCATTAATCCCCCCCCCCCCCCAACTTGCTCAAGAGCGCAGAAGTGTGATCACCACATCTACGCCTCTATATAAGGAACGAATCAGGTGGACTTCTTCACAAATCTGGCTGTCGCCTGATGAAGCCAGTTGTAATTACTGGCGAAAAGTTGTACTCAGATTGTAAATGTTGTGGTTTGGCTCTCCAACACACCAGTGTGCTGTACTAGTGTAGTGAATCATTCCAGAGACACTATTAAGAGGCAACAACGTTTAATCTACACTTTACACCACACCGTAGCATTCGCCATACACAACCGAGTCAGGGCCGACAAAAACGCAAACCAATGCCCCGATGGCAGTTCAACACAACCCTGGTCAATTAGTATTTGAAGAGGCATTTTTTTCGAAAAGATGAGTCCCCAACAGACAAGGCACAGGCAGTGACTTTGAAACCAAAACTGGTCCAGTCAACTCAATATCACCAATCCGGATTGTCGCATATATTTAGCCAACAATACCCAAACTCCCGCCATTCACGGCGACACAAGAACTATCAACAGGTCCCAAACAAGATCAGGGTTGCGGATGCGCCGGTACCTATCAGTTCCCGGACTTCACTCTGCATCGTGCCTACAAAAGTGGACCATCCCGCCGCCACAGCCCGATGCGCCAGCGCTGTCCACTGCCCCCGATGCCACGGCCAACCAGCACCCTCAAAACCCCGCATCTCACGCGCCACGACATCATTATCCCCAGCGACTCGCGAACCAAGACATGGTCTGCGATGGAGATACCCGAGGTGACTGTTGGCCGGGTGTGTGTTGCGCCACGACTCGCCTTTTGAAGTCCGCCCAATCACTCCCAGTGGCCATGAACTCCCTCACGAAGGGCAGCCGCTTCCTCAGGGCGGGCACCTCGGAGCGTGACGTTGGCGGGCTGTCAAATTTGGCGGGAGCGTTTTCCCGCCCCCTAGCCGACAAAATGGCGGCCGCCCGCGGAGGGCTGCGGCTCCATCGCTTCCCGCGCTCGTGAATTGGCGGCGGCGTTGTCTTCACGTCTCTCCTGCCCTGGCGCTTCATCAGGCTCCTCCATTTACATTTTGGCCACGAGCGCTGCCACGGCAGACTGCAGGTCCGTGAGGCATGCGCTCCTGATCCGGTGTCCCCCTCTTGGCGGCCGCGGCAGCCGAGGTACAGTTTGCTTCACGCTGCTCAGCAGGGAGCGTCTCCACGAGGATTGTCTCCGGGCTCCCGGTCCCCGGGGCTGTCTGGGGAATCATCTCCCCGCCGTCTTCATCGTCCGACGTCTTCCTCCGCGTTGACATTGACATATCTGTAGTGGCGTATATTGAGTCACTATGGCGTCTAGCACCAGCTACTGAGGAAAGGGTGGAACTGTACGTTGTCGAGTCTCTCTCTCTCTGGTGACGGTCAGAGAGAGGCCAAGTGAGGACGTGACAGTCTGGGTGAACCTGAGAGGGCACGTGACCAGGTGAGGGTAGCGAGGGGGGGGCAAGGGGTGGAGAGAGGGACATGTGACGTGTGGCCCAGAACCTTCTAGAATAATCCAGAAGGGGGCGTGGCCAGGGGCGGAGCCGGGCTATGCTCAGGGGCATATAAGGGAGGTCCCGAGAGCCGATCCGGGCTGTCTTCAGGAATCAACCCGTGGTGCTCCGTCTCCTCACTCTTCAGTCATCACGTTTGGCATCGTGAGTCAGGGAGGTCTGAGTTAACCGTGGCAGTTACCACCTATATCGTTGTGTTCTGCAGTACCCCGTTGAGGTGTAGTAATAAACGTGTTTCCTCTACGTTCAAGTGTGTGCCTCCGTGGAAACCACTATATCTGGCGTCAGAAGTGAAAAACAAAAGCAAGGTGGTGGCCTTAGCGTGGGTAAAATGTTCACGAGACGAAGGCGACTCACCAGGGCACCTTCTGATGGGGGACGACGAAGGGGTGATTCCTCAGACAGCCCCGGAGATTGCAGCCCCAAGATATTTAGTGCAGGGGAGATCGGCCGGCGGAGCAGCGCGAGGAGCCCGACCTCTCGCCACCGCTATCGTCGGAGATAGCTGTGGCGATCGCGTGGCACCCGTCATGCCAACTTGTTTGCCGCCGCGGCAGCACTGGCTGCTGAGATGGAGCTGGGAGAGCCGGTGACAGAGGTCGGCGTGTTACTGGTGGTAGGAAACGCAGTGGACTGGAAGCCCAACCGGGATTAATTCACAGGAGGCAGGGGATTAATTGTTGTGTTTGTCTGTGGATGTCTGTCCACGTGTATCCGGACACCCGGATAAAATGGGAGGGGTGGGGCTGGGTGGAGAGGGGTGGGTGGGGAGGAGCTTGGTGGGGAGGGGAGGGTGGGGAGGGGCTGGGGAGGGTGGGGAGTGGCTTGGTGGGGAGGGTGGGGAGGAGCTGGGTGGGGAGGGTGGGGCTGGGTGGGGGGTGGGGAGGGTGGGGCTGGGTGGGGGGTGGGAGGGGTGGGGGGTTGGAGGGGTTGGGCTGGGTGGGGAGGGGCTGCTCACCCCGTGGTGCCCTTATAAAACTCAACGTTTAACCTACTCACGCCGGCTTGTGCCCGCCCTCACAGTCGGGCATATTTGCGGAACACACCACGTGGTGGTGCCGCCGTTGTTGACCCTGGCCATTGACCGAGCAACCCGACGTTCCTACGAGCTCCCTCCGCAGGAATGTGTTGGAGCCACGAAGAAACGACCCCACAGCTGCTGATTCCCGCGTGCGGCAAATGGCGGGAATAGCACGTGAGGGGGTTTGTGGCCAGCACCACGTACGGCCGCTGTTGTCTCCCCAGTTGAGATGTTTTTTTTTACCCACCACACCATTTAATAATTTGAGGTGGAGGCACCAGGACCGGTTCAGATGACCGTCATTAGTTTTGACCATGAGCATAAATTTAACCTGGGTTCGTAGTGCGACACATTAACCGCTGCACTACCACTCTCCCACACACTCAGCTTCATACGAAAACACACACAAGTGTGCAGTCAAGCACGCCCAGATTGCAACTGCAAGTGCGCGTTTTAAGTGAATGTAAAAAATATAATAAATGAATGCTTGCACATAAGTGCAAGTGTTCGTAAAGTGGGTGTTCGTAAGTTGAGGACTGTGCGCACCACAAGGGGCTTCCATTGGCAGTATGTAGCTTGGCAGGAGATCACTGATGAGCACCAATGTATACGAAACTCTGACTCGAACCCAGGTCTCCTGTGCTTACCAACGAAGTCCTCGGGATCAATAAACTGGGCAGACGACTCAGCCAACAGCTTTCTTTCCTCCTCACCTGCTTCCAACTCTCCCAGCATCCTACTTGCTGAGCTGCTGGTATGGAGAGGCCCAAACTGGAGCCGGTGCATGGAGTCCCCATGCTGGACTTCATAGCGAGGGACTGGAGCCTGGTGGAGTCGTTTAAAGCCAGGCCCGAAGACCTCCTCATAGCGACTTACCCCAAGGCGGGTGAGTATTAACAGAATCATCACCACAATCGCGATGACAATCATAATCATATAATCATCATGATCATCATCTACATCATCAAAATTACCACGATCATCATTATTATAATCACCATAACCACGATCTTAAAACGATACTCATAATCACCACCACCTTCATCATCATCACCACCACCAACACTGCCACCGCCACCACAATCACCACCATCGTAATCATCACCGAGCCATTCACAATCATCATCTTCATCATCATAAAAATAACCATCATCATTTAATAATCAACACCACTACAACCTTAATACGGTCCTCATTCCAATCGCCACCACCTTCATCATCATCATCAGCACCACCACCAACTTCATCACGACCACCACCATCATCATCATCACAAATACCACATTCTTAACACTTTCAAACAAAAAAATGTTTGTTCCTGGGTAGTAAGTGTTATTTCATAATTGTGTATGCCTCAAAAGTACAGAAAATAGCTATTATTCCGCACAAACTTTTCTTTAGTGACCAGGACAGTGATATTTTGCAAATTACATATTTTCAATGAGTAAACGGGCTAATGTGTCTTTTCGGTTCACATAAAGTCAGAAAAAGCAACAAATGCATCAAAATTAACATGTATTTATACTAAAGTAATGCAAAAATTACTACAAAAATTTAGACACCAAGGCGCACTACCACAGGCGGGACTGGTCACAGCAGGCCGAGTTCTCTGTGGGGAGGAACAATCTCGAAATACTACTCACTTCAATAACTGGTCACAAAAGCGAATTTGTGGGGAATAATATCCATTTTCTATACTTTTTAGGCATAAGCAATTACGAAATAACCCTTACTACCCAGGAACAAAAATTGTGTTACATAGTGTAATCATCATCAACACCACCACTTTCATCACCGCGACCACCTTCATCACGACCACTGCTACCACCATTATCACCACTACGACATTCACAATAATCCTAACCACGACCATCACCAACAACAACAACCGCCATTCGCCACTAAGTGGTGGTGACGTCACCACGACGCTTCTGCCAGGCTATGTGCACGTTGAGGCCACGTGAAGTGTCGAGCGCCCGCTGGCAGGAGGTCACGGGGCAGACCCAGCAGGTGCCTCGGTCGACTGACTGAGATGACCGGCTGATGCACCGCCTGTACCCTTTACTGTGCCAACTTGCTGTGCTTTAGCCACCTGGCACTCCGCTCGTTGTTGTGAGCGTCGCTCTTCCGCCCTCCGTTGTTGTTGGAGGGCGACTGCCTCCAACTGCCCAGTAGCGTCCTTCACGAGCCTCCTCCACAGAGGCCGATCTTGACACCGCTGGTACCAATCATCGGCAAGTCCACTCAGCTCCACATCTTCCTGTACCACATCACTCCATCTCTTCAGTAGCCCGTGCCGCGCCCGTTTAGCCCCCTCTATCCGGCTGAAAAAAGGTTGGTTAGGCTTTCGGTGGCTGGGCATGCGGGCTACATGACCCAGCCAACGCAGCCTTGCCTTCCAGAGGAGCTCACAGATGAGACTTTGTCCCAATCTTTCAAGGATTTGTGAGCGCTTCACACTATGCAGCTTAGTTAAACCCAGGATGGATCGTAGACAGGCCATGCTAAATGTTTATAACCAGCAAAGATGTCCCAATAGGGGGTCCACGTTTCATAAGCATAGAGAAAGGAGCACATGACCATGGCCTAGAAGACCAAAACCTTCATGTGGGTGCCAGACCAGGTAACTTCCACGCAGTTTTACGCAGCCGATGAAAAGATGTCGCTCGACTGATTCAGAGTGAGACCTCTGCATGTAAACTGGAGCTTGTCATAAGCTGGAATGGAAAAATCTCCACTCTCTCCACAAGTGCTCCATCAACAAACGGGAGCTGAAGCGGTCGAGTGTTTGATCACACAACATACCCGCGTAGGTGATCAGTTTCGGTGGGGCTGATAGTAAGATCCTACTTCTTAGTGGCATGCTCCAGTTCGAACAGCAACACCTTAACTCCTTAACTTAGTGAGCTGCAATCATCAGGTCATCGGCATATGGAACATGGTTGACTGATTGGGAGCTATTCATAGAATACCACGACTACCACATTCATCATCATAACCACCTCCATCATTATCATCACCAGCATCTTCTTCATCACCACCACTACCACCAACACAACCACCACCTTCATCACCAACACTCGTTCGATCACCAAAGCACTACTACCACATTCATCATCATCACCACCATGATCAAACATTCATCACGATCACTGCTAGTACCATCATCACTACTACATCATCATCACCACTGCTACCACATTCCTAATTATCATGGCCACCATCTTCATCACCACCACCATTGCCACTACAACTATCATCATGATCAACACCACAACTACCACATTCATAATCATCACCACCTTCATCTTGCCCCCCCCCCTCCGCCCACCCCCCTACCTCTCTTAGGCACCACGTGGACCCAGGAGATCGTGGATCTGATTCAGAGTGGAGTGGACGTGGAGTACTGCAAACGCAGCCCCGTGTACGAGAGGATCGTCTTCATGGAGTGGACAGGCTTGAATTTCATGACGCCTCGCAAGGGTGATGGCAGCAGTGAACTAAACTCAACTATTTATGTTTTACTTTAACCAGGAGTAAGTCCCCCATTGAGCTACGTAGCTCTATTTTAGATGTGACCTGGCCCATAGAGGCCTATATTCGTAGAGACCCATAGAGACCCATACTCATAGAAAACCGTACTCATAGACTCACAGAGGCTCAGAGACTCATCCGCAAAGACCCACTTTCATAAAGACAAAGACAAAGATCCCCCGTATAGCCTTAACAGACTGTAGGGGCAAGTGCTGTTAGCGAGCACCTATCAAGGCCGGAACGGTACACGAGGGGGTGGGTGGCCAGCACCACGCCCGACCGCCTTTGTCTCCCTAGTGGCAATGTTTACACACCGCACCAGGTACTCATTTGAGGCTGAGTCGACCTAGGGGAGGCCCGGGACCGGTTCAGATAATCGTCACTGGTGTTGGCCGTGAGCGGGAATCGAACCCGGGTCGCCAGGTTCATAGCGCAGCGCGCTAACCGCTACACTATCGCTCCACACAAGACTAAGAAATACTCAGATACCCACAGTTCCATACTGAGACCCATACCGCGAGGCCCATACTCATAGAGATCCACAGCGACCCACAGAAACCCATAATCAGAGACCCACAAAGACCCATAACCATAGAGACCCGTAATGAAACGAAATTATTTCCTTTTTTTTATTTTACCAGGTAAGGCCCCACTGAGCAATGCAGCTCTTTTTGAAAAGTGACTTCAAAATAAAGTAATAATACTACATCATCACCACGTGACAAATGATTGCAGCCAAGAGAAATTAGAATTACTGATTCATAATAATGGTGCTTTTAAGCTAGATCACGTAAATGTGTCAGTATTAATAATGCATGGTCTTGGGCGGCACGGTGGTTAGGAGATGTTAACTACCTCGCCTGGTGTACAGGAGCTGGTGGGTTCGATCCCGACCCTGACAATGCCCTGCTCTATATTTGGAGTTTTCATTATCCCATATAAACCAATTCGCTGAAACAGAGCTTTAGAACTCATCGGATTCCTCCAGAATGAATAAATATTCCGTGGCGAAGTACATCGGCAAGTTGGCTAGGAGATTTTACCTACCTCGCCTAGTATAGAGGTCGTAGGTTCGACTCCAAGCCAGACGCCTGCTTTATATTTTGAGTATTCGTCTCTTTCTCTCTCTCTCTCCCCTTGGTCGCGAGGATTTTTTTGCGGTTCCTCCAGTTTTTCCTTTCCACATTTAGAATTAAAATCACGCGTTTAGAGTTATTTGCCTGCAGCTATAAATTTCCACGTGATGATGATGATGATAATAATCCGCCATTTTGTTGAGCTATCATTTGTGATGACCAGGTCGCTTTTGAAAATAAAGTGCCACTATATCGCAGCTCAGTGGGGTGCCTTATACCTGGTAAAGTAAAAATAAAAGTTTAGTTTAAATATTCTGATTGTGATTGTGATGTTCCTGGTCGCGTGGCTCCAGGAGTGGAGGTGCTGAATGACTTGCCGTCTCCTCGCACGATTAAGACTCACCTGCCCTACCAGCTGGTGCCTTCCTCATTTTGGGACAACGATTGCAAGGTGGACCACCATCATCACCATCACCACCACGCTTAGTCTCTTGCCTGCTTTTCCAGGCTCACCTTCATTGGTGTCACTATTGTACTTTTTGTTAGCCAGCTCACCTCCGTGTATATTGTGTGGGTTCGAGTCTATCGAGAGAAATCGAGACCTTTCACTTGAGAGCGATACAATGGGGTTGGTCTGGATTTAATGTTTAGACAAGCCACCCTGACAGTTTTCACGTGGTAGCATATCTAGAGAACACCTCGGTGGTGCACTCACAACGTGTTTCAGGAGGACCCCTTAATCCTGACGCTCACACCTAAGCCTACGCATTCCCAAACTCAGAAACCCTTAAGGCACTTCAAGTCTTAGATGGCGTTTACCCACTTTGGGCTGCATTCACAAGCAACCTCGACTCCTGTTAGGGCTGTGGTGCGCATCGAGGGCCACCACAGGCCTGACACCCTCGTCAGAGGAGAGGAAGCCAGGCACCTGCTCCTCCTTCCCACCATAGGGTAGCGCTCGAGGCAGCCTTCCTGCGCTCATCTTCCCTCCCATTCTGATGAATGTCCTTGCCCGTCTCTGCTCCCCAACGAGCGTCCACTGAAATTCACGCAGGGAATGCTAATAGAGACTATGGTGCATTCTAATAAGACATTTATTTTTATATTCTTAGTTTTTTCGGTAAAGTCACGTTGAAGAGAAACAACAAAATAATTTTGTTGTTTCTCTTCAACGTGACTTTACCGAAAAAACTAAGAATATGAATTACTGCAGTCACGAAAGCTTTAAATCAAAATTTAAGACATTTATTCTCATATCAGCGCTCGAACCGCACAGTCCATAGTACTGCCGAGCTGCTACTGACTGCCTGAAGCTTGGCTGTCTCCTTGGACCGCTCCTCTCTCCACTGCTGGCTGGAGCCCGAGAGCAGAGATGCATGCGTCTGGGGTCATCCTGCATTGACTCTGCACCACTATTGTGTGGTAGGGGCTGGGCTGGTTGGGTCGCTCAATCGTGATTAACACCTGGATGGAATCTGGTCTTCCACCTGTTCCAAACACAATAGCCCATATTTCTGCATATCTTTTTACTTTTGATTAAAAGCTTTCGTGACTGCAGGGATTCATATTGTTTTATATTATTATTTTATTATTTTATTGTTTCCCTTCTACGTGACTTTACCAAAAGAACCAAGAATATCTTTCTACTTTTTAATTACTCCGTGAAAGTGGTTCCATCTCTCCTACCCTTTCTCCTAGAAAACGGATTTTCCACAACCCCCTTCCTCTAGACAAGTGGACCACACCATCCCCATTGTATTTCCATTATTTGTACCACGTGACAACCACCATCATCAATACCAACATCATCACCACCATCATCACCACCATCATCACCACCATCATTACCATTACCATCACCAATACCAATACCTGCCAAACGCCACTAAGTGACGGTGACGTCCCCACGGCGACTGTGCCAGACCTGGTGCACTTTGAGACCACGTGACTTGTCGAAGGCTCGCTGACCGGAGGTGATGGGACAGACCCAGTAGGTGCCATGGGTTTACTGACTGAGATGACTGGCAAATGCCTGTGCCCCGTAACGTGCCAACTTGCAGCGTTTAAGCGGCCTGGTGGTCATCGCTCCGCTGACCTCAGTTGTTGTTGGAGGGCGACTGCATCCAACTACCCAGGAGCATCCTTCACGAATCTGCTCCATAGAGACGGATCTTGACACTGCTGGTACCAGTCTTCTGCAAGTCTACTGAGCTCCACATCGTCTGGTACTGCTGCAGTCCATCTCTTCTCCAGCCCTTGTCATGCCCGTTTAGCCCCCTCTATGCATCCAAACAGAAGCGGCTTGGGTATGCGGTAACAGGCCATGTGAACTACATGACCGAGCCAACCCAGCCTTGCCTGCCAGAAGAGCTCACTGATGGGAATGTTTCCAGATCGTTCAAGGATTTGTAAGCCTGAATGGTTTTAACTGGCACAGATGTTCCATTAGACGGGTCCACGTTTCACATGCATAGAGAAGGGAGGGCATTATTGTGGCCGAGAAGACCTGAAGCTTCGTGTGGAATAACAGACCAGGTAGCTTCCACACAGCATTACACAGCCGATGAAAATATAAAGCTGCCCAACTGATTCAGAGGGAGACCTCTGCTGTCGAACCGGAGCTGGCTTTTAGCACACATTCCCAGATATGGGAAACTCTTAACTCTCTCCACAACTGCTCCATCACCAATGGGGAGATGAGGGGGTGGAGTGTTTGATGGCACAAAATACCCAGACAGGTGCTTAGTTTTGGTGGGGCTGATGGTAAGACCCCATCTTTTAGTGGCACATTCCAGGTTCAGCAGGAGAACCTCCAACTCCTCCTCTGAGTGAACAGCAATCACCAGATCATCAGCATACGTAACATCGTTCACCAATAGGGAGCCATCCCTGGACAGCACGCAGGCATCAAGCAACCTCCAATTCTAACTGTGCCAGATGGAAATTCCTCGAGTATAACCATGGAAATCTTCTCGAACTACGTGGTCAAAGATGATGTTAAATAATATGTGAGTCAGAGGACATCCTTATTGCACCCCAAGGTGAACAGGGAATAGCTCCGACTCATGGCCATGTAGCTTCACTCGTGCCTGCCCACCATTATAAAGACAGTTAATAAATTATGGGCAATCATTAACAGTCCAGAGGACTGTCCTGGTGATGGTATAATCGTCCTTGACTAGGTAAATAAAGCAGAGATGTAGGTCTTGTTGGAATTCCCTACACCTTTGCTGCAGCAGACAGACAGAGAATATGGCATCTGTGCAGGACCTCCCTGGTCTGAAACCACATTTGGGCTCCACAAGCCGCTCCTCAGCGTGCCTAGCAAGGTCATGTTGAATAATCCTTGCCAGGATATTTCCTGCCACACTTAGGGGGATGCCCCTGGAGTTGTTACATCTGTAGTGAGTTCAAATGAGTTGCAGCCGTATACTTGGAAGCAACACATTTAACACCAACACACGGGGTAACTGCCCCTTAACAGAATAACAACCTATGGTGGTGACCACCAGGCTAACTACACTAAGTACAACGTAACAAGCTACTATGGACCGGGACCACAGCTCTGGTCCAGGTCTACGTGTTGGAGACTCGTTGAACGGAGAACGTAGAACATAGACGAAGGTTTATTCAGGATGAACAACAACAACAACCCTGGTCCCTCTCTGGACGTGGCTTTTATTCTCTGTGGCGTGGCTGGCTCCACCCTTGGCAGCGACCACCTTCCAGGATCCTCGGGACGGAACTCGATCCCAACCACGTGACCCCCCTAGCCCCCACTTGGGGCCCCTTTGTGGACTTAACTGGTCACGTGTCCTCTCGGGTCAACCAAAGCACCATGGCCTTTAGTAACCCCTTTCCTACGGACGGCACTCCCACACCCTGTCCTGTAGGGGCTGGCACTGCACGCCAAGCATGGTGCCATCCAGCGCTATGAATCAGCGCTCACGGGGCCCCTCTGGTGCCGGTACTACACCCACACCATTGTGGTATCCGCGATGTCGTTACACCGCACCCTGTGCTTCTCTAGGGCCGGCGCTGCACAGTGACATCCCGCGATGTCATTACACATCTGTTCGGTCCCTCCTCCTTAAGAGGAGAACAACCAGGGCATCTTTCGGATCCTGCAGAAGCCATCCTGTGGTCCAGACAGTTGTGATGACGTCATGTAGGGAAGTCTGCATAGAGATGCCAACCTCCCTCAGCATTTTGCTTGGGACGTGGTCTCTGCCCACTGCTTTTCCTGATCTCAGACTTCGGATCACCCCTCTTAGTTCCTCCACAAATGGCACGTCAGCCTACCAGACAGAAGAGGTGGCTAGTTCTGACAATATTTAAGGCACTGCAGTCATGTCAGAGTCTTCCCCACCTTGCCCCATGATGTTATCTGGTTTGAGGGAATTCCCTTCCCCCAACACCTCACAAAATGCTCTACAAACCTGCAGACCTGTTCCTAAGGGTCGGAGATTGGATTACTGTCCTTTCCCTTACGGATGGTAAATGGTGAGGCACTGCAAGTTACTTTTTTATATAATTAAATAGTGATTTGTGATTGCGGGCTATTGAGGCAGATTTCATCTCCTCAGCAACTCGCGCACAGCCCTCATCTCTGCAGTTTCTCACGACTCTCCGAACCTCCGAGCGAAGGCTGCCGTAAGCCTTCATATTCTCCAATGTTGGATGTTGTAAACGACAGGAGTGGGCCTGTCGTTTTCTCTCAACCAGCCGGATCACCTCCTCCTTCAGCCAGGGAATCTGAGGAAGTCTGGGCTGCATACCAAATGCAGCCATTGCAGCTGCTTGAGCCACAGTCCTGAACCTCAACCATTCCCCCTCAGCAACAGAAGGAGGGGGGACAATGCCAACCATCATAATAAACGTTTTTGGGTTAGATCGCGTTATTTATAAATGTGTCGTAACCCTCCACCACCCGACACGGCCAATCAGCAAAAAATGTGTCACGTTGACAAAAGACAAATAGTTCAATACTTTAGCCCACCGGTGTGTTGAAGAGTGAATCCACAAAATTTACAGTTTGAGTACGACGTTTCGCAGGTATTTACATCCAGCATCATCGGGCAATTTGCCAGAATCGTAAAGCCCTCACTTGCTCCCGGTCTTAAATAGAGCAGCAGGGTGACGTCATAACGCGATCTAACCCAAAACCTTTATTATGAATAATATTGGTCGCGAAAGCCTACGTGTTAAAATGCCAACTTCCTCTGCAAGCAATCTGAAAGTCCTGCTTGGAACTATCCTCAGATAAGCTGCGTCCAGGCCATTGTGGTTATAAATGGGGTCTTTGATGGACACCCACCACCGGAGTGGAAGAATGGCAGATGCATCTTACAGATGACAAGTCGATGGTCGGTGGGCAGATCAGCTCCAAGGTAGGTCCTGGTGTCAAGGACATGGGCTGGCATCTGCTTGTCTCTAATTGTATAGTCCAGCAGATGTTCTTGCTCGGACCCAGCGTGCATCTGTGATATTGTGTGGATGCGCCGATGCCGGAACAGCGTGTTGGTAATTACAAGCCCATGGGCTGCACAAAAGTCGAGCAGCCTCCTATCATTATTATTGAGCTGATCTGGCCCATGCCTTCCGATCATTCCAACCCAGGTGTCTGCGTCATGACCCCCTGGGACATTAAAGTCAGCTAACAGGATGCCTCTCCAGGTATTTCTATTGTTTTTACGTGAGCATTGAAGTCGCCCTGTAAGATTATGGAGTCGGTTGGTGGCACTCTATCGACCACTGCACCAACCGTCTCCAAGAAGGGCGAATACTCTGAACTGCTGTTTGGTGTATGAGCACAGACAACAGTCAGGGTTTTTTTTTGTTAGACCCCAAGTCCCATTGAGGCCACCGTCTCATCCACTGAGACAAACTCCAACTGAATAGAACCCAGCCAGGGGCTTGTGAGTATCCCCATACCCTCCCGGGGCCTCTCAATAGGGTTTACTCCGGATAAATGGTTACGTGGGACATCCAGCCACCGTGCACTTGCTGGCGAGCACCACCCCCAGGCCTGGTTCCAGGGGGTTGTCCATGTATACCTTGTCCAGCGAGGTACTCAAGATTTGTATATTTCTGACCGATTCAAAAGGGGTTTTTTTTCAGACAGCTATTTATCTGCAACCTCCCCCCTGACATGTTCGCCAAGTGAGACACAACCAGGAGTACAAGACTCCAGGCGAAGTAGCTATGAGGGTCATTGGAACACGCAAACGCCACCACCACGATGAGGTTACGATTCTTCGGTGGGGGGGGGGGGGGACCTTGGCTGATAAAACATTTTTTGGAGTTTTAGTCTAGTATCTACCAGTGCCACTCTCCCCAACCCCTACATCTGCTAACTTCTCCCCAGGCCATCTACGTGGCACGTAATGCTAAGGACAACGCCCTATCCTCCTTCCACTTCGGACGAATGAACCAGCACCATCCGGAGCCCGGCACCTGGGAGGAATACCTGCATCGTTTCATGATCGGCAATGGTGAAGGCACCTGGGTTACTGCAACCACAGTCCCTGCTGGTCCCCCACGACTGTACCGGTAGTGAGGAACCGAATAAATGTCACGTGGCCTGCAACTTAATTGCACCATGAACACGCACACCTACACATGTAGGTAAAAAAGATTCCAAATTTAGCCTTAACAGACTGTTGGGGCAAGTGCTGTTAGCGAGCAGCACCTATAAAGGTCGGCGCAGCACACGAATGGGTGGGTGGCCAGGACCACGCGCAACCACCATTGTTTCACTAGTAGCAATGTTTACACACCACACCAGTTACTCATTTGAGGCTGAGTCGACCTAGGAGAGGCCCAAGACTGGTGCAGATAACACTGTGTAACATTTATTTATTTAATGTTCCTGGGTAGTAAGTGTTATTTCCTAATTGCTTATGCCTCAAAAGTACAGAAAATGGCTATTATTCCCCAAAAAACTTTGCTTTCGTGACCAGGACATTGATATTTTGAAATGTATCGATTTTCCAGACAATTTCAGATAGATTCAGTGCTGAGTAAACTTGGAGTATCTTTCTTGATTTGAAGCTTTCGTGACTGCAATAATCCATACTTTTTGGTTCTTTCGGTAAAGTCACGTAGGTGGAAAATAAAATAAATCACGACGTTTCGGGCACAACACAAGCGTCCGTCATCAGGTGGGAAAGCATGGTCTGCTGCTGAGGCAAACTGTTTTAAAAGGTTTGAAATGGGTGTAGCCCTAGGGTCATAAAGAAGTGGCTGGGTCTAGTGATGTTAATGTGAGAAATGAGCATGTAACTGTAAGATAGGAGAGCAGCCTCCTTGACCAGGGCACGGAAGTGGCTATGTTAATGTGAGAGATTAGCGTGATGTTAATGTAAAATCGAAGAGTGATGCAATCCAAAGGCATGAATGCAACCCAAAGGGTGAAATCCAAAGGGCATGTGAGTATGAGAGTGCAATCCAAAAGACATGCGAGCATGTCCTTTGGACTGAAAGCCGAAACCATGGGGGTTCTATGGGAGGGCGAAACATTAACCTCAAAAACCGTTATGTCACACTGTTAACCCAGGGACTACTGAACAAGTCAAATACTTTAGAGACCTGACCAGCCAGCTGACCTCGAGGGATGTAATTTAATTCACCCTGACGTGACTTTTTAACGTGCCAACGCGGTCGCTCCACCTCCTCCTACCCGCAGTGTGCTGGGGCTCGTGGTATGATCACGTGACTGGGTGGTGGAACGTGAGGGAGCGGCACCGGATTCTCTACCTCTTCTTCGAGGACATGAAGGAAGTAAGGTCGCAGAGCAGTCTAGCACATAAGTAGCACGGCTCTCTGGCTTCAAAATGACTTTTAAAAAATATTAATCCATTAGTTTTATTTGGGTTAGATCAGGTAGATATAAATGTGTCATTAAACCCGCCACCACCCGACACAATTAGTAAGGTTTGGCACGTAAACAAAACGTGCCAACTAGTTACTAGCTCAGCACGCCGGTGTGTTGGAGAGTAAACCCATAACATTTACAATATTAAATTTTGATTTAAAGCTTTCGTGACTGCAGTAATCATATTCTTATCTCTTTCGGTAAAGTCACGTTGAAGGGAAACAATAAAATAACAAAAATATATAAAACAATAAAAATTCTCACGACGTTTCGACCATAACACAAATGGTCATCATCAACGTGACTTTACCGAAAGAGCTAAGAATATTTACAATATTCATGTTTGGGGGACATGGCCTGAGTCAGAACCAAGTCAAAGTGGTCATCTTAGCCAATGCCACCATATCTCATTGTTTTTATTATTATTATCTAACATAAACATTCAGAGGTCTGGGGGGGAGGGAATTGTTGCCTGGGCTGAACTTGGTTGACGCCACAAGCATGAGTTGATGCATGTGTACGGGACTGTACAGACAAAGTGCTAGAAGGCATGGGTTGAGATAAATAGGAACAGATAGCCAGAAGACACTCGACTCCCTATTCAATAAAGATCACACCTGTGATAGGAGAGTGGGGGGAGGGGGGGGGCACTGTCCAATAGGGGCGGGGCCAAGCGAGTATATGAGGGGAAGTGAGGCGCGCAGTTGAAGCGCTCGCTCCAGGACTAATTGACGACAAAGGTGGACGACATCGGAGCCGACTGGTCGTGAACAACTTTGGTGGAAACCATCGGGACTGAAGAGAGCCGTAGTAATTACGGGTGTGGCAGTGGTTACACTAAGAACTGTAAATAAGTTATGATAGAAATAAAGATTATACTTCTACAAAATTAACTTTTCCAAAAAGAAGCTTCTTTGCACTGTTGGCAGCATTAGGATTCAGTCTACGGTGTCCCGTAAGAAGACCCGGAGAGGAGCTTCATTGGAGGAAGAGGCATCGTCCCTAAGCATCCCAGGTCCCACTAGACCCAGAACCCAGCGGGAGCAGGACCCCGCTGGCTGCTACATTCCCAAAGGAGGTGGAGGCCCCGCCACAGACCGGGGAACCAGAATCGCTGAGACAGGAGAGCTGGAAACAGATAGCTAAGAGACTGGACCGCCTTACCTATGCAATTGATCAGTTGCTTACGGTGATCATCGAGGAGAGAAACGGTGATTCAGCCGATGATGCTGCGCGGCCTGAGCAGCCGCCGATCCTCGATGTTACCGAGCCGGAGCAGCAGCTAATTCCCATAGAGCGCCGAGTCAACATTGTCGTCCTGGAGATTTAGCCACCGCTTCCCCTTGCCATGTGATGAGCTAAAGCTCCAGGGATGCAGCTGTCGCCTTCCCTTGCAGCACAGCGGACTGAGACAACAGACCTGGAGCTGCCGCACCCCACCTCCCCGCCCCCCTTTGCAGCGCAACAGATGGGAGTCGATCAACCTGTCCGGCCGCTGTCACGAGTTGCATCGCGAACCTCTACCACCTCGCCCACGCTGGAGCGACGTCCAGCGGTGATCCTAGCCAAAGATGAGTCACACGAGCTACCACCACGGACCTCCACTGAAACAACCCGAGATCTGGCAGAGCGCCTATGAAGGATGGGATCCTTGAAATAATTTACGGTTACCGGAGGAGACTGGGCAGCATTTGTTAAAAGATTCAAGGTCACCGTCAAAGTCAGCGGATGGAGCGAGGAGGCCCTTCAAGCACTGCCCATGGTGCTCGATGATGGAGCGATGATGGCCTTCTTCATGATTATAGAGAGTCAGCGTGCCATGCTATGACAGGCCGATGGCATAACGTTACACCTTGTTGGCGTTCACAAATGTGGCATTCCCGTGGATGGACAAGTCAGCCTGGCATGCGCTGGTGGTGGAGCGAATGCAAGGCCTCATCCAAGGGAGTGGCCTTGTGCAACCGATTGTTGCCAGAGAGCGACCAGACTTCGATGTGGTTCGTCAAGTGTCTCCGAGAACACGAAGAAGCAAGAGCGCTATTTCAGGTGGCGACACAGGGGACAGAAACGACGGAGAGCGGAGGAGCCAGAGGACCAAGCGAACCGACAGGAGAAGCGACAACAGCGGCCCCTACCAAGTCTAGTGGTGGGTAATGATCTTCAGGCGACCTTGGAGGAGATGGCAGTGGCCATCCGGGAAATGAACAGCCAAAGGCGTGACCAACAGCAGCAGCCATGGCAGACCGACAAAGGGACCCGGGATCACGCGACGATCAACTGCTACCACTGCAGGAGGCCGGGCCACATCGCAAGAGGATGCTGATAGTGAAGTCGACTCGGAACAGCAAAGCCATCTCCGAGCAACATCGTGGGACTTCACAAGAAAGAATCAGGAACGACCCCAATGAAGATCAGCAGGATGGGGGAGGCCGACGGAGTCATCCAAGAAAGCACCGGGGTGGAGCGTCGCTTGTATGGACGTTTCATTCAACCACACACACACATTGATGGATTGCAATGGACATGAGAGTCGCTTTACCGAAAGACCCAAAGAATAACGAGAGTACCTTTGGTTGGGCATTGCCTTGTGTTGAAATGTCTCTTCTTCACAGAGTTGTTAATGTAAAGGTAAGCTTATTGGACCATACCTTCGGTACGCAGTGGTTATTGTTGATCATAATACCTTCCCCCCCCCCCCCCTTGCTTCAAGGACAAATGTTCTGCTATGACCTCGAAGTTAAATATTCAACATTCCATGTTCCCAGGGAAAATTCCTTCGTGAGATCCCATCATCCACTTGTGTCCAGTCCCCCTATCGTCAAAATTGTCGTTGTAGTGTGAATGGGTATGTTTCTCATTGGGCAGGGGTGATGTAAGGGACTGTACAAAGAAAGTACTACAAGGCCCGCGTTGAGATAACTAGAGACAAATGGCCAGAATGCACAGTAGTAATTATTCAATAAAGAACACGTGTAGTATGGTAGAGCGGGGGGAGGCGACTGTCCGATAGGGGGGGGGAGGGGGGGGGCGAGCGGGTAAAGAAGGGGGAGTGAGGCTCACAGTCAAAGCGCTTGCTCGGGGACTAATCGATGACCGAGGTGGACGACATCGGGGCCGACTGTTTGTGAACAACTTGGTGGAAACTATCGGCGCTGACTGGTCATGAAACAACTTGGTGGAAACCATCGGGACTGAAGAGAGTCGTAGTAATCACGGGTGTGGTGGTTGTTACACTCTACAAATACGGTGCGATAGAAATGAAGTTTCTACTTCAACAAAATGGACGTCTCCAAGGACCTTCTTTACACCTGTATTTATGTAGACTTAAAACTTTCGTGACTGCAGGAATTCATATTCTTGGTTCTTTCGGTAAAGTCACGTAGGTAGAAAACAAAAATAAAAATTAAAAGCAAAAACCCCACGACGTTTCGATCGCAACGCAAGCGATCTTCCTTTTTTTCTCTCCACCTCAAGAAGACCGCTTGTGTTGCGATCGAAACGTCGTGGGGTTTTTGCTTTTAATTTTACTCTTTGTTTTCTATCAACGTGACTTTACCGAAAAAACCAAGAATACCTGTAAATATTAATTATCTATTGTGAGTATTAATTCATTATGCACCGTGGAAGCCGTAGGGCAGTGGTTAGCGCGCTGTGCTCCAAACACAATCCAACTTCGATTCCTGCTCACGGCCAACACAGGTGAAGATTGTCTGAACCGGTCCTGGTCCTCCCCTAGGTCGACTCAACCTCAAAATGTGTACCTGGCACAGTGTGCAGTAAATGTCGCCACTCGGGGAGACAAATCTGTCCAGGCGTGGTGCTGGTCACACACCCCCACGTGAGTCGTACTGACTTTCATAGGTGCTACTCGCTAACAGTCAATTGCCCCAACATTATCTTTAGACTATACGGGGGGAGGATCTTTGTCTTTGTATTTTTTTTGTGAGCAGGCCTGGACCAGGGATAGGGCAGCAGTCCATAGGGTAAATGCCACTCTAATGTGTAAGTTTCATTGCTTATTTATGCTCTCAGTTGGCTATTAAGTCCCCTGTAGTATTCGGAAACCCCCACTCATTAGTTATTTTCGACCCATTCCAATGGTAACAATAATGATCGCCATGGACAATTTGGGGCCGTCTGTGTGTCTTTATAAAATGCCTGGGGACCCGATTTATTTAGTCCCACAGCCTCGTTACTGATTGTGAACATAATTCTCCCCACCCCCCTCTTCTCCCACTGTGTGTGCTGAGGACCCCATGCGTGAGGTGTCCCGCATCGCTCGCTTCCTTCAGCGGCCGCTGTCCGAGCAGCAGCTGCGTGAGGTGGTGAAGCTCACCTCCTTCCCCGTGATGCGCGACAACCCCATGACGAATTACAGCACCGTGCCCACGGACTTCATGGACCACTCCGTGTCGCCCTTCATGCGCAAGGGTAAAGATCCCAACGTTTTTGGAGGCTCAGTCGGGAGACACGGTGATAACAATGAAGGTGGTGGAATCAGTGATGGGGATGATACCAGAGGTGTGGAGCAGGAGGCTCGTGAAGGACGCTGCTACTGGGCAGTTGGAGGCAGTCGCCCTCCAGCAACAACGGAGGGCGGAGGAGCGACGCTCACAGCAACGAGCGAAACACCGGGCAGCTAAAACACAGAAAGTTGGCACAGTAGGTTGCACATGTGGTGCATCTGCCAGTCATCTCAATCAATCAACCGATGGCACATGAGTCTGTCCCATGACCTCCTGCCAGCGGGCATTCAACATTTTACGCGGCCTTAAAGTGCACATAGCCTTGCACAATCACTGGTGACTCCACTTAGTGGCGAATGGCGGTTTTTGATGGTGACGACATTGAGACAACCCCATGACGAATGACAGCACCGTGCCTCGGCGACACGAGTTAAGTTCCGGCTCACGGCCAACATCGGTGATGATTATTTGAACTGGCCCTGGGCCTCCCCTAGGTCGACTTAAATGAGTACCTAGTGCGGTGCGTAAACGTCGGCACTCGGGAGACAAAGGCGGTCGGGCGTGGTGCTGGCCACCCATGCCATTGTGTGTCTTCATAGGTGCCTAACAGCACTTTCCTCACAGTTTGTTAAGGCTATACGGGGCATCTGTGTCTTTGTTTTGTCTTTGCAGGGGAGGTGGGTGACTGGAGGAATCACTTCTCTGCTGCTCAGCTAGAGGCCTTTGAGCAGCACTACAAAGAGAAAATGGCCACCACTGACCTGCGCCTGAGAGACAGCCTGCCCTGAAGGGCAGTGTTCCTCCCGCTGCTCCTGCCTGTATCCATTGAGTGATCTGGGTTAAAGTAATGATATAATAAAACCAATTTCATGTAATAAATATAGAGTAATTCATGCTGATTGCATCCCACAACGCTGTACAATAATTATGTCCACAATCGCATTTAGGGCTGAATCGTATTTTAAACAATTATTAGGCGAAGGAAAACCTCCAGGTAATAGGGTTGTCACTCTCTGAGTTACAAAACAATCGAGACATATCATGGGGAAAAAGAAGGCAATCTCACAATTCCAGAAGAGGCGAGAAATTCACGTAAATGCCTTCTTTTGAACTGCGCAATATTAGTAATATGCAATTGACTCGAAAGTACAGTTGATTATCGATTATCCGGCGCGCGATTATCCGGCGCGCGATTATCCAGTTTCAAACATTATTTGGCGGTCGCGGAACAATACGGCGAAACCGGTAAAAAACTGCTCCAAAGGCTGTACCAGTCAGGCGATCGTCAAACACAAGCATGTTTCATCTTCTTTGGTTCTTTCGGTAAAGTCACGTAGAATGAGAATAAAATAATAAATTGATAAAATAAAATAACATAACACAGCGCTGTCCTACCAGACAGTCTCGTCCCTTCACCTGATGAAGGCCGCTTGTGTTGTGGCTGAAACGTCGTGAGAATATTATTGTGTTATGTTATTTTATTTTATCAATTTATTATTTTATTCTCATTCTACGTGACTTTACCGAAAGAACCAAAGAAGATGAATCATTGCAGTCACGAAAGCTTTAAATCGAAACACAAGCATGTTGTTGAAACAAGAGCAGAGTACTACATACATCTCCCCATGCAGTCTTCGAGATTGGAGTGGTAAGGTACAGTAAATACAGTACATTTTACATGCAAAATAACTAAAAACAGTATGTTACGCAAGAATGTGCATAAATTAGCGATTTTAAATAATGATGTGATTATACAGCGTTGGGAAAATCCGGCGCCACCTTCCACCAAAAAGCTGCTGAATTATTGGTGATCTGCCGTATGTGACTTTGAACTTCCCCGGGGAAGAGTTACGGATTTCCTTGGGCAGATACCTCAGCTAGAAGACGATCCTGGCAAAGTCAGGACAGGTGGCAACTCTAGTTTTTACATGGACAATCTGAATTTGATCCAATTGGATTATACGTTTACATTTTTATATCGATTTAATTTTCTTTGATTTGGTTTGTACCTGGTTTAATCTGTGATTAGTCTGAGTTTGCTTTTTTTAATCCACTCTTGATTCATCTGGGTATGATCTGGACTTTGTACATTTGTATCTGCCATGGTTGTATCTGATACATCAGATTGAAATAAATGTGACTTTACTCAACTCAATAGTGCAGGGTTCACAGTCGGACCACATTCACTTTGGTTGGCACGATACACCAATAGCACGAGCTCACTATCTGGCGGTGCACCGTGAAAGTGGTTTCAGTGACAAGTCATCGCATGGTGATGTAAAATTCATACTCTTTGGTTCTATTCGGTAAAGTCACGTAGGTAAAAAACAAATTAAAAAATAAAAGAAACAATTAAAACACGACGTTTCGGAGGCAACACAAGCTTCCGTCTTCAGGTGGGACCAGTCACAGTCAAAATCACTGCACCAAGTGGAAGGTCAGCGGTCTCGATGAGCTGTGACTTCTTGTCTCGTTGTCTGTTAAAAGCTCTAACAGATAGGTGAAAATCTTCCCCGTAGAAGTTGTTAATTCTAGATTTGAAGCTTTATTTTCATTCGTTTTTTACCTACGTGACTTTACTGAATAGAACCAAAGAGTATGAATTATTGCAGTCACGAAAGCTTCAAATCTAGAATTAACAACTTCTTAGGGGAAGATTTTCACCTATCTGTTAGAGCTTTTAACAGTCAACGAGGCAAGAAGTCACAGCTCATCGAGACGCTGACCTTCCACTTGATGCAGTGATTTTGACTGTGACTGGTCCCACCTGAAGACGGAAGCTTGCGTTGCCTCCGAAACGTTGTGTTTTAATTGTTTCCTTTATTTTTTAATTTGTTTTTTACCTACGTGACTTTACCGAATAGAACCAAAGAGTATGAATTCTTGCAGTCACGAAAGCTTCAAATCTAGATGTAAAATTAAGTCACGAAATCTGAATTCATCGGATAAGAAGCTTTTGTTGGTCATAATTGGATCAGCTGATTGGAACGTACAAGTAATGTCTATAAACGTAATGATCTCTATCAAGTAGTGCAGGGATGATGTCGAGAATTTGATCATTAAACCGCTTCTGCGTGGCTACGAAAAGCTGCATTTTAAATGTTAATTAATATGTATCTCTCATCACGAAATTAGTTATACAAATATTCAACGAAATATTGATTTTAGTCAACGAAGACTGAGTGAGATGCAAATAATCAAACGTGATGATGGCTACGAATACTGCCCACAAAGACAAATACAAAAATCCCCCCATATAGCCTTGATAGAATGTTGGGGCAAGTGCTATGAGCGAGTAGCACTTGTGAAGGCCAGAACGGCACACGAGGGGGTGGGTGGCAAGCACCGTGCCGGGTCGCTTTTGTCTCCCCAGTGGTGATGTTTACACACCGCATCAGGTACTCATTTGAGGCTGAGTCGACATAGGGGAGGCCCAGGACCAGTTCAGATATTGGTGATTGTTGTTGGCCATGAGCGGGAATCGACTTTGGTTTTCCGGGATCGTAGCGCAGTATGCTAACCGCTGCACTTCCGCTCCCCACTACTACTTCCCTTCACCACCATCATCATCAACACTCAACATCGTCACCACTACCACCTTCTAGATTTGAAGTTTTCGTGACTGTAAGGATCCATACTCTTTGGTTCTTTCGGTAAAGTCACATAGATGAAAAATAAAAATAATAATAATGAAAATAACTAAATTAAATCACAACGTTTCGGGCGCAACACAAGCGTCCGTCATCAGGTGGGAAAGCATGGTCTGCTGCTGATGCAGACTGTTTTAAAAGGTTTGATATGAGTGTAGCCCTAGGGTTATAAAGAAGTCGCTGGGTCTAGTGATGTTAAAGTGAGAAATTAGCATGTAACTGGGTACAGAAGTGGCTATGTTAATGTGAGAGATTAGCATGAAATAACAGCTGGCTCTTTGGGACATTCTGTCTACAGAAAGGCCACCCACACAGATTCCTATCTGAAGCCTGATTCCCACCACCATCCGGCACAGAATAATTCCCTCATCAAAACACTACACCATAGGGCCCACTGCATTTCTGACCAACACCACCTGGCCAGTGAATTGGAACATGTTCACCGGGCCCTTAAGATGAATGGATATTCGAACCATATTATCCGAAAAGCTGTCTCTCCAACCATGGATAAACAACCCCCTGAGACTCCGATCAAAACCATCACGTTACCATACATAGCAGGCGTTACCAAAAAGATTGCCAAAATCTTAAACAAACACAAGATCCAGGTCCGATTCAGTACAGTACACTAAATCCGTGATCTGATCCCATCCGTAAAGGATGTCATCCTTGACTTACAGTACCCTGGAGTCTACAAACTGAGTTGCACTTGTGGTGACTGTTACATTGGGGAAACGAAACGTGATATGTCAGAACGTATTCGCGAGCACAAGGCAGATTTGAAACACGGCAGGACGAACTCTTCGGCCGTGGCTGACCACTGCTATAACGCTGTGGGCTCTCATGATATTGTTTTCTCCGACACCAAAGTGCTCTGCAAGACGTCTGGATACCACCAAAGATTTGTCCATGAAGCCATCCAGATATAAAAACATGAACACAACTTCAACCGAGATGATGGGTACAATCTGAGCAATCATTGGAAAGACGTTATTAACCAGGTAAAGTCTTAACTGACTGTGATGTTTCCATCCTACCTGCCTATGTCAGTTGTTATTTCATGCTAATCTCTCACATTAACATAGCCACTTCCGTGCCCAGTTACATGATAATTCCTCACATTAACATCACTAGACCCAGTCACTTCTTTATGACCCGTGGGTTACACCATTTCAAACCTTTTAAAAGTCTGCATCAGCAGCAGATCATGCTTTCCCACCTGATGACAGATGCTTGTGTTGTGCCAAAAACGTCGTGATTTAATTTAGTTATTTTCATTTTATTATTTTCAATTTTATTATTTTTATTTTTCATCTACTTGACTTTACCAAAAGAACCACTACTACCATTATTATAATTTTTACTATCACTAACATTAACACTACCATCATCAACATCATTTCCATGGATGTACTGGTGGAATTTACACCTGGTATAGATATAATGAGAGACTGAAGAATCCCTGAGGGAGCTAAAGGTATCGCTCCTTAATATTATTTGGGTTTTTCGGTAAAATCACGTAGAACAATTTTTGTTTTTCACAAAAAAATATGGGCGTTTGAATTGCTCTGTGTTACGTTGTAACCATCATAACCGATGCCACTGACATTTAAATTTCTGCATGCAGTTATACTTTATGGCGTTCATATACAAGCCTTTTAATCCCCAGGGCGTTAGAACTGCCCTGCGCAACAGAATAATTGGTGTTAGAACTCTGCTGTTCAGCGGAGTCCGTGGCTTTAGAGACCAAATCGCTGGCGAGATCTTCTGGCCACCCAGATACAGTGAGCGTTAGAACCTCTCTTTTCAGCCAGGCCAGTTGCGTTTGAACGGGCGCCTTCCCTCTTGTCACTGGCAGTGACATGTGGAATGATCACACTCGCTTTAGAACTGGTGTGTGTGTGGTTAAACCACTGGCATTAGAACTTCCCTGTGTAGACAATCCACCGGCGTTAGAACTCCCCTTTGTAGCCACTCCACACTCACCAAGGGCGAGGACGAAATGGATGAGAATGAGGAGGAAGGTCCCCGTCCCACTGCTGACCCAAAACTAGTGGAAGAGACACTGGGCCATCCACCCGAAGAGCCTGAGCAGGAGACATCCCAGGCTATCCCTGACACTGGGGGAGAAGACCCCGCTAGGCCATGCGCCAGCCTAGCCGCTGCAGCTCTTCCAGCTGAGCCGGATGGCGGGGAGATCGACTCATATCGGGACGACTGCTTCAGCGTGGAGAGCGAGAGCAGCCAGGGGTCGACACTCTTTGACCCTCAGACTCCCCTGGTCTCCCCGGAAGATCTCTGGCACTTCCACGACGAGACCAACCTGAGGCTGGACAGAGATAACATTGCCTTGGCTCGATGGAAGGACATCAAGGCAATAAAGGCCTCTGTGACTCAAGCCGAGAGACTCCTTGCCAAGCAGGGACTCGAGTCCCGGGGCAAGGAGAGGGCAAAGCTGAGATATTTCCGCAAACAAATTACAAGGTTGGAGGCCACCGAGGCAAGGAACAAGCAATGCCTATGTACATCGGCTCCCTAAACGTGAGCGGGTGCAGGGAGGCAGTGCGGATGTTTACCGCAATGTCTCTTGCGAGGAAACTCGCTGCCTCTGTCTTCTTCATTCAGGAGACGCATCTCACGGTCGAGGACGAGGATGACTGGAGGAAGGAGTGGTGAGGGGCCTCCTTTTACAACCACCTTGACAACACCTCCTGTGGAGTCGCGACCCTGTTTGCTAAATGATTTCATCCCGAGCTCATCACTCGAAGTGGTGAAGGGAAAGCTGCTCGTGGTAATGGTCAGGGTGGGCGATGTCACCACCCACCTGCTGAACGTGTACGCGCTGGTGACCAACAATGAGAAGATCCCGTTTTTGCACCTCCTGAGGAGGCACCTGGCCAGGATCCCGGACGACGAGTGCGTGATTGTGGGTGGCGACCACAACTGCACACTCGGCGCCCTGGATCGTTCGCGGAGGCAGCTGGGAGGAGTTGGGCCAAAGAGGGAAATGCAGGGGCTCCTGGAAGACGCCACCTTGGTGGATGTGCGGCGCAGACATCACCCGGGCCCACGCCAGTTCACGTACACGAGGACGAGGCGCGATGGCTCAGTGACGCAGTCCAGGCTCGACAGATTTTACATCTCAAAGAGCTTTGTGACGTGCGCCATAACGTCTGGCATCAGGGCGGCGCCCTTCACGGACCACAACCTCATCGTGCTCCGTGTCAGGCTGGAGAGAGCCCGTGAGGGCACGTCCCACTGCCATTTTAACAACTCGCTGCTGGAGGATGGCACCTTCATAGAAATTTTCGAGGATTTCTGGGAAGCGTGGCGAAAAACCAAAACGCAGTTCGACTCTCTGGCCCAGTGGTGGGATATGGGCAAAGTGCACACCAGGCTGTTGTGCCAACAATATACCTGGGGGAGCACCAGACAGAAGAACGCAGACATCACCGACATGGAAGCCCGAGTCCTCAATTTGGAAGGTCGCCTCGCCGAGGACAGCGACCCCCGCTCTTCTCCAAGAATACGAGGAGAATAGGGAGTGTCTCAAAGGGCTACAGGAAGAGCAGATGAGGGGGGCATTTGTGCGATCACAGGTGAAGCTCATCACCGACCTCGACACGGGATCCCCGCTTTTCTACTCTCTCGGGAGGCGTAACGGGAGGCGCAAATCCATGGAGTGCCTCTTTGATGGTGACGGTGTCCTGGTGCACAAACTCCAGCAGAAGTCGACCATCATCAGAGACTTCTACGGCAGCCTGTTCTCCCCTGAAGAAACATCGGGAGTGGCCCAGGTGGAGGCATAGAGCGGTCTACTCACCCTGGGGGAAGACGGGAGAGAACTCCTGGAGCAAAAGCTCACCAGGAATGACCTTGACGCAGCTGTAAGAGGACTTACCTCAAATAAATCCACAGGGTTAGACGGGCTAACAGGGGAGTTTAACGCTGTTTTTTGGCCGTCCCTACGGGAGGACTACATAGAGGTGCTGGAGGAAGCCTCTGTGACCGGGGTGATGCCTCAGTCTTGGAGGAGGGCGGTGCTCACTCTGCTTCCCAAGAACGGAGACCTGAGGCACCTACAAAACTGGCGTCCGGTGTCCCTCCTGAACACAGACTACAAAATATTGACGAAGGCTCTCTCCCTGCAACTGAAAGGGATGATTGCACAAGTCATAAATAGGGACCAGTCCTACACATCGCCGGACGAACCATCCACGATGGCATCTTCCTGGTCAGGGACCTCATCGCGGTGTCCCAGAGGTTGGGCATCCCCAGGGGTGGAGCCAGGATTTCAGGACGGGGTGACATTCAATAAATTTGAATTTCAAGAATGATTTAGAGAGTCAGGCTGTTGAACTAGACGCCATCGGTTGGCGACACACTCTGACAATGCAGTTGCACGGAGTCCGCCAGACCGAGTGTCGTACACTTATACGCAGAATGTCACCCCTGTCACCCCCCCCTGGCTCCGCCCCTGGGCATCCCAATCGCGTTTATGGCCCTTGACCAGGTTAAAAGCTTTTGATACAGTGGACCACAAATACCTGCTAGGAACTCTCAAGACCTTTTGTTTTGGGGATGGCTTTGTCCGAACGATCCGCCTACTCTCCACCAAGGTGGAGTGTATGATCAAGGACAACGGCACTCTCACTGCCCCGGTCAAATTAGAGCGAGGAGTGAGACAGGGATGCCCATTGTCGGGCCAACTTCATGCCCTGGCTTTAGAGCCTTTCCTGAGTCTCATAAGGCGGAGACTCAGCGTCCTGGTGCTCAGGGAAGCAAGCGTCAAGTTGGTCCTGACGGCATACGCCGACGACGTCCTCCTCATGCTGCGCTCCCTGGATGATGTCATCCTGCTGCACGAGTGCCAGGAGGTCTTTTCAAAGGCCTCCTCATCAAAAATGAACTGGCAAAAGTGCAGCGGGCTGCTGGTTGGAGCGTGGGACATGACCGAGTGTCCTGAGAAGGCAAAAGCCATAAATTGGAGTACAACATCGCTGCACCACTTGGGGGTGTTCCTGGGACCAGAGGAGGAGCCATCACAGAGGAACTGGGTCGGGCTGGAGGAGAAGGTGAAGGAGCGGCTGGCCACCTGGAGTCGCCTGTGCAAGTTCCGCACCTTCAGGACCAAGACGTTGGTGGTGAACCAGCTGGTGACGTCCATGCTGTCGCACCAACTATTCTCCCTGCACCCCCCCATGAGCTTCGTCAACGCGCTTCAGAAGCGAGTCCTCGACTTCTTCTGGTCGGGCGGAGGACACCGGGTCGCGGCTGGGGTCCTGGCCCTGTCACTGGATGAGGGTGGTCACGGGATGGTGTGTGCGGAGTCAGCTGGCCACCTTCTGACTGCAGGCCGTGCAAAAGTTCCTGCACACCGCCCTTGCACCGGCCTGGAGCGTCACGGCCTCCTTCCTCCTGGAACAGCTGGGGGGTCTGCAGTGCTCCAAACAACTACTCTACATGGACCTGCAAGGCCTCCCACTGGAACAACTGACACCTTTCTACAGGAACGTCCTGCAGACATGGAACTCCCTCGCCGTCAGGAGGCTGAACCAGCCGCGAGCGGCCAAGGATAAGGTCTTTGAACCGATCCTCAGGAACCCACAGACAAAGCTGTCATCCACCACAATCACCTCCGGCATGGAGAGGCGCCTCGCCAATGCACGGCTCACCAGGATGGGAGATCTAGTGGAGTCTGGAACATGGGGCCGGTGGCTCGGACCAGCAGACATGCCCGCAAAGGCAGGGGGGCTGCAGTCACTCCGGGTGGCTGCCCAGATCCTGGCCGAAGCCAAGAGGGCCTTCTCAGCGGCAGCGGGGAGAATGCCCCCCATCGGCATTGGGGATGACGAGGCCCCTATCGATTCCCCTCCACCGGAAATCTCAGTCGTGCCACAGCATCGCCAATGCCTACAAACGAAGGCGGATCACAACCTGTGCCAGCTGGAAGACCTACCTGAGGTGGCCTTCGCAAATGTAAAGAGGAAGGTCCTCTACTCCTACATGGTCCGGTTTCACCAACAGGACACCCTCAAGAGCCACAAGGACCATGCCTGGAGGAAAGTCCTGCCCTGCGTCTCTCCGGAGAGGCCTCTCTGGAGGCAACTCTACTCCAGCCCGACGTACAACCGCATCGGCGACCTCAGCTGGAGCATCGCCCATGGCACCATCACCACCAACGCCTCCCTGGCGTGCTTCACCGACACGTCCCCGGAGTGCCGGTTCAGCGGTAAAGTGGAGACGGCAGTGCACCAATACGTGGAGTGCAAGAGCCTGGACTCGCTGTTCAAGGTCCTGAGAAACATTTTACTAAGGTTCAGCCTCCACTTCTCCCCGACGGTCCTCATCTTTGGATACCCGAAGGGCGACGGATCCCAACATCTTCAGGGGCTGGTCAACGTGCTCGTCGGCTACGCCAAGCTCGCCATATACAAGGCGAGGAAGGTGGCCGTGGAGGTGAAATGTCTGGCCAGCAGCCTGGGCATCTTCCGCGCTCTGGTCGGAGCCATGGTGTGGCTGGAGTTCCGCCATGCGCGGCTAACCCACGCCTTGCCGGCCTTCAAGGAGCAGTGGACGCTGGAGGAGGCCGTGTGCTCGGTGACTGACGGAGAGCTCTGCATGCAGATCTGAGCTACTGTCCGAGGCCGTAGGACTGCGAGAAGGGCTGCGTGCAGATGCAGCACTTGTCGTAGTTATAAAGAAAAAAGAGAGCGAGAGAGAGCCAAATGGAGTAGGAAGAGAGGGGGCAGAGAGAGAGGGGAGGCGGAGAGGGGGTAGAGAGAGAGGAGAGGCAGAGACGGGGGTAGAGAGAGAGGGGGGGGGCAGAGAGGGGGGTAGAGAGAGGGAAGGGGAAAGAAAAAAGAAAACAATTTGGGTCTTTCATTTAAAAGGGGGGGGGGGGGGTTACATAAAGCAAAGCATTAAAAAAACGAAATTATGAACGGAGCAAAGTTCCGACTACACCGAGCATCTTCTTGTTTCTTCTGATCGTAAAAAAAAGGGAGAGAGGGGGGTCGAGAGACGGCGTACAGAGAGAGGGAAGGGGTAAGAAGGAGGAGAGCAGAGCGTAAAATCTTTCGTGAATTTTTTCATTTAAAAGGGGGGGAGGGGGCACATGAAGCAAAGCATTGGAGAAAAAAAACGAAATGATGAACGAAGCAAAGTGCCGACTACATCGAGCATCTTCTTGTTTCCTCTAATCGTAAAAAAGAGAGAGGGTGGAGAGGGAGGGAGGAGATGGAGAGAGAGAGGGTGAGAGGGGAAAAAGAAGGGGATAGAAAGAAGGAAGATACGTACGGTGCGACAGAAGTTCAACATGAATACATCATCACCATCATCAACACTTTCATTATTATTCTTGGTTCTTTCGGTAAAGTCACGTAGAAGGGAAACAAGAAAATAATAAAAATATAAAACAATAAAATTATCACGACGTTTCGACTGCAACACAAGCAAGCATCAGGTGTGAAAACCACTTTTTTCAAATGTTTTTGCTGTGGTTTTCACACCTGATGATGATTGCTTGTGTAGCAGTCGAAACTTCGTGAGAATTTTATTGTTTTATATTTTTATTATTTTCTTGTTTCCCTTCTACGTGACTTTACCGAAAGAACCAAGAATATGAATCCCTGCAGTCACGAAAGCTTTAAATCAAAACTTTCATCATCACCACCATCACAACTGCCATCATCATCATGATGCGTGCAAATGTTATTCAATGGAGAGAGATGGGGGGGGGAGATGGTGTAGCCAGGGGGGAGAGAGAGAGTGCAACCAGAGAAGGGAAGGGAGGGGAGAGATGAGAGGGTGTAGAGAGAGGGGGTGTAGAGAAAGGGGGTGGGGAGAGAGGGGGTGGGGAGAGAGGAGGTGGGGAGATAAAGGAAGGGGGGAAAGAGGAGTGAAAGGGTGGCGTTACAGTTCAGCACACACATACAAAGATCCCCCGTATAGCCTTAACAGACTGTAGGGGCAGGTGCTGTTAGCGAGCACCTATGAAGGCCGAAACGGTGCACGAGGGGGTGGGTGGCCAGCACCACGCCCAACCGCCTTTGTCTCCCCAGTGGCGATGTTTACACACAAACGCACATACACACACGCACTTCAACCCTCCCTACCATTTACACAGCTCCCCAGCCCACTCTCAAGAGCACGTGAGTTCACTACGAACTAAACTATTTTTTTATTCTACCAGGTAAGGCCCCACAAAGCTCTAAAGTAGCTCTTTGTTTTCAGAAGTGACCTGGCCATCACGGGTGATAGCTCAACGACGTGGGCTTATCATCATCATCGTCGTCGCGTGGAATTTTAACGCAGCCAATTACTCTAAAGGCCGTGATGTTCATTCTGAATGTGGAGCGAAAAACCGCAGCGCCATAAAAAAAAATCTACGCGACCCCTGGGGGGTGAGAGAGAGAGAGAGAGCGACATGGAGTAGGAAGGGAGGGGGTAGAGAGAGAGAGAGGGGCAGAGATGGGGGTAGAGAGGGGGGTAGAGAGAGAGCGACATGGAGTAGGAAGAGAGGGGGTAGAGAGAGAAAGAGGGGGTAGAGAGGGGGGTAGAGAGAGAGAGGGGCAGAGAGGGGGGTAGAGAGGGGGGTAGAGAGAGAGCGAGAGAGAGCGACATCGAGTAGGAAGGGAGGGGGTAGAGAGAGAGAGGGGGGGGCAGAGAGGGGGGTAGAGAGAGAGAGAGGGGGCAGAGAGGGGGTTAGAGAGAGAGCGAGAGAGAGCGACATGGGGTAGGAAGAGAGGGGGTAGAGAGAGAGAGGGGGGGCATAGAGGGGGGTAGAGAGAGAGGGAAGGGGTAAGGAGAGCAGAGCGAGAAATATTTTGTTAAATCTTTCATTTAAAAAGGTGGAGGGGGGGTTACATAAAGCAAAGCATTAAAAACGAAATGATGAACGAAGCAAAGTAAAGATAGAACCCACGACTTCCTGTATACCAGGCGAGGTAGTTGACATCTCTTAGCCAGAGATCCTGGGATCAAAGTACGTTGGTTAAAATCGATAACTCCCTCCCGCCCACCTCTCTACCCCGAGCAGTCTGAATGGGTTCATCCGAGTCCATGATCAGCAGGTAACGTGATGGTGGTGGTGGTGAAAGTGTGGAAATGGGGAGTGTTGGTGCAGCGGTTAGCGCTACGCTGGGCTACGAACCCCGCTACATCCCGAGTTCGATTCCCGCTCAGGGCCACTAACACCTCCTCCCCTAGGTCTACTCAGCCTCAAATGAGTAACTGGCGTGTCGTGTAGTAAGCATCACCACTGGGGAGACAAAGGCGGCCGGGCGTGGTTGCTGGCCACACACCCACCCACCGTCGTGTGTGCCACAGCGCCGACCTTCATTGGGCGCTAACAGCACTTGCCACAACTCTCTACCGAAGGCTATACGGGGGACCTTCGCTTTTGTGTGCGAGTGGGTCAAATTGGGCCAGGGTGGGGAGGAACGCAGTGTCCTCGGTCAGCACAGCGCGACTCCCCCCGCACCCCACACCCCCCCATGCACCGCCCACTCTGATTCTTAAGCAGCAACGCAACGGGAGTTCACCCCCAGCCCCGCCCAACCCCTTAGCTGTGAGGCACCGTGGCCTGTGTCGCGTAGGCGAGGTCCCCATCCCCTCTGGGCTCTCAGTTTGCCGGCGTCGGTGGGGGGGGAGAGTTTGGCATCGCGTCGAGCAGCGTTGAGCCGCAAAGTCGGAGGCTGTGGGATCTCAAGCGTCGGCTTGGTTCGTCGTCTGCGTTAAGGTGGTTCATTCTTGTTCAGATGTTTCATCCGTGTCGGGTGTTCACCATCGTTCGTTTGTTCAACCATGTTCAGGTGGTTCTTCCGTATCAAATAATCATTGGTGTCAGATGTTCATCTGTGTAAGGTGTTCGTCCGCGTTTAGATTGTTCATCCGCGTTAAGGTGGTTCATCTGCGGTCTGGTATTCATCCGTGTCAGATATTCATCCACGCACAGCAGTTTATTCACATCCATGTTCAACCGCGCCCCGGTGTGTTGAGCAGAACGGGTCACTTACTTGACACACGGAGGAACAACTTCTCTGTGTGTGTCCGTGTGAGCGTTTTTGTTCCAGTGTGTGCGATTGTATCAGGTGAGTGACACGGTTTGGTTTGTACGGTGCGAAAGTAGTTCAACAGAAATGAATATATAGACTCACACGGTGACCCCACAGACTCACACGGTGACCCCCACAGACTAACACAGAGACACACAGACTCACACAGAGACCCCACAGACTCACACAGAGACCCCATAGACTCACACAGAGACCCCACAGACTCACGCAGAGACCCCACAGACTCACATAGAGACCCACAGACTCACACAGAGACTCACAGACTCACACAGAGACCCCACAGACTCACACAGAGACTCACAGACTCACATAGAGACTCACAGACTCACACAGAGACACCAACAGACTCACACAGAGACCCCACAGACTCACACAGAGACTCACAGACTCACACAGAGACCCCACAGACTCACACAGAGACTCACAGACTTACACAGAGACTCACAGACTCACACAGAGACTCACAGACTTACACAGAGACCCCACAGACTCACACAGAGACTCACAGACTTACACAGAGACTCACAGACTTACACAGAGACTCACACAGAGACTCACAGACTTACACAGAGACTCACAGACTCACACAGAGACTCACAGACTTACACAGAGACCCCACAGACTCACACAGAGACTCACAGACTCACACAGAGACTCACAGACTTACACAGAGACTCACACAGAGACTCACAGTTTGTTGTGCTTCCCCCGCAGCTTTGATTATAAGCACGGTTGGCGACGTACGGTGCGTAAGAAGTTCAAAATAAACGCATGGAATGTGCGTGAGTGTGTCAAGAGTGCCTAGTGGGCACTACGAACCCGGCTACCCGAAGTTCAATTCCCACTCACGGCCACCGATGCCAGTGACGATTATCTGCACCGGTCTGGGGCCTCTCGCTACGTAGGTCCACTCTGACACAAAACGAGAACCTGGTGCAGTGTAGTAAACATCGCCACTGGGGAGACAAAGGCGGCCGGGCGTGGTGCTGGCCACCCACCCCTTCGTGTGCCACAGTGCCCGCCTTCACAAGTGCTCGCACTTGCCCCACATTCTTTGGTGCTTTCGGTAAAGTCACATAGATAGAATAAAAATAATAATTATAAATAAAGCGAATACAATGAAACCCACGACCTCCTGTATACCAGGCGAGGTATTTAGCATCTCCTAGCCACCGTGGCGCTCAATGTGTTTTAGTTAGACAGCTGAGAGCCTGGGTTCAAAGTAGGGTGGATAAAATCGATAACTGCCTCCCCCCACCTCTATCCCCCGAGCAGTGTGAATGGGTTCATCCGAGTTGAGTCTGTGATCAGCTGATCATCTGGTGGTGGTGATGGGGTAAAGTATGGATATGCCCACATCCAACGTCATTAAGTGGTTAAGCCAGCCGGCTGAGATTGGGCAACACTTAGCAAACGATTCACCCAGGCTACTGGAGATGACAGACTGATGATGTACGAAGCCAACCGTGCTAATTGGCGGTGCGATGGAAGGATGACAAACTATGGGTCTATGTGAATCGACGGGTCTCTGCGTGGTGAGTCTACGGGTCTATGCGTGGTGAGTCTACGGGTCTCTGTGTGGTGAGTCTATGGGTCTCTGTCTGATGAGTCTATGGGTCTCTGTGTGATGAGTCTATGATGAGGTCCCTTTCACCGCCGAATCTCGGAACCCACGTGGGCGGCTCAGCATTAACTTTATTTACAGAGAGGCGGCATGGGCTAGGGAAGAGATGGTACAAATGTACCACATAGGTCATCAGAACGTATTAACGTCATCAGAACGTACCATGTACATCATCGGAACGGAACCGGAATAAAAAGTGATGACGTACACATATGCATACTTAATCGGAACAGGAACAGTTTAATTTGGCTAAAAAACGGTTTGGACTGCCAGGCAGCAAACGTTTCTCTCAAGTGGCCGAGTAGGTGGGAATGTGTTGCCCCCTGCTGTGAGCTTTAAGAAACGAAATCACCCACACTACAAAGACAAAGATCCCCCGTGTAGCCTTTACAGACTGTTTCGCCAAGTCCTGTTAGAAATAGCAGCACCAATGAAGGTGGAAACAGCATGCAAGGGGGTTGGTGGCCAGCACCACGCACGGCCGCTTTCGTCTCCCCAGTTGCGATGCTTTTACGCACCGCTCCATTTAATAATTTGAGGCTTAGTGGACCTAATGGAGCGGGCACCAGGACCGGTTCAGATGACCATCATTGGTTTTGACCGTGAGCGTAATTTGAACCTGGGTTTGTAGCTCCACGCGTTAACCGCTGCACGACCGCTCCCCCACACACTCACCTTCACACAAACACACAAGGGGCTTCCATTGGCAGTGTGTAGCTCTGCAGAAGATCACTGATGAGCTCCAATGTATACAAAACTCTGACTCGAACCCAGGTCTCCTGTGCTTACCAACGAAGTCCTTGGGATCAATAAACTGGGCAGACGACTCAACCAACAGCTTTCTTTCCTCCTCACCTGCTTCCAACTCTCCCAGCATCCTACTTGCTGAGCTGCTGGTATGGAGAGGCCCAAACTGGAGCCGGTGCATGGAGTCTCAATGCTGGACTTCATAGCGAGGGACTGGGGCCTGGTGGAGTCGTTTAAAGCCAGGCCCGGAGACCTCCTCATAGCGACTTACCCCAAGGCGGGTGAGTATTAACAGAAGCAGCATCAGCATTACCATCATCTTCATTATCACATTCACCACCCTCATAATCATCACCACAATCGCGATGACCATCATAATCATCATCACCATCATCAGAATTAGCACGATCATCATTATTATAATCACCACTACCTTAATACGGTACCCATTATAATTGCCGCCACCTTCACCACCACCATCACCACGACCACATTCATCACAATCACTGCTACCACCATTATCATAATCACCATTATCACCACTACGATATTTATCAACATCCTAACGACCACCATCATCACCGCCACCTTCATCGCCAACACCACCACCACCACCTTCATCACCACTTCTACCATCTTCAAAAACACCAACCGCCATTCGTCAAGAAGTGGTGGCGGTGTCACCACGGCGCTCGTGCCAGGCTATGTGCACGTTAAGGCCACGTGATGTGTTGAATGCCCACTGGCAGGTCACATGACAGACCGAGCAGGTGCCATGGGTTGAATGAATTATACGACTTTCCGGTGCACCACCTGTGCCCCCTGCTGTATCAACTTGCTGTGTTTTAGCAACCCGGCGCTCCGCTCGTTTTTGTGAGCATTGCTGCTCTGCCCTCCGTTGTTGCTGGAGGGCGACTGCCTCCAACTACCCAGTAGCATCCTTCACGAGCCTCCACAGAGGCCGAACTTGACACAGCTGGTACCAATCATCGGCAAGTCCACTCAGCTCCATATCCTCTTGTAACACATCGCTCCATCTCTTCCCTAGCCCATGCCACGCCCGTTTAGCCCCCTCGATTCGGCCGAACAATAGTTGTTTAGGCAATACGGAGCTATTCATTGAACACCACGACTACCACATTCATCATCATAACCACCATCATGACAACCACCACCTTCATCACCGCCACTGCTACCACCATAATCACCATCATCACCACTATCACGACATTCATAATTATCATAACCACCAACACCATCAACATCGCATTCATCACGACCACTGCTACTACCATCATCACCACTACTACCACATTCATCATTTTCATGACCACCATCTTCATCACCACCACCTTCATTACCACCACTGCTACCATCATGATCAACACCACAACTACCACATTCATAATCATCACCACCTTCATCTTGCCCCCCCTCCGCCCACCCCCCTACCTCTCTTAGGCACCACGTGGATCCAGGAGATCGTGGATCTGATTCAGAGTGGAGTGGACGTGGAGTACTGCAAACGCGGCCCCGTGTACGAGAGGATCATCTTCATGGAGTGGACGGGCAAAAATTACATGACGTCTCGCAAAGGTGACAGCAGCAGCGAACTAAACTCAATTATTTATGTTTTACTTTTACCAGGTGTAAGTCCCTCTACCAGGTGTAAGGCCAGATATGACCTGTCCCACAGAGACCCATACTCATAAACACCCACAGAGACCCGTACTCAGAGAGACCCAAACTCATAGAGACCCACAGAGACCCATACTCATAGAGACCCACAGAGACCCATACTCATAAAGACCCACAGAAACCAACTCAAAGAGACCCAGAGAGACCCATACTCATAGAGACCCACAAAGACCCATACTCATAGAGACCCACAGAGACCCATACTCATACAGACCCACAGAAATCAAATCATAGAGACCCACAGAGACCCATACTCATAGAGACCCACAGAGACCCATACTCATAGAGACCCACAGAGACCCATACTCATAGAGACCCACAGAGACCCATACTCATAAAGACCCATAGAAACCAACTCATAGAGACCCACAGAGACCCATACTCAGAGACCCACAGAGACCCATACTCATAGAGGCCCACAGAGACCCATACTCAGAGACTCACAGAGACCCATACTCATAAAGACCCACAGAGAACCATACTCATAAAGACCCACAGAGACCCATACTCATAGAGATCCACAGAGACCCATACTCATAGAGACCCACAGACACCCATACTCATAAGGACCCACAGAAACCAACTCATAGAGACCCACAGAGACCCATACTCATAGAGACCCACAGAGACCCATACTCATAGAGACCCACAGAGACCCATACTCATAGAGACCCACAGAGACCCATACTCATAAAGACCCACAGAAACCAACTCATAGAGACCCACAGAGACCCATACTCACAGACCCACAGAGACCCATACTCATAGAGGCCCACAGAGACCCATACTCAGAGACCCACAGAGACCCATACTCATAAAGACCCACAGAGAACCATACTCATAAAGACCCACAGAGACCCATACTCATAGAGATCCACAGAGACCCATACTCATAGAAACCCACAGACACCCATACTCATAAAGACCCACAGAAACCAACTCATAGAGACCCACAGAGACCCATACTCATAGAGACCCACAGAGACCCATACTCATAGAGACCCACAGAGACCCATACTCATAAAGACCCACAGAAATCAAATCATAGAGACCCACAGAGACCCATACTCATAGAGACCCACAGAGACCCATACTCATAGAGACCCACAGAGACCCATACTCATAGAGACCCACAGAGACCCATACTCATAAAGACCCATAGAAACCAACTCATAGAGACCCACAGAGACCCATACTCAGAGACCCACAGAGACCCATACTCATAGAGGCCCACAGAGACCCATACTCAGAGACCCACAGAGACCCATCCTCATAAAGACCCACAGAGAACCATACTCATAAAGACCCACAGAGATCCATACTCATAGAGATCCACAGAGACCCATACTCATAGAGACCCACGGACACCCATACTCATAAAGACCCACAGAAACCAACTCATAGAGACCCACAGAGACCCATACTCATGGAGACCCACAGAGACCCATACTCATAGAGACCCACAGAGACCCATACTCATAGAGACCCACAGAGACCCATACTCAGGGAACCACAGAAACCAACTCATAGAGACCCACAGAGACCCATACTCATAGAGATCCGTACTAAAACGAAACTATTTTTTTTTACCAGGTAAGGCCCCACTGAGCGATGTAGCTCTTTTTCAAAAGTGGCCTGGCCATCACGAATGATAGCTCAACGAAGTGGCTTTAAAATAAACTACTACTACATCATCACCACGTGGAATATGATTGCAGCCAAAAGAAAGTCGAATTGCTGATTCATAATAATGGTGCTTTTAGGCTAGATCACGTAAATGTGTCATTATTGATAATGCGTGGTCTTGGGCGGCACGGTGGTTATGAGATGTTAATTACCTCGCCTGGTGTACAGGAGCTGGTGGGTTCGATGCCGACCCTGAGAATGCCCTGCTCTATATTTTCAGTTTGTATTTTCCCATATAAGGCACTTCGTTGAGCAAACATTTGTGATAGCCAGGTTGCTTTTCAAAAATAACAATATACAGCTCAGTGTGGCTTTCCTGGTAAAATATAAATAAAATGTTTAGTGTAGAATGACCCCTATATATGTGCGAGTCTATGGTAAGAACAAAAACATCACTTCGTTTGTTTTGTATAATTTTTAAGTGATTTGTTTACCTTTCCTAAACATTACACTCATGTAGTGTTTGTGGATTGTGTTTATTCTTGTGACGTTTTGAACCCCGTGCCCCTACTCGACATCTGTGAAAAAGAGCTTTAGAACTCATCGGATTCCTCCAGAATGAATAAATATTCTGTGGCGAAGTTCATCAGCAAGTTGGCTAGGAGATTTTACCTACCTCGCCTGGTATACAGGAGGTCGTAGGTTCGACACAAGGCCTGACGCCTGCTGTATATTTGGACTCTTGCGTCACTTTCTCTCTCTCCCCGTGGATTTCTCTGGAGGTCCTCCGGTTTCACCCCTCTACATTTAGAAGGAACATCACGCGTTTAGAGTTATTCGGCTGCTGCTATTAATTTCCACGTGATGATGATGATAATCCGCCATTTTGTTGAGCTATCATTTGTGATGACCAGGTCGCTTTTGCAAAAAAAAGTGCCACTATATCGCAGCTCAGTGGGGGGCCTTATACCTTGCAAAGTAAAAATAAAAGTTTAGTTTAAATATTCTGATTCTGATTGAGATGTTCCTGGTCGCGTGGCTCCAGGACTGGAGGTGCTGAATGACTTGCCGTCTCCGCGCACGATTAAGACTCACCTGCCCTACCAGCTGGTGCCTTCCTCATTTTGGGACAACGATTGCAAGGTGGACCACCATCATCACCACGCTTAGTCTCTTGCTTGATTTTCCAGGCTCCCCTATATTGGTGTCACTATCATATTTTGGTCAGCCAGGTCATGTATTGTGTAAGTTCCAGTCTATCGAGAGAAATCGAGATCATTCACTTGAGAGTGATACAATAGGGTTGGTCTCTCTTTAATTTTTAGACAAGCCACCCTGCAGTAGTGCATCTCGAGAACACCACGGTAGTACACTCACAATGTGTTACAGGAGGATCCCTTTAACCCAACACTCACACCTAACTCGTATCTCCTTATGGCACTTCAAGTCTTAGATGGCGTTTACCACCCGCTTTGGGCTGCATTCACAAGCAACCCGAATTCCAGGGTTAATCTCGAACCCGCGGGTCGTGGGCCACCACCGGCCTAACACCGCCGCCAGAGCAGAGGAAGCGAACCAGGCACCTGCTCCTCCTTCCCACCATAGGGTGGCAGTAGAGGCAACCTCCTTGCGCTCCTCTCCCTCACCATCTGCTGTCCTTGCTCGTCTCTGCTCCCCACCGGGCGTCCACTGAAATTTACGCAGGGAATGCTAATAGAGACTATGGTGCATTTTAAACACATTCCTGCGGAGAGGGCTGGTAGGAATGTTTTTCTACCAGTAATGCCCACTAGGAACGCATTTGTTATATATATCCAGGTGTCCGGATGCACGTGGACAGACATCCACAGACATATACAATTAATCCCCTGCCTCCTGTGAATTAATCCCGGTTGGGCTTCCAGTCCATATAAGGGCACCATGGGGTGACCAGCCCCTCCCCACCCAGCCCCACCCTCCCCACCCAGCCCCTCCCCACCCTCCCCTCCCCACCCAGCCCCTCCCCACCCAGCCCCTCCCTACCCTCTCCACCCAGCCCCACCCCTCCCACGTGGACAGACATCCACAGACATACACAATTAATCCCCTGCCTCCTGTGAATTAATCCCGGTTGGGCTTCCAGTCCACTACGTTTCCTACCAGTATAAGACATTTCTTCTCATATCAGCGCTCGAACCGCACAGTCCATAGTACTGCCGAGCTGCTACTGACTGCCTGAAGCTTGGCTGTCTCCTTGGACCGCTCCTCTCTCCACTGCTGGCTGGAGCCCGAGAGCAGAGATGCATGCGTCTGGGGTCATCCTGCATTGACTCTGCACCACTATTGTGTGGTAGGGGCTGGGGGGGGGGGGTCCCTATTGTTTGGGAGCTAGGCTAGGTTGGGTCACTCAATTGTGATTGACACCTGGATGGAATATATTCTTCCACTTGTTCCAAATATAATAGCCCAACTTGCTGCACACTTTTTTTACTTTTTAATTACGCCGTGCAAGTGGTTCCATCTCTCCTACCCTTTCTCCCAGAAAACGGATTTTCCACAACCCCTTCCTCTATACAGGTGGACCACACCATCCCCATTGTATTTCCCTTATTTGTACCACGTGACAACCACCATCCTCAACACCATCACCATCATTACCACCATCATCACGAACATCACCATCATTACCACCATCACCAGCACCATTACCAACATCATCACCATGATCATTACCATCATCATCACCATCGCCAAAACCAATAACCGCCAAACGCAACTAAGTGACGGTGACATCACCACGGCGACTGTGCCAGGCCTGGCGCACTTTGAGACCACGTGACTTGTCGAAGGCTCGCTGACCGGAGGTCATGGAACAGACCCAGTAGGTGCCATGGTTTAACTGACTGAGATGACTGGGAAATGCACCAGCTGTGCTCCCCACTTTGCAGTGCGTTAGCGCTCCGGTGCTCCGCTTTTTGTTGTGAGCGTCACTTCGATGACCTCAGTTGTTGTTGGAGGGCGACTGAATCCATCTGTCCATTAGCGATCCTTCACGAGCTTACTCCATACAGGCGGATCTTGACACTGCTGGTACCAGTCTTCTGCAAGTCCACTCAGCTCCACATCCTCCCGTTCTGCATCAGTCCATCTCTTCCCCAGCCTGTTTATCCCCCTCTATGCATCCAAACAGAAGCAGCTTGGGCATGCAGTAGCTGGGCATGTGGGCTACGTAATCCAGCAGCATTGCCTGCTGGAGGACCTCACTAATGGGAATGTGTCCAGATCTTTCAAGAATGCGTGAGCTTCTCACACAATCCAGCCTGGTTATTCCGAAGATGGATCGTAGGCAGGCCAGCCTGAATGTTTCTAATCGGCTCAGATGTTCCATTAGAGGGGTCCAGGTTTTACATGCATAGAGAAAGGAGGTTATGACTGTGGCCGAGAAGACCCGAAGCTTCGTGTGGAGTGACAGACCAGGTAGCTTCCATTCAGCGTTACGCAGCCGATGAATATATAATGCCGCCCGACTGATTTGGAGGGAGACCTCTGGTGTCAACCTGAGCTGGCTTTAAGCATACGTTCCAGATATGGGAAACTCTCCTCTCTCTCCACAACTGCTCCATCACCAATGGAGAGCTGAGGGGGTGGAGTGTTTGATGGCACAAAATACCAGGGCAGGTGCTTAGTTTTGGTGGGGCTGATGGAAAAACCCGTTCTCTTAGTGGCACATTCCAGGTTCAGCAGGAGCAGCTCCAACTCCTCCTCTGAGTGAACAACAATCACCAAATCATCAGCATATGTAAAATAGTTCACCAATCGGGAGCCATCCCTCGACCATGCCAGGCATCGATGTGCCTCACATTGTATCTGTGGCAGATGGAAATTCCTGGTGTATAGCCATGTAAAGTTTCTGGAACTACTTTGTTAAAGATGTTAAATAATGTAGGAGCCAGAGGACATCCCTGTCACACCCCAAGGTGAACAGGGAATGCAGTTTTAGTTTAGTGCCTCCCTGTGCCACTCTCTCCAACCCCTACATCTGCTATCTCCTCCCCAGGTGATCTATATCGCACGTAATGCCAAGGACAACGCCGTATCCTCCTACTACTTTGAACGAATGAACAAGTTGCAGCCGGAGCCCGGCACCTGGGAGGAATACCTGCATCGTTTCATGACCGGCAATGGTGAAGGCACCTGGGTTATTGCAGCCACTTCTATACCAGTAGTGAGCAACCGAATTCATTTCACGTGGCCTGCAACTTAGTTTCAACATGAACACACACACATATAGGTACAAAGACAAAAATTATCTGTTTAGCCTTAACAGACCGTTGGGGCAAGTGCTGTTAGCCAGCAGCACCTATTAAGGCGGGCACGGCACACGAATGGGTGAGTGGCCAGCACCACGCCCGACCGCTGTTGTTTCCCTAGTAGCGATGTTTCAACGCCGCACCAGGTACTAATTTTAGGCGACCTAGGAGAAGCCCAGACTGGTTCAGATAATCGCCACTGGTGTTGGCCGTGAGCGGCAATATAAAAATTGCAATCACAATAAATTTGCTTCTAAGTTGAAAAACAAGTTAATAATCACTGAGTCTGCAATAGAGCTGTTTCCACTGCCAAAACATAAAACATAATGTAAACAAATCCCAGTGGAGGTCTAAATGCTCATAAACGGGTGTCGCTGATTGGCTGCGGGCATGGCTCAGCCCCACTTACTAGCCGTTTGATTGGCCGAAAATAGCACGTGCATAATGTAAACACATATACCATTCATAATACAGGTTTTTGGGTTCGATCGCGTAAATATATAAATGTGTTCTTAAAACCCGCCACCGCCAGACACAGCTAACTAGTCAGGGTTGTCACGTAAACAGAACATGCCAATTCGTCACCAGTACAGCACTAACCGATGTGTTGGAGAGCCAAGCCACAACATTTACAATCTGAGTACAACGTTTCGCCAGTAATTACAACTGGCTTCATCAGGCGACAGCCTGACTTGTGGAGAAGTCCACCAGATTCGTTCCTTATATAGAGGCGTAGATGTGGTGACAATACCTGTGCGAGGGGCAATTAATGAGTCAACGTACGTTATGCATACGCATTATGTGAGCCCATTGATCTTTTACTTCCTGTCCATTGTGTGTACACTAAAATATCCGTACCAACGGGAATCCATATTGAAGCATGGCGACCTCTATAGGCATGCATTTAAACTATTTATTGTATGATGATTCGCTTCCACGCAGCACCGAGTCTGTAGCTATCTGAATGGTTAACATTATTTTTTTATTTCGTGTTAAACTGACATGTACCATTACATCAACATTTTAACGTTAGCGGAAACCATGGGGGCTCCTTTTTTGAGGGCAAAACGTTAACCACATAACCCGTTAACGGATGCCACGCTCAGTTTAATACGTAGGCTTTCGCAACCAATATCCACAACAGAGGTTTTTTTGGTTAGATCGCGTAAATATATAAATGTGTCCTTAAAACCCGCTACCACCCGACACAGCCAACTAGTAAGGGTTGTCACGTAAACAGAACGTGGCCAATTTGGCACTAGTACAGCACACTGCTGTGTTGGAGAACCAAGCCACAACATTTACAATCTCAGTATGACGTTTTTAACGACACATTTATATATTTACGCGATCTTACCCAAAACACCTCTTATGGAGGATGTCACACTGTTAATCGAGGGACTACTGGACAAGTCAAATACTTTAGAGTCCTGACTAGCCACCTGACTTCGAGGGATGTAATTGAATTCACCCTGACGTGATTTTTTAACGTGCCAACACGGTTGCTCCACCTCCTCCTTCCCACAGTGTGCTTTGGCCCGTGGTATGATCACGTGACTGGGTGGTGGAACGTGAGGGAGCGGCACCGGATTCTCTACCTCTTCTTCGAGGACATGAAGGAAGTAAGATCGCAGAGCAGTCTAGGACATAAGTAGAACGGCTCTCAGACTTCAAAACGACTTTCAAAATATGGATCAAAAATAGAGGTTTGTCCTTTTTTGGGTTAGATCGCCTACCGTATTTTCCTGCATATAACCCGCGGGGTATACCACTTTTTACAAACAAAACAAGACCCTTCGGGGTTTCAGGAGGTGCGGGCTATCCCAAAAATATTTTCACACTTGTGACATGTCATAACTCGTTACATTTTTTCATGGTAGGACTATCTACTATGCAACACTTACCTTTGACTAAAGCACCGTTGAATAAACCACTCACAAAATCATCCACAACAAATTGCACATGTTATCACGTTTTAAATTATTCGAAATGTTTGTACAATGAAAGGACAATGTTTGAAGTGGGCGCATTTTGTTTACCGGCGACGAGAGAGCTGGGGGGAGGGAGAGGTGGGGGGTTGGGGGCGAGGCAACGGAGTCACCGTAGTGCCGCTATTGTATGCGCAGTGCGCAATCTACCAGTGCTAAAACTGTACTTACTTATCTACCAGTTATGTGTTACTTATTTATTGGAAATTTACTTTTGTTACTTATTTACTGTTTTAAGTTCACTCGTTTCCGGTTAGTTTGTTTTCTTTGTGCACGTTATCATATTAATGTTAACAATTGATAGTGGAATGTATTACAAATGTAAACTTTGTGTTAATATGATGGAATTAAGCTGCAGTAACGACGTTAAAGATATGAATGTATGCAGGGTATATGGAGGTGCGGGCTATCTGAAATTTGCTTTACACAAAACGCTATTTTTGCGGGGTATATGTGTCTGCGGGTTATATGCATATGCGGGCTATATGCGGGAAAATACGGTAGATATAAAATGTGTCAGTAAACTCTCCACCACCCGACACAGCCAACTAGTAAGGTTTGGCACGTAAACACAACGTGCTAACTAGTTACTACTTCGGCACGCCGTTGTGTTGGAGAGTAAACCCACAACATTTACAATATTGATGTTCGATGGATATGGCCCTAGTCAGAACCAAGGACATCTCAGCCAATGCCACCACGTTTCACTGTTTTTATTATTGTGATCCAACGAAAACATTCAGAGGTCTGTGTGGAGGGAATTGTAGTGTGGGCTGAAATTAGTTGACATCACAAGCGTGAGTTGCTGCATGCATACATTAAATATGTATATTTATTACGTACCGTGGGGAGCGGTAGTGCAGCGGTTAGCGCACTACGCTATGAACCCCAGCCGACCGAGTTGGATTCCCGCTCAAGGCCAACACCAGTGGCAATTATTTGAACCAGTCTTGCGCCTCTCCTAGGTCGACTCAGCCTCAAAATGGTTACCTGGTGCGGTGTGTAAACTTCGCCACTTGGGGAGACAATGGCGGACGTGCGTGGTGGCCTCCCACCACCTCGTGAGCTGTGCCAGCCTTCATAGGTGTCACTCGCTAACAGCCACTTACCCCAACAGTTTGTTATATATGGGGGATCTTTCTCTTTGTGGTTTGTACTGTGATGGGGCAGCAGTCCACAGGGCAAATGTCCTGGTGGGGCCGCTCAACTATGATCAGAGTAGTATTCGGTAGCCCCCAAAGATTTTTCCTCACTGGCGGCCCCACCCAATCGTTTTTTTTGGACCCCTTCCCAAATGGGACCAATGAGAATCGCCACAGACAATTTGGGGCCGTCTGTGTGTCTTTATAAAACGCCTGGAGACCCGATTTATTTAGTCCCACAGTCTCGTTACTGATTGTGAGCATAAAGCCCCTGCCACCTCCTCTTTCCCCCTTGTGCGTGCTGAGGACCCCATGCGTGAGGTGTCCCGCATCGCCCAATTCCTGGAGCGGCCGCTGTCCGAGCAGCAACTGCGTGAGGTGGTGAAGCTCAGCACCTTCTCTGTGATGCGCGACAACCCCATGACGAATTACAGCACCGTGCCCACCGACTTCTTGGACCACTCCGTGTCGCCCTTCATGCGCAAGGGTAAAAATTACAACGTTTTTGGAGGCTCAGTCGGGACACATGGTGATAATAATGAAGGTGATGGTAGGATGTGGATGAGCTTCATATCAGCGGTGTCAAGATCGGCCTCAGTTGAGCAGGAGGCTCGTAAATGTCGCTCCTGGGTAGTTGGAGGCAGTCGCCCTCCAGCAACATCGGAGCGCAGAAGAGCGACGCTCACAACAATGAGCGGAGTACCGGGTAGCTAAAACACAGCAAATTTGCACAGTAGAGGGCATAGGTGGTAGATCTACCAATCATCTCAATCGGTCCACCTATGGCACCTAGGTCTGTCGCGTGACCTCTGGTCAGTGGGCATTCAACACTTCACGTGGCCTTAAAAGTGCACATAGCCTGGCACAATTGCCATGGTGATGTCACCACCACTTAGTGAGTGGCAGTTGTTGATAGTGATGATATTGAGACAACTCCATGACGAATTACAGCACCCTGCCCCGGCTACCTGAGTTAGATTCCGGCTCACAGCCAACATTGGTGATGATAATCTGAACTGGCCCTGGGCCTCCCCAAAGTCGACAAAGGCTGTCGAGCGTGGTGATGACCACCCATGCCCTCATGTGTCTTCATAGGTGCTTGCTAAAAGCCCTTACCCCAACAGTTTGTTAAGCCTATATGGGGAATCTATGTCTGTGTTTTGTCTTTGCAGGGGAGGTGGGTGACTGGAGGAATCACTTCTCTGCGGCTCAGCTGGAGGCCTTTGAGCAGCACTACAAAGAGAAAATGTCCACCACTGACCTGCGCCTGAGGGACAGCCTGCCCTGAAGACCGGCGTCTTTCCCACTGCTCCTGATTGTATAATTTGTCTTATTTGGCTTTAAGTAATGATAATACTAATTTCACAATATATAGCTTCTTTCATGCTCATTGCATTCCAAAACGCCGTTCAATGATTATGTCCAGAATGGCATTTAGGGCTGAATCCTCCAGGTAATAATAAAGTAGGGTTACCACTCTCTGAGTTACACAAAAATCGAGACATATCATGGGGAAGAAGGCAATCTCACAATTCCAGAAGCTGGGAGAAATTCACGTATATACCTTTTTTGAGCTGCGCAATATAAGTAATATGAAATAGACTTGAAAGTACAGTTGATAATCGATTATCTGGCGCACGATTATCCGGTTTCCAACATTACCTGGCGGTCTTGGGCCAATACGGCGAAACCGGTAAGACTGCCCCAAAGGCTGTATCAGTCCTGCGATAGTCAAACAAAATCAAATTGTTGTTGTTGTTGAAACAAGAGCGTAGTACTACGTACATCACCCCATGCACAGTCTTCCATGTTGGAGTGGTAAGGTACAGTAAATATAGTACAGTTTACAGTACGATCTTTTGGGTTACACTTAAAAAAAATATTTTCTTTTATTTGGTTTGCATGTTATTTAATCTGAGATTAGTTTGACCTGACTTTTTTTATCCACTTTTGGTTCATCTGGGTATCATCTGGACTTGATTCATTTGTATCTGGCGTGGTTGTATCTGTTATGTTACGGACTTATACACACAGAGATTTAAATAAATGTAACTTCACTCAAGTCCCTGGTGCCGGGTTCATTATCGGACAATAATCGCTGTGGTAGCCACGATACAACAATAGCACGAGTTCACTATAAAGGTAGAAAAGCATAAAAGCGGTTTGAGTGAAATGTCATTGCATGATGATTTCAAATTCAATCACGAAATATGAAGACATCGGATAAGGAGCTTTATTGGTCATGATCTGATCAGCAGATTGACACGTAAAAAATCATATATATTTGTAAACGTGATAATCGCTGTTAAGTAGTGGAGGAATAATGTGGACATTTTTAGTATTCCACTCCTACTGCGAGGCTATGAACACCCAAGTTCTAAGTGTACATTTTTTGTTCGTGAAATTAGCGATGCAAATGTTGCGTAGTAACTCTTGACACCCAGGAGACTTATAGAGCCAGACGGAGACGAGGATTCTTACATATGGCTGCTTGCCGCTTATTCACACTCTTACACACTCTGTTTACAATCTGTTTACAATCTCTACACGCTCTTACACACTCTGTTTACAATCTCTACACTCAACGCAGGCTCTCGTTCCCTCTCTCTCACTCCCCTCTGGCGACCACCTCACTCTCCCCACGGCGACCTCGCCCTAGTCCCGGGGTCCCCCTTAAGTACCCTGCCGCCTCGATGACATGACATCATCACATCACGTCACCCCACTCCTCTACAGATGACATGACGTCATCCCACTACTCCTCTACACAAATATTAAACGAAGTAGTGCTTTTTATCTTCTTTGGTTCTTTCGATAAAGTCACGTAGAATGAGAATAAAATAATAAAATAAAATAAGACAATAACATTCTCACGACGTTTCGGCCACAACACAAGCTGCCTTCCTCAGGTGAAGAAACAGGTCTATCCAGGAGACAGAGCCCGAGTGGATATACCTGTTTCTTCACCTGAGGAAGGCCGCTTGTGTTGTGGCCGAAACGTCGTGAGAATTTTATTGTGTTATTTTATTTAATTATTGTATTCTCGTTCTACGTGACTTTACCGAAAGAACCAAATAAGATTAATCCTTGCAGTCACGAAAGCTTTAAATCGAAATTTAGTGCTTTTTAGTCAACGAAGACTGAGTGAGATACAGATCATCAAACGTTATGATGACTGCGACTACTGCCAAAAAAGGCAAATACAAAGATCCCCCGTGTTGAGGCAAGTGCTGTCAGCGAGCCATAAATCACCAGGCTAGGGGTCCCTGTGTTGGCGACGGAGGGGCAAGCGAAATGTGGGAGACGTTGTTTATGAGTCGCTCTCACTCTCTGTTAATGCTGGGACCACCATTCCACACCACAATAAACAAAGGTTTTTAGGCCAAGTCGCTCCAAGTTGGAGGGCTGACTATGTGTTTTCCTCACGTACGCAGTTCAATGTTGATCAAATATGTGGCGGTACCCAAGCCCGTGGGAATGACCACTTCTCACTGGGAATAACTCAAAAACTGATTGACAGCAGGCCGTTGAGGGAGGCAGGGACGGGTGGAATGGGACCTTCGGAGTCACATGATTGGCACTGGCGAATCCCGTATGACCCCATCACAATCGGTAGTGGATCAGGGATCTAGGGCCCAGAGTGGACATAAACCAGGAAGGGGGATGCAGAGTACATGAGCGGGTCAGTGTGGAGGAGGGCACGCTGGAGAGTGGACGTGGGTGGACGAATTGGGAAGGCGTAACCTTCTGGGTTCTACTGCCACAGCAAAACGAGCTCGAGTCCTCTACACCCAGCCAAACCCGAGGTGAGAGATCACATATTACACAGTGAGTGTCGTCTTGGTACTCTTTGGTCATTTCGGTAAAGTCACGTAAGTATTTTATACCTACGGTAAAGTCACGTAGGTATAAAATACCTACGTGGCTTTGCCGAAAGAACCAAAGAGTATGGATTCCTGTAGTCACGAAAGCTTCAAATCTAGATTGTCGTCCTGGTCTTCATATTGTTGGTGGTCCGTTGTGGGTGTGCAAGTGACTGCTGTTGTTAGGCAGGTAGCGAACTCTATGAGAGAGCTCGCCCCGAACGGGAGATCCTCAGTTTAGAACCGCCTCCCTGAGCCATGGGAACGCCGCTTAACCTCAGGTGGAGGGGGTATTGGGGGGTGTGTGCTTGGGGTGAGGGGCTAACTTTAGGCCGTGCTCACGTCGCCCGCAGAGGGGCCACCGCCGAGTAATTTATATCGTGAGCAAAGCAGTTCCCCCTTTATCAGGCGAGTCCAGGCATGGCCTAATATAACCATGCCCCGCGCCGCCAGACGTTGCGAAATGGTGGAAAAAGTGTAGATTCACCATGAGTGTGGCGTGAGAGGCTGACCTTGAGGTTGTGTTCACACCACCCCTGTAGAGAGATATCCACCTACAAAGAGACACACTAACCAAAGATCGCACAGGTGCCTCCGACTCAACAAAGCGGTGGGTGGAGTATTAACCCTTGGGAGAGGTCGTGAGGTGCAGAGTGATTGCCCACGTAGGGTGTGGAATGACAAACTGGTGGAAGATGGCGGTGCACTCGGAGGAGGAGGGGGGGGGAGTACCCTCCAGGATGGCATTGCTCAGAGTAAGGACTGTCCTATACAGGGGATGATGACACTCAGGAAGAGGTGGAGATCCACCAGAGGCAGTGGGCCTGTCGGGTTCGCAGGGAGGCCCGGCGGCGTGGTAGAGGGTCACACGATACGCCCCTGGAGGAGTTGCAAGCGGAGACAGAGCGATGATGGCACACGAGGGCCTGAAAGAGGCAGGAGCTGCCGTTGGGCTAGCACCTACTGTTTCGGCAAGGCCCCGGGTGCAGTCAGACCACTAATTCCCTCACCCTGATCACGTACACTTCGCATTGCATGACACTCCGATTAGGATAGTAGGTTATGTACAGTGCGACAAAAGCTCAACATAAACTACATAGACTCACACAGAGACCCATGGAGATGGCAACCTTCATGTGCTCTCCACTGTTACGTGCCTGTCACAAACTAATGTTATTATCCGAGTGATCGAATGCCCGAAAAGGGCCTCCGGATCAGGATTGCAACACTAAAGGTCCATTTCAGGGCCAAACTTACCGCAGTGTGGGGCCATCACTACGTTTGTGCCATCTGTAGATCGACCTGTAAACCGCGAGCTATGTTCGAGAACTCAGCTCCCGTTTCACTACCACGGAAGGGTGCAGTGCCCACAACACTGCAGACGAAGCACCAATTTGCCGGCCGATCTCCCGCTCCCACTTACTATCACTCACGAAAGAGACCCCGGGATACTGAAACTCCTCTATCCTTCCCCCCTCACCTGGAGACAACAATTCACCATCTCCTGGGAGTGAACCATGACCTCAGATTTGGAGGTGCTGATCCTTATCCCAGCCAGTTTTACAAGAGGCATCAAACCGACCAAGTGCATGCTAGAGATTACAGACTGATGAGGCGAAAGGACAATATCTTTTACAAAAAGCAGCAATGCCACATCCATGCCCCCATACTGGATACTCTCCATACCTTTAAATTTCGATTTAAAGCTTTCGTGACTGCAATGATTCATCTTCTTTGGTTCTTTCGGTAAAGTCACTGTGTTTTGATATCATGTCCATGAAAATCACAAACAGGAGTTGAGACAAGACATATCCTTGGTTGAGTCTAACACCCACCGTGAACGACTCTGATTGAACACAAAGAACACGGACAAAGCTTTTACTCTGGGAATAGAGGGGACCGGATAGCACACAAAAGCGGCACCAGTACATTATACGCCCACAGCACGGCCCACAAAATATTGCGGGAAACACGGCCATGTGCTTTCTCCAAGTCTAAAAAAGCAGAGGTAGACTGGAGAAGCATACTCCCATGACCCCTAGAATATCTGTGAGAGTGAAAAGAGCTGGACAATTGTTCCATGACCATGACAGAATCCACATTGTTCCTCCTGAATCTGAAACTCGACCACTGGGAGGAGCCTCCTCTCCAGCGCTCTGGCATCGGCTTTACCTGATACGCTGAGGAGTGTGATCCCTGTGTAGTTGGAGCACACCTTCTGGTCCCCTTTTTTAAAAATGGGAACCACGACCCAATTTTTCCAATCCAGAAGTACTGTACCCGCCTTCCATGCAACATTGCAGGGGCCTGCTAATCACCACACTCCTACACCGTACAGCACTTTCAACAACTCTAGGCGCATCTCGTCCACACCAGCAGCATTGCTGCTATGACGGCCCTCGACCACCGCAGCGATTTCAGCAGTCGTGGTGGATCCAACCGTCCCAGCTGGAGGGCATGTCCACCAGGTTGAGGGGCTCCTCTAAGTGATATTTCCACTCTTCGACTATTTCCTTAGTTGGGGTCAATGTTCCATCACCCTTACTGAGAACAGCCTGGGACACGTCCTGTCGACCCCTCCTAAGGAGTCGGATTATTTGCCTGAACATCTTTGAGGCTGTCCAGTATTCCCTCTCCATGGCCTCTTAAAATTCCTCCCACACCCGGGGCTTTCGCTTCAGCGACTGCTGCAGCTGCCGCCCTCTTGGCAAGCCGGTACTTCTCAATCGAGTTGTGAGACCTTTTTCCGAGCAACTTGACAGCTTCCTTCGCCACTGGTGTCCACCAGCGGGTCCTAGGGTTGCCGCCATGACAGGCACTAACTGCCTTCAGCCCACAAATTTTCACAGCTGCATCCACAATCGAGGTCCTGAACATCGTCCACTCGGACTCAATGTCCACGACCTCCCCTGGAGTGCAGGAGAAGTTTTCCCCGAGGTGGATGTTGACATTTTTCTGCACTGGTTCTTCCGCTAGACGTTCAGAAAACCCGCGCAATTATTTTGGGCCTTCCACGTCTATCTGGTCAGTGCCCCAAGCGTTGAATCCAACTCATCACTCGGAGTTTATTCGTTGAGAGCTCTGCCCCCCTCTTCACCCGAGTGTCCAGAACATACGGCCTTAGATCCGATGATACAACTATAAAGTCAATCATTGACCTTTGGCCCAAGGTGCTCTGGTACCAAGTACACTTCATGATTATTAATGAAGGGGGCTGTTCTATGTGGAGTGACGTCACTTACGCATTATTATTAGTGGGGGGGGGAGTACTCCATATTGAGTGATGTCACCTGCTCATGATTATTAATGAAGAGGGGTGGGGGGTGTCCATTTGGAGGATGTTACCTGCTCATGAATATTAATGAGCGGGGCTGATCGATGTGGAGTGACGTCACGAGCGTCAAGGATAGACATTCCTGGGCGATTATAGTAGGTATTTTAATCAAATTATTATTTAATAATTCCACCTTGTCCGGGTAGAATGTACTCCATGCTGGAGCGAACAAAGCGAGTCCCTGCTCCAGGAATTTAAAGTCAGGAAACCAAGAATGTGGAAAGCTCTCCTGGACTCCCTAAATGAATCCACAAAACAAAGGTGGACAGAAGCAATGGAGTCATTAGATTTCACACAGTCAATCCGTAAAGCCGTGCGCCTCCTAGGACACTTAGAAGTACCACTACCAACAAACAAGGTCGCCAACGTGCCCGTCAATGCAATCACTGTGCAAATGCTGCTGAATGGAAAGATCCCTACAGACCGGCACATAAGACAGCGATTGAAGGCACAATTTTACGAATTAATGCCAGAATGTGCACCGACAACAGCCTTGTCATCCCTCTTCACTGAAGAAAAGATCATTGATGCCATAAAAGCCACCAGATTAGGAAAGGCACCAGGATTAGACGGGATTTATTCTGAGTTCTTGAAACACCTTGGTCAAATAGGATGCCGCTGGCTGGCCAGATTGTTTTCAGACAAAACGGCCTCAGGAAAAATTCCTAAAAAAATGCCACAAACGGCAGTTATTGCCATTTCGAAGTCTGGAAGATCAACCACAAAGCCAAATAACTTCCACCCCATGTCCATGCTTAGTACGGTGTACAAACTCCAAGAGAGGATGCTACTGACCTGTATGTTACCGATCTTCGAGGAGGCTATACCCACTGAACAGGCTATTTTCTGCCTCTGCCACAACAGCACGTGCGACCAAGTGCTAGGACTCACCAACCACATTTATGCTGGATACCAGCGCAAGGACATCACTGGAACCTTCTTTCATATTCATATATCAGCGACCTATGACACAGTATGGTGGAAGGGCCTTATGCTAAAGGTGTTAAAGGTCATCAGATGCCAGCAGACCCTCTGACTCCTATCATCGCTACTGTCCAGCCAGCGGTCAGCAGAGCCCGCTTACTTAATTACGGCTTCCCACAAGGATGATTGCTTGGTCCGGCACTTTTTAACATATATGTGACCTATGAGACCTCCTTTGCCAGTAGCAAGATATAGTAATAGGTTTTTACCCTTTTATCTGGCACCAAAACTGACACCTTAATACAAGGGATCATGTTTGCAATAACCACAACACAAGCAGTCAAAATGCAAACAAAAAGAGACAACTCTGATAATGATATGCACTGTCCTTGAAATTGATTGGTCCACAACCGAGCCGGCTTTTCTTAGAGCCTAGTCTCCACTGGTGTTGGACCAGATGACGCCTTTTGGAGACTAGCCTCTAAGAAAAGCCGGCTCGGTTGTGGACCAATCAATTTCAAGGACAGTGCATATCATTATCAGAGTTGTCTCTTTTTGTTTGCATTTTGACTGCTTGTGTTGTGGTATTTGCAAACATGATCCCTTGTATAAAGGTGTCAGTTTTGGTGCCAGATAAAAGGGTAAACACCTATTACTAATATATGTGACCTCCCTGTAACCATCAGCCAAAAATTTGGCTAATGCCAATTATCTGGCACTTTGGCGTCCAAAGAAGGACCCAAACTGAGGTCGAAAACGACCTGTTCATAGACTTCAAGAACCTCGAAATGTACTTCAAGTACCGGAGGCTCCGCCCAAACCAAAGGGCAGCAGCCGTTACACCGTTTCACTTGAATAATACAAACGCCGACGAGAAACTGGCCATCGCTGTCTGCAGCGAAGAGGTCCAGCACGAGAAGCGCCCAAATTACTATCGGTGTAATTCTCGACAGGAGCCTCACTTTCCACAAACACCTTCAGAATGAATTTCGATTTAAAGCTGTCGTGACTGCAGTGATTCATTTTCTTTGTTCTTTCGGTAAAGTCACGAAGAAGGGAAATAATAAAATCATGAAAATAAAGTAATAAAATTATCACGACGTTTCAATAGCAACACAAGCAATCATCATCAGGTGTGAAAAACCACAGCAATAACCAAGAATACCCTCAGAATGCTGCTGTAAAAACTAAATCACGAGTTAATATCGTGCATAAACTGACTGGAACAACATGGGTAGCAAATGAAACGATGCTGTAGATGGCAACCAAAGCGCCCCAGCCTGGAACAAAAGCGTGCACAAGAAACTGGTGGATACACAGCTAAAGTCAACCATGAGGATCATCTCAGAGATGCTGGAATGCACACCGCTGCTGTGACTTCCGGTCCTTAGAAACATCACTCCTTTGCAGCTCTCCCGTAATGCTGCGTGTTTGAGGCATGTACCGCAAGGCCAGCAGATATCCAAACCTCCCGATAAACAAGGACATCTCCATGCCACCACCGCACAGGCTCAAATCTAGAAAAATTTTAAGGTAATATGCAAAGAACCTCCATGATGACGACAATACAACTGAAGCACAATGGAGGGAAGCCTGGGGCAAACATCAACCTGTTGCAGAAATTCATCATCAACGACCCCACAATCCTCCAAAGCGCATCTGAGGAAGATCTGATCCAGCTTGAATTGGATTCGGACACTCCACTGAAGATGTGAACACTTTCTCCATGAATGGAAAATTTACGAGAGTACAGTTTGTGACTGTGGTGCGACATCTCAGAACGTGCAAAATATCGTGAATGACTGCCCAATTGGATCATTCAACGGCGATCTGAAACAACTCCAAGAGGCTACCCCTCAAGCAGTGGAATGGATATTAAATCTCAACATCGATTTGTAATATGTTGCAATCCCCCAAAGTAATCTACTTAAAAAAAGACCTCCAATTAACACGGGTGGCTATATACAGTGCGAAAGAAGTTAATTTGTGGTGGTTAGGGCACTTTGGAAAAATAGCTACATAGCTCAGTGGGGTCTTACCTGGTAAAATAAAAAAATATATATAGTTTAGCTTTAGTTAAATTTAGCTACCGAGATGGTGTTTGTAATCGTGTGCAGGTCAAACACGAGATCAGCGAGGGGGCAGAGTCTCTTTTGCGGGGAGAGACAAAACTTGGTCTCTTGGCGGAAAAGTAAAACAGCGCTTCCGGTGTTAAATAGCGACACTCACACACATTTGTATTTCCCACCTTGGCCTCCCGCAGTGGCGATGTTTATACACTAAACTAGGTACTCATTTTAGGTTCAGTCGACCTAGGAGAGGTCTAGGATCACTTCAGATTATCATCACTGGTGTTGGCCGTGAGCAGGAATCGAACGCTGGTTGCCAGGTTCGAAGCGCAGCTCACTAACCGCTACACTACCACTCCCCACAACAACCGCCATTCGGCATTAAGTGGCAGGGACGTCACCACGGCACGTGTGCCAGGCTAGGTGCACTTTAAGGCAACTTGAAGTGTCAAACGCCTGCTAGCAAGAGGTCACGGGACAGACCCAGCACGTGCCATGGGTTGAGTGACTGAGATGACTGGCCACAGCACCACCTGTGCCCCCGACTGTGCCAACTTGCTGTGTTTTAGCCGCACGGTGCTCCGCTTTTGGTGTGAACATCCCTCCTCTGCCCTACATTGTTGCTGGAGGGTGACTGCCTTTGACCGCCCAGTAGCAGCGTCCTTCACGAACCCCCCTCCACAGAGGCCGATCTTAACACCGCTGGTACCAGTCATTGACAAGTCCACTCAGCTCCACATGCTCCTGCACCGCATCATCCCATCTCTTCTCTAGCCCATGCCGCACCCATTTAGGTATGTCTATTGGCTCGAACAAAAACAGTTTAGGCATGTGGTGGCTGTGCATGCAGGCCACATAACCCACCAGCCTTGCCTACAGGAGGAGCTCACTAATGGGATGTTGTCCAGATCTTTCAAGGGTTTGTGAGCTCATCACGCAATCCAGCCTGATTAAGCCCAGGATGGATCGTAAGCAGGCCAGCCAAAATGTTTCTGATCTGCGAAGATGTTCCAATGGGGAGGTCCACGTTTTGCGAGCATAGGGAAGGGAGGGCATGACCGTGGTCGAGTAGACCTTAAGCTTCGTGTGGAGCGACACACCAGGTTGCTTCCACATAGCGTTACGCAACTGATGAAAAGATAATGCCACTCGACTGATTCAGAGTGAGACCTCTGCTGTCAAACCGGAGGTAGTCATGAGCACACTGCCCAGGTATGGGAAAATCTCAACTCTTTCCACAACTGCCCCATCACCAATTGGGAGGTGAGAGGTGGAGTTTTTGATGGCACAAAATACGAAGGCAGGTGCTTAGTTTTTGTGGGTCTGATGGTAATACCCTACCTATTAGTGGCACAATACAGGTTCAATAACATGGTTGACCATTAGGTAGCCATCAATTTACCGCACACCCGGGGATTGATCACCTATCTATTGTATCTGTAGCAGATGGAGATTCCTCTGGTACGGCCATAGAAGTATTCACGAGCTACGTGATCAAAAAAGATATGAAAGAAATTTGGGAGCCAGAGGATATCCTTGTCGCACCCCAAGGTGAACAGGGAATGACTCCTACTCCTGGCCAAGTAGTTTTACTGGGGCTTGCTCACCATCATGAAGGTCCTTAATGATTATGAGCAAAGAGTCACAGACTCCGAAAGCACAAGGAACAACCCAGAGCCCAGGCTTATTGATGGTATCTTAGGCATTGACCAGATTAATAAAGCAGAGATGTAGGTCTTGTTGGAATTCCATACATGTCTGCTATAGCAGACAGACAGAAAATATGGCATCTGGACGATCGCTCTAGCATGAAATCACATTGGGGCTCCACAAGCCTCTCCTCCATGTGCCTGGCAAGGCGATCTTGAATAATATAATCCTTGCCAGGACCTTGCCCGGCACACTGAGTTATTACAGTCTGTGTCTTCCCTTTCTTAAAGAGGGGAGGACCAGGGTATCTTTCCAATCCTGCGGTACCCATCCAGTGGTCCAGAGTGTTATAAAGATGTCATATAGGGCAGTCTGCACACAAACGCCACTCTCCCTCAGTATTTCCCTTGGGAGATCATCTATCCCCGGCGCTTTTTCTGGTCTCAGACTCTGCATCGCCTTCTGTACTTCCTGAACAGATGGCACTTCAGCTAGCCACTCACAGGGGATAAATATTTCTTCCAAAATTTGAGGCACCGCAGCCTCAGCAGGATCATACCCACGTTGCCACATGATTTTTCCTAAACATCGCTCAATTCCCATCAGCATCAGGAGGGGGGGGACGATGCAAACCCTAGCTCCAACAACAACAACACTCGCCACTAAATGGTGGCGACGTCACCACGGCACCTGTGCCAGGCCATGTGCACTTTAAAGCTACGTGAAGTGTTGAACGCCCGCTGGAAGGAAGTCACGGGAGAGACCCAGGTGCCATGGATCGACTGACTGAGATTAATGGCCGAAGCACCACCTGTGCCCCCTACTGAGCTAACTTTCTGTGTTTTAGCCACACGGCGCTCCGCTCGTTGTTGTGAGCGTCGCTCCTCTGCCTTCCGTTGTTGCTGGAGGGCGACTGCCTCCAACTGCCCAGTAGCAGCATCCTTCATGAGCCTCCTCCACAGAGGCCGATCTTGACACCGCTGGTACCTACCATCGGCACGTCCACTCAGCTCCGCGTGCTCTTGTACCAAATCACATCTCATTTGTAGCCTGTGCTGCGCCCGTTTAGCTCCCTCTATCTGGACGAAGAAAAGCTGCTGTGCATGCGATGCCAGGACATGTGGGCTACATTACCCAGCCAATGCAGCCATGCTTGCCGGAGGAGCTCACTAATGAGATTTTGTCCAAATATTTCAAGGATTTGTGAGCTCCTCAGACAATACAGGAATGATGTTCCATTAGCCACCGTATGTAGACAACCTTGCTAATTATCGGAGGTTTGGTGGAAGGACAACAGACTCCATGTCTCTGTGTGAGTTTATGGGTCTCTGTGTGAGTCTATGGGTTTCTATGGTTGTCTATGGGTCTCTGTGTGAGTCTATGTTTTTACGTTGAACTTCTTTCGCACCGTACTTAGCCAACCGTGCTAATCAGAGGTTCGGGGGAAGAACAATAAACTCTGGATCTCTGTGTGAGTCTATGGGTCTCTGTGTGAGTCTGTGGGTGTCTATAGGAGTATATGGGTCTCTGTGTGAGTCAATGGGTCCCTGTGTGAGTCAATGTATGGTATGTACATTGAACTTCTTTCGCACCGTACGTAGCCAACCGTGCTTGTATATTGTATATGTTTAGTTTTGTCATGCGACCGCAGACCTTTTTCCAACGCCCCTCTTCATTAGACTCCTTCGTAAATAAACGCAGTTGGTAATTGTGTAGGTGTTTGCGCAATTGCCTCCCGTGGCGCACTCAATCTGATTCGGCTAATTGCTCTCATTATCACCCTGAGTGTGAACACTACACCCCCCCCCCACACTCTCCCCCACCCATCCCTTCCCATGGGTGTGTAGGGGCCTCAATTAGAGCCTCGAGTTCTCCAGGGACTAGAACCTGTGTGGGCGCCCATCCCTCGTGGCTGAGTCCGCACGGACTCATACAAGGAGCAGGAGGAGGAGAGGGCGGAGGGACTGTGGGTTTCGGAGGACAAAAAGGGAGATCCGAGGCATGCGACGGATAACAGAGAGGAAGCGGCGGTGGAGAAAGAGGAGGGAACCGACTTCGCAACGCCTGATCGGTGTGGCCCACTCGCTCGAAGCAGGTAAAGGTGCGGCTCCATCTGCAAGCGCCCGCTCATCACACTTCGGGGGTGTATGGCCTCCGACTGCTTTCGCGCTGGCCGTGAATGTTGGTGCCAAGTTCTGTTCGTAGCGAGTAACAGCACCTATGAAGGGTGGCACACTAGGTGGGTGGCCAGCACCACGCCCGGCCGCCTTTGTCTCCCTAATGTGCTTTGTTTACTACGCACGCCACACCAGGTACTCATTTGAGGCCGAGCCGACCTCTGGGAGGAGGCCCAGGACCGGTTCAGAAAATCATCACCGGTGTTGGTGACCATGAGCAGGAATACGAACTCGGGTCCGTGGGTTCATAGAACAGCCCACTAACCACTGAGTCGCTGCTCCCCTTACCACCACCACCACCACGGCCACAAGCGGAGGTGGCTATGCGTGTGACCGTTAGTCCGCCACTGTAGAGGCGAGAGCTGCCGGATCACTGATAGCACAAACGTTGTGAAAGTCCTTTCTTGTGAGCGAGCATTGTTGAGGAGGTTTTGTGTATGTATGTTGAACTTCTTTCGCACTGGACGTAGCCAACCGCGCTAATCGGTAGTGTTGGGGAAGGACAACAAACGAAACGCAAAAATATATCTTCTTTGGTTCTTTCGGTAAAGTCACGTAGAATGAGAATAAAATAATAAATTGATAAAATAAAATAACACAATATTCTCACGACGTTTCGACCAGACAGTCTCGTCCCTTCACCTGATGAAGGCCGCTTGTGTTGTGGCCGAAACGTCGTGAGAATATTATTGTGTTATTTTATTTTATCAATTTATTATTTTATTCTCATTCTACGTGACTTTACCGAAAGAACCAAAGAAGATGAATCATTGCAGTCACGAAAGCTTTAAATCGAAAAGCAAAAATATATTTCAAATAGATTCGTTTTCAATCTAGATTTTAAAATGTATAGCTCCAGTTGCTTCCTGATATCAGAAGGTAGAGCATTTCATATTGCCGTTGAAGCACATCTGTAAACACGCGATGCAGCAATCGTCTTTTGTTCGGTGGTTATGGAAAAGCTGCTGTTGTGAGGATGGCCGGAGTTGTGAGGATGGTCGGAGTTCGCATGATTGCTTATGCTCCTTGACGAGATCAGCAAAGTACAGGGTGTTTTAAAAATATCGACCCGATTTGAAATGGCTATATCTCTGCAACCACGAACCGCCCATGAATGAAACTCTTACCACTTGAAAGGGCGGGGCATAGAGTTTCAAATGATTACCGCTAGATGCCTCTCTCAGCGCACAAACAGCCCCGAACCACAGTTATCCGCAAGATGGTGACCCCGCAACACAAGGGGTTTTGCGTTCTGCAGTTCAGCAAGACTGAATCCGTAGGAAAATGTGAGAAGAGAGGCGTTTGGGACGAATTCAATTATTGTCGCAATGTTGTCCGTACAGTAGGTGGAGGGAACATAGAGCATTTATAAAATGGTTAGTAAAACTTAACAACTCATTAAACCGTTTGTGACTTTTTGTGAAATTGTAACATGTTGCCATAGTGAAATATGCTGCTTTAAAATTGGGTCCATCTTTTTCAAACACCCTGTATTGTGGTTCAGTCGAGGATGGAACCCTGTGGTACGCCAACTAGGCACGGCATTGGCGATGACTGTTCATTACCCAGCTTGACGAACTGTGACCGACCATACCTGTATGACTCAATACACCCCTGTGCTGTATCCGATGCACTGAACCTTGACCTTAGCCACCCGATGAGTATCTCATGGTCGATTATGTTGAAGGCAGCTGAGAGATCGAGGCCGACCAACGCTGCGGCGCACCGGTCATCGGTGATCTTGTAGAGGTCATCCGTGATCTTGTAGAGGTCATCGGTGATCTTATAGAGGTCATCCGTGATCTTGTAGAGGTCATCGGTGATCTTGTAGAGGTCATCCGTGATCTTGTAGAGGTCATCCGTGATCTTGTAGAGGTCATCGGTAACCTTTAGTAAGAGCCATCTCAGTGCTTTGGAACTTCCGGTACGCCGACTGCAACCGGTTTGATCTGCCCATCAAATTGACGTGGGGCTGTAACCGCCTCAGACACACGCAGGTCATAGGACCTTAGGTTTGATATTGGGTGGGCGGTGTGTTATCTGCGTCATTTTGAACCGGTCTGGGAAACAGCCCTCGCTGAATGGAAGATTTGCCAGGTGAACAATTAGCGGCGCAAGCAACGTCCAAGCACAATTTGAGAAATCGACGTGTGGATGTCGTCGAGCGGCGATGTCTTCATTTGGCAGCCATGCATAGAACATGGACACTGCTTGCCACAGTTTCGAGTTAATCATTGGTTCCAGGTTGATCAAACTCAGGTGGCAGAGCGGGAGAATGTGTTGCCTTCAACTTTGAAACTGCGGTCTTGATCGTCACTGTTTTATTGGCGAAGAACGTCGCAAGTGCTGTGCACAGACCCGGGTTGACTAGTAGATGGGTGGTTGTAGTGCAGCAGGACCTTTCACAACGTGCCACAGAGCACGGGGGTTGTGAGCCAACTATTGATGCGTAGAGCATAGAAACGATATTCGAGTAGTCAATCGAGCCTCCTTCACGTCTGATTCACAGCGATCGCCTCTGGTGACAGCCAGTTACTGCGGTGCACTTTCCCCATTATTTTTGTGCCCGTTGTTCGGATGATAGCCACGAGTTGATCAAAAACATGAGTGACGGCATTTTCTAACTTAGCTGCAAATGCATCGGTCCGTTGATGCAAGATCTAGACGTGCCGACGATAATTACCACTGCTTCTTCTGATGGAAAACATCATCGTCCAGTCATTTGCAGTCTCGCATGATATCGCTGTGATGGGTGGGCGAATAATCGTTAATGCCACTTTGCACATCACGAGACTGTGATCTGAAATACCCACGTCTTCGATAACAACATCGGTCACAGTTACAGCATTTGCGGCTGTGAATATGTGATCCGGTGACATTTCCCAAGTGACATGTTGCGCCGCTGACGTGCCGAGCTAAACTGTACCTGTGGATAATGTCGGCATTATCGCTGTTGATTTTACTACAAGAACCGCCTGGTGCGGGACCGTTCAGGTCGCCACAGATGATGTAGCGAGCGCCAAGTGACCCCCACAGAGTCTAGCAGACAGGAAAGCTCGTAAAAGAATTCCAATAGCGGTGAAGATGGCGGTCGGCAGCGATCGTAAGCTCACCCACCCACCCATGCTGTTCGTTATTTCCACAAGCAGCAGCTCCAATGACGGTGATTGTTAATGAGTCACTCAGGGGCTTTGCCAGATGGCTTTACTCTGAATTGGTGCGATCCCTCCACCGTGTGAGCTTCCGGTGCAAAACTTCGCCGCGACGGTGCCGATGTACAAGAGCGTAAATCTTGATTTGAAGCTTTCGTGACTGCAGGAATCCATTCTCTTTGGCTCTTTCGGTGAAGTCATGCAGGTAGAAAAAATAATAATAGATCACGACGTTTCGATCGCCACGCAAGCAACCGACGATTACAACAGCGTATCCGTTAGGTGCAGCCTCCAATCAGGGGCGGAGCCAGGATTTCAGGTCGGGGTGACATTCAACAAATGTTAATCTCAAGAATGATTTAGAGAGAGTCAGGCTGTTGAACCGGACGCCATCGGTTGGTGGACACGCTCTGACAATGCAGTTGCACGGAGTCCGCCAGACCGAGTGTCGTACACTTACACGCAGAATGTCACCACCCCTGTCACCCCCACTGGCTCTGCCCCTGCCTCCAATGCTTAATTACGTCCGGTAAGTCGTTATATACCCAGGTTTCAGTGACGGCCGATATGTCGAGTCCACAGTCATCGATCGGATCGTAGATCAGCGCCACCTTGTTGACTATGGAGCGTGCGTTGACCAATCCAAAGTTGAGGAACCCTGGGTCGAGGGGTTCGGTTCGATGCCCAACATCGGCAGCAGTATGGTGATGAGGGCGCTCCTCTGTGATCGCGTGAATGTAGCGCAAAAGCAGAACTGACCACATCTGCAGCGGAAGCACGAGCGAGGCATTGCAACAAGTGACGAACACGGTCGACACAGGGGGTGGGGGGGGGGGGTCGGCATTTCCACAGCAGATCGTGGCACAGCGGGGGGCACGGAATTTGCGTCGTTTTAACGGGAGAGTCAACCGATCGACACTGCATTCTTCTGCACATTGGATGCTGGGCCGAGTCTGCTGCTAAGTCCCGCCACAGTGTCTGTGACGTTTGGATGATATAGAATGGGTTTGTCGATCCAAGTCAAGATAAGTTCCCGGAATGGACCCCCCCCCCCCGCATTCTCCAGGGGAGAGGCGTTGTTTGGCTCGCTCAGCCGGAGTCCCGCAAGAGCAGGGCCTGGCCGCAAGCAGCCGGGAAGCAGCAGCAGCAGAATCAGAAGTAACAGCGTTGACATCGTAATGATGTTGTTGATAATAACGATACAATTTGAAACGCGCGCAATGTTTTGCGGACCGAAGAGGCAATTCTGAGGCGTGGGGGCGAGCTCATTGTCAGATCGTGTCGCGCGGTCCGGTGAGACTCGGTCTAATGTTGAGTTGAAGAGGCGCGCCTTTAGATGGTGTTTGAACGAGGAACGAAGAAAATAATTGATCGTAAAGGATGTGAAGAGGTGACGGGGGTGGGGGGGGAGCTTTAGAAGCATTACGGTTAAATTTTGACTTAAAACATTCGTGACTGCAGGAATTCATATTCTTGGTTCTTTCGGTAAAGTCACGTAGATGGAAAATAAAAATAATGAAATTTAATTAACAATTTAAAACTGAATTTCGATTTAAAGCTTTCGTGACTGCAAGGATTCATCTTCTTTGGTTCTTTCGGTAAAGTCACGTAGAATGAGATGAAGGCCGCTTGTGTTGTGGCCGAAACGTCGTGAGAATATTATTGTTATTTTATTTTATCAATTTATTATTTTGTTCTCATTCTACGTGACTTTACCGAAAGAACCAAAGAAAATTTAAAACTGAAATAAAAAATAAAAGGAAAAAACCCCACGACGTTTCGATCGTAACGCAAGCGGTCTTCATCGGTCGAATAAAAAAATATTTTTTTCTTTTATTTTATTCTTTTTATTTTCTATCTACGTGACTTTACCGAACGAACCAAGCATAAGCAATACGGTCGCTGTCCTGGTGGTTTCAAGGAGGTTTTGTGTTGCACTGCGAAGGTGTCTCGACAATAGGTTGACGTGGACGGCGTCACCAGAGAACTTGGGTATGGCGGGTAGCCAGGTTTCAGGGTGCGGTAGCAGTCGCTGCTGATGCTGCTGCTTCTGTCTCCTCTGGGGGTCTCCTGGGGGTCTCCTCTGGGAGTCCCCTCTGGGGGTCCCCACTGGGGGTCTCCTCTGGGGGTCTCCACTGGGGGTCCCCACTGGGGGTCTCCTCTGGGGGTCTCCTCTGGGGGTCTCCTCTGGGGGTCCCCACTGGGGGTCTCCACTGGGGATCTCCACTGGGGGTCTCCACTGGGGATCTCCACTGGGGGTCTCCTCTGGGGTCTCCTCTGGGGGTCTCCTCTGGGGGTCCCCTCTGGGGGTCTCCCCTGGGGGTCTCCTCTGGGGGTCCTCTCTGGGGGTCTCCTCTGGGGGTCCCCTCTGGGGGTCTCCTCTGGGGGTCCCCTCTGTGGGTCCCCTCTGGGGGTCTCCTCTGGGGGTCTCCTCTGGGGGTCTCCACTGGGGGTCTCCTCTGGGGGTCTCCTCTGGGGGTCTCCTCTGGGGGTCCCCTCTGTGGGTCTCCACTGGGGGTCCCCTCTGGGGGTCCCCTCTGGGGGTCTCCTCTGGGGGTCTCCACTGTGGGTCCCCTCTGGGGGTCTCCTCTGGGGGTCTCCTCTGGGGGTCCCCTCTTGGGGTCCCCTCTGGGGGTCTCCTCTGGGGGTCTCCTCTGGGGGTCTCCTCTGGGGGTCTCTACTGGGGGTCTCCTCTGGGGGTCCCCACTGGAGGTCCCCACTGGGGGTCTCCTCTGTGGGTCTCCTCTGGGGGTCTCCTCTGGGGGTCCCCTCTGGGGGTCCCCACTGGAGGTCCCCACTGTGGGTCTCCACTGGGGGTCTCCTCTGGTGGTCTCCTCTGGGGGTCTCCTCTGGGGGTCCCCTCTGTGGGTCCCCACTGTGGGTCTGATTATCTGGTTATCTGGTTATTTGGTTATCTGGTTATCTGATTCCGTGCAAGTGAGACTCTCCTGGTCTCATGACTTCTAACCTGGTTCAACAAAATGAACTCAAGTAGCCCCGTGTGTCCGTCCGTCCATATGTCTGCAACATGGAGGCCACGATCAATCGCATTAAAAAAAGAGATTATCCTATTACACATTGTGTCAAGGCCTTTTATTGCCCCCCGCAAAATCATGGAGAGACAAACCACTGCCAAAATAATAATAATAATAATGTCAACTTGTAAACACGCTACACACAGCATTGGCTCACCCCTCGTGGAAGAGAGGGAGAGAGAGAGTGACTCAGAGACGCTCGGAACTACAGACAAGGAGGAAGGCAGCAACGCCGTTTTAGCCGGCGCCAAATATTGCTCAAAGCTCTGCGGTCCTCTACACGCGAAGGTGTCGTCGGCCACGTGATGATTCTCTTTCTCCCAGAGCTGCGTTTGCTGGACAAATACGCTACGAGTTCGAGCCCATTACATGCACACACACACAGAGAGAGGGCTTACCACAAATGAACCACAATACCACCGCATTTATTCTAGATGTGAAGCTTTCGTGACTGCAAGGATTCATACTCTTTGGTTTTTTTCGGTAAAGTCACGTAGGTAAAAAAATATAAATAAATAGAATAAAATAAATGATAACAAATTTTGATTTAAAGCTTTCGTGACTGCAGTAATTCATATAATATATATACAATATATTTTATTATTTTATTGTTTCCCTTCAACGTGACTTTACCGAAAGAGCTAAGAATATGAAAAATGAAAACAACTCAATTTAATCGCCACTTTGTCCCCACCTGAAGAAGGACGCGTGTGTTGCGCCCGAAACGTCGTGATTTAATTTAGTTGTTTTCATTTATTTTATTTTATTTTATATTTTTTTTGTTTTACCTACGTGACTTTACCGAAAAAACTAAATCGTGCAATAACCACCGCGCTGCTACTCTCGTCAGCAAGGAGCTATGAACCATGATCACGAGAACTCCAGTCATCATTCTTGTAGTAGCAGCGGCGGCAGCGGCGAATTTTGGCTTGGCCATCGCACAAAGACGGCCACTGCATCAAGCGGCGCTTTCAGATGAGCTTCTGCGGCAGTCGGGAACACTCCTTCCTTCCCACTTTAGGAAGCCACTACTAGAGTTATGCACTTTTAAATCATCATCTAGATTGACAACCCACTTTTTTAGAACTGCTTTTGTTGTGTTTAGTTTGTTTTCCTTCCACCACACATACCATACATAGACTCGCAAAGAGACCCATAGACTCATACATATATCCAAGGCCTCACACAGAGACCCATAGACTCAAACAGAGATCCATAGACTCACACAGAGACCCATAGACTCACACAGATATCCATAGACTCACACAGAGACTCATAGACTCAAACAGAGACCCATAGACTCACACAGAGACCCATATACTCACACAGAGACCCATAGATTCAAACAGAGATCCATAGACTCACACAGAGACCCATATACTCACACAGATATCCATAGACTCACACAGAGACCCATAGACTCAAACAGAGACCCATAGACTCACACAGAGACCCATAGACTCACACAGATATCCATAGACTCACACAGAGACTCATAGACTCAAACAGAGACCCATAGACTCACACAGATATCCATAGACTCACACAGAGACCCATAGACTCAAACAGAGACCCATAGACTCACACAGAGACCCATATACTCACACAGAGACCCATAGACTCACACAGAAGCCCATAGTTTGTTGTCCTTCCCCTGCACCTACAATTAGCACGGTTGGCTACGTATGGTGAAAAAGAAGTTCTACATGAATACATACATAGACTCGCACAGATTTATACACAGATCCACGAACTCATACAGAGACCCATAGACTCACACAGAGACCCATAGATTTATTCACATACCCACGAACTCATGCAGAGACCCATAGACTCGCACAGAGACCCATAGATTTATACACAGACCCACGAACTCATACAGAGACCCATAGACTCGCACAGAGACCTATATATTTATACACAGACCCACGAACTCATACAGAGACCCATAGACTCACACAGAGACCCATAGATTTATACACACACCCACGAACTCATACAGAGACCCATAGATTCACACAGAGACCCATAGATTTATACACAGACCCACGAACTCATACAGAGACCCATAGACTCACACAGAGAATCCATAGACGCACACGCACCCTGTCCTTTCCCACAGCACCTCCGATCAGCACGGTTAGCTATGTAACGTGCGAAAAAAAGTTCAACGTACGTACGTACACATGCCTGTGGCCGCGTCTGAACACTGGCTTGTGACTTCCGTGGTGTGATGTTAATGTGCGCTTAACCTGTTGTGGAACCTCCCCCCCAAACAGCCATGATCCATCCTCTCAATGCCTCCTCTACACCAAACGCCTCCAACACCTCGACCTCCTCCGCCCTCTGCGTCACCTCTCTCTATGACCTGAGCTGCCCCCCGTCCGACCTGACTCCCGCCGGCTGCTCGGCTCTGCTCTGCACGCTGCTGGGGGCCGTTGTGGTCACGGTGGCCGGTAACCTCTTCATCGTCCTCTCCATCCTCTTCTTCAGGTGTGCCCAACGATCTCCGTTCATTGATCATTCCGCCGGTTTTCATGTTCCTAGTCTACGGGTCTCTGGGTATTTGGGCTTCTGTGTGAGTCTATTGGTGTCTACGGGCCATGAGTCTATGGATATACGTGTGATTCTACGAGTTTCTTTCTGAGTATATTGGATTCTGTGTGAGTCTGTAGGTTTTTACGGAAGTTCTCTATGTGAGTATATAGTTACCTATGTGAGTATATTGGTTTCTAAGAGCGTCTGCGGGTATCCATGTGAGTATATGGGTTTCTACATGAGGTTATATTGTTTTTATGTAAGTCTATAGGCGTATGTGTGAGTCTGTCAGTCTTGTTGTGAGTCTATGGATCTCTGTGTGAGTCGATGGATTTCTATGTGAATCTATGAATCTCTGTGTGAATGTATGATTATCTGTGCCTCTGCTTGAGTCTGTCGTTCTCTGTGTGAGTCTTATCAGTCTCTACCTGAGTATATTGGTTTCTATGTGAGTATATACAGTGTGTGTCTACGTGAGTATATTGGTTTCTACGTGAGTCTATGGATATATGTGTGAGTATGTGGGTACCTATGTTAGTCTACGAGTTTCTTTCTGGGTGAGTCTGTAAGTTTTTTATGTGAGTCTATGGGTTTCTGCGTGAGTCTATTCGTTTATATGTGAGTATATAGGTGCCTATGTGAGTCTATTGGTTTATAAGTGAATCTACGGGTATATATGTGAGTGTATTGGTTTCTATGTGAGTCTACGGGTATATATCTGAGTCTATATGTTTCTATACGAGTCTATGGGTATATGTGTGAGTCTGTCGATCTTGGTGTGAGTCTATGGGTCTCTATGTGAGTTTATGCGTTTCTGAGTATATTGGTTTCTATGTGAGTATATATGTGTCTACGTGAGTCTATGAGTCTCTGTGTGAGTATATTGCTCTCTATGTGAGTCTACAGGTTTCTGTGCGAGTCTATGGGTATATGTGTTAGTCTATGACTACCTATATGAGTCTACGGATCTCTGAGAATATTGGTTTCTTTGTGAATATTTGGGTACCAATATGAGTCCATAGGTCTCTGTGTGAGTATATTGGTTTCTATGTGAGTCTATAGATTTATGTGAGTCTGTATGCCTATTTGTGAGTATATAGGAATCTGTGTGAGTCTATGGGTCCCTGTGTGAGTCTATGGGTCTCTGTGTTAATCTATGCTTCTCTGTGAAAGTCTGTGAATTTCTGTTTGAGTCGGTCGGTCTCTGTGTGAGTCTGTGGGTCTCTATCTGAGTGTTTTGGTTTATTTGTGAGTATATAGGTTTCTATGTGAGTCCGTGCGTCTATTTGTGAGTATATAGGTATCTGTGTGAGTCTATGGATCTCTGTGGGAGTCTATGGGTCTTGTGGCCTCTACAGCGGCCAATGGGGCCTCTGGGCAGGTTCGAGGGGCTGGTAATCCCTCCATCTTACATTTAACTACCATGAAAACACGTGGAAAATATCGAACTAAGCTTGTGCCGGAGGCTCTGGGGCAACGGGCTTCTGTGATGTTTCCTGGCCAAACCTGATTTGGCGGAGCCAGGAGGCTGAACCCATACCCTCGGGGTTGCTCGAAAAAACGCCAAAAGTCACTGCGAGTGGCCACGTAAAATTTTCGAATGCTCAGTGTGGAGGAGAGGCTGCCACTCTGTCGGGAGCTGGACCCCGTACCGCCTGGATCTCTGCAGTATTTAGCATGTCTGGTGGACTTGTTCTGGCTCCAGTCACCATGAGGAGTGGAGAGTCCTCTATTAGGTCCACGAGACTGTAAAAACAACAAAGAGTGACTCTTCTTCTGAACAAAATAACTAAGGGGGCGTGGGAGTGTGGCGGTGAGGTGTGGGAAGCTGTAAACTACAGACTACTGTGGTTTAAGGCCAGGGCAATCCTGCACAGATGCTATATTTTTCTGTTTGTCTGCTATAGCAGACCTACATCTCTGCTTTATTGACCTGGTCAAGGCCTATGATACGATCAAAAGGCCTGGGCTCTGGGTTTTCGTCGTGCTTTTGGAGTCCCTGACTCTCCACTCACAATAATTAAGGACCTTCATGATGGTGGGAAGGCCGGGATTCAGAGCTGTTCTCTGTTCACTTTGGCGTGTGACGGGGATGTTCTCTGGCTCCCCACATTATTGAACCTTTTTCTTTCAACCACGTAGTTCGAGAAGCTTTCCATGGCTGCACCGGCAGAATCTCCATGTGGTACAGATGCAATGGGAGGCTGATCAATAACCGCGTGTGGTTTTAGAGATGGTTCCCTATTGGTCAATTATGTTACGTATGCGGATAATCTGGTGATTACTGCTCACTCAGAGAAAGAGTTGGAGGCATTTCTGCTTGACCTGGAGCATGCTACTAAGAGGTGGTACCGTACCATCAGCCCCTGCAAAACCAAGCAGCTGCCAGGGTGTTTTGTATCATCAAACACTCCACCCCCTCAACTCCCTATTGATGGGGTAGTTCTGTAGAGAACACAGAAGTTTCCATACATGGGCAGTGTGCTCATGACCAGCTCCAGTTTGACAGCAAAAGTCTCATTCCGAATCAGTCGAGCGGCATCATCTTTTCATCTTCTCTGTAATGATGTATGGATGCTACCTGGTCTGTCGCTCCACAAGAAGCTTCAGGTCTCTTAGACCATGGTCATGCCCTCACTTCTCTATGTTTGCGAAACGTGGAGCCCCCTAATAGAACATTGTTGCCGGTTAGAAACATTTAGGCTGGTGTGCCCACGATCCATCCTGAATTGTGTGAGGAGCTCACACATCCTTGAATATCTGGAGACAGTCCAATCGGTGAGTTCCTCTGACAGTCAAGGCTGCGTTGGCTGGGTTATGTGGCCTACATGCCCAGCTATCACATACCTCCACAAATCACCCCCATGCACCTTGGCCTATGGAACTCACGCTCCGTTTGCAATACGCCTGCATCCACCCTCGATTATTTCCTTTGAAAAAACCTCGACGCCCTAGCATTAACGGAAACCTGGATCTCTCCACTGAACACCCCTACCCCGCCGCGTTATCCACCCCCGTGATCCAATTGCTCCATTTACCACATCCCTCTGGCAACTCTGCTGGGGGCGTTAGGCTGCTCATCTTCTCGATCCTATCTGAATCCCTCCCCACCTTTTCCTCTTTAGAATTTCACTGTTCCTCTTTCCCTTTACCCCACTCAATTTCCACCCTCATCATTTACGATCCTCCTGGTCCCTGCTCCTCTTTCTTCACTGATCTCAGGCTGTCTCCTATAAACTCTCTTTACAACCTCCTCTCCATTTATCCGACTGAGTGACTTTAACCTGCATCTAACATCCCTATCCACCTCTACTGCTGTGCTGTCTCTTACTGGCTCCTTCCACCTGCAGCTGATCCCCTCTCCCCCTACTCATTTCTCGGGTAGCACACTAGATTTAATCTTCATTTCCGGTTGTTCAGCCTCCAATCCTTTAGTTGACCCTCGCCCTCCATTCGATCGTGACACTCCTCGTTCTGTCCCCTCCACCATCCCTCGCCTTCCCCCGCACCCCCACACCTCCGCCGCAACTTACGCTACCTTGACCACTGCGCATTTCTTTCCTTGGTTTCCTCATCGCTTCCACCAATCTCTGATTTATCCTCCATGCACCCCGACACCGCTTCATCTGTCCTAAATGCAGTACTATCGTCCTTTTTTGGGCGCTCTTGTACGTACCTCTGCTCCCCTTACACCCTCGGCAACGCCCCCCCCCCGCCATGTCCTTGGTTATCATCAACGCTCAAGTCACAGCGCCGGCTCGTGCACAAAGCAGAGCACATCTGGAGAACTTCACCCAACCCATGACTCACGTTCCTCATATAATTCCTTCCATTCAAATAACACTTCAGCCCTGGAGGCTTCTCGACAATCACATCTTCCTTCCCTCATTTCCTCCTTATCTTCACACCCTGCTCTACTCTTCAATTCCCCTAATCTCTTTGCTCCATCCATCTTCTACTGCACCTGCAGCTTCTGTCCCCACTCCTGTGGTCCTCTCAGACTACTTCATGACCAAGATCGCCCACATCCGCTCCTCCATGATCAATGCGAAACCTTCTAATATCCCTGCACCTAATGACCCCTCCACCGTACTATTTATTCCTTAAATGCTTTCTCCACCGTTTCCGTTCTGGAGCTGTCTACCATCGTCTCCGAAACCCGCCCCATCTTTTCCTTCCTCGATCCCCTTCCTCCTTCCCTTCTTCCGTCCATTCTCCCCAAGATTATTCCATTTCTCGTGACTCTCTTTAACTCTTCCCTCTCCTCTGGCATCTTTCCCAACTCTTGTAAAAGCGCGATCAAAAAAACGTCTATTTGATCATTCTCTCCATGCACACTTTTGCCCTATTTCCTTGCTTTCTTATTTCTCCAAACTCCTTGAACGCTTAGTCCACTCCCGCCTCTCATCCTACATCTCTTCCCAATCGATCTATCCCCTACACAAGTCTGGGTTCCGCCTTCTCCATCCCACTGAAACCGCCCTCCTGCAACATCCACAACCACCTGGCCAATTCGCGTCACTCCGGTCTATCCTTCGTCCTCATCTCTCTCGGTCCGGCTTCTGCCTACAATACCCTCGACCACTCCATCCTCCGACCCACTCCCTCCAAACTCGGCATCTCTGATGCCCCGCTTTCTTGGATCCGTTCCTACCTAACTTCCCGTTCATCGACTGTCTCTTTCAACCATCGACTCTCTTCCTCCACCACCCCCCTCACGGTCGGTGTTCCCCAAGGCTCAGTACTTGGTCCCCTTCTGTTCTCCGTACACACATCTCCCCTGGAGTCTCTTCTTTCTTCCTTCGATATCTCCCATCACCTATTTTTGCCTTTGACCCTCACATTTTCTTCTCCTTTGACACATTCACCCCCGATCTTTCCCTCCGCGTCTCATCCAGCCTGAGAGCCACACAAGCCTGGATGACTAAAAACTTCCTTTGCCCTAAATCCATCCAAAAACCTCGGTGCTTTTCTTTCCATCCTCTCACTCACCTCGCCCTGCACTCTTCATAACTTCTTCCCCCCCCCGCCCCCCCCCCCCCCACCCTTAGCCTCTTCCAAAACTCTACCACCCTAACTCTCAGTATTACCTTCGATTCCACTCTCTCTTTCACTTCCAACATTGCCAACACGACTCGTGCATGTCGTTACCATTTGTACAACATCATGAAAATCTGTCCACTCGTCACTACCACTGCTGCCAAACTCCTCGTACGCTCCCTTGTCTTCATTCGTCTGGATTACTGCAACTCACTCAATGGTCGGTCTCTTTGCTTACGCCTTTATCCCTCTCCGACGCATCCAAAGCGCAGCTGCACAGACTGGACTCAAACCTTACATACACATCTCACTGCTCTCCTCTCCTTCAACAACTTCTCTGGCTTTCTATCTATCACTACCATCTTTTAAAATTCCTCACCCTCGTATTCAAAGCTTTGCACAGTCTTGCCCCGCCATAACTCTCTTCTCTCATCTCTTTATATGTCCCTTCACGTTCTCTTAGATCTCAATATTCACGTTTTCTCACTGTTCCACCACCTCCTCGTGCCCAGTCTCGCTTTCGTTATTTCTCTCTTCTCGCCCCGTTGCGCTGGAACAAACCCCCACCCCACATCAGTCTCACCCTCACTTTCCACCTGTCGCTCAGCCCTCAGGTCCTTTCTCTTCTCAATTTATTTTTCTCTTCCGCTGCGTCCACTCCGACCGGTTGCTTCACCCGCCTCACAGCCCCCAGTCATCTTCCTTCCGGCGACCTTGATTCCTGACTGGGATCCGACGTCTCGCTTTCTGTGTGTACCTAAACACATCTCTCCGCCAGCCCTACACTGTGCTCCTCCATCGGCTCAACTATCCGGCCACCAGACCTCTGCCGCTACCACCCTTCACCTACCCTCACCAATGCCAATTTCACCACTTCATGCATGTGCCCCATACCCCACTGCCTCTCATCCACGCTGAACTTATCAGACACCCTCACTCACCATCACGTTCCACCTTATTCTGCCTTACCTACCCCAGCAACATCAGCTCCATTCCCAGCCCCCTGTCCCTCCAACCATTCTGTCACTTCCCTCACTGAATGCTGTCGACTTGTATTTTAAAGCGCCCTGGAAAGGGTGCTTTATACATTAGAAATATAATACCCAAACAGATTCTCTTCAGCTGGACAGAGTGGGCTAAACGGACGTGGCAAGGGACAGTGAAGAGATGGAAGTATATGGCACGAGAGAATGTGGAGCTGAGTGGACTTGCCAATGATTGATACCAGCAGTGTCAAGATCACCCACTGTGGAGGAGGCTACTGGGCAGTTGGAGGAAGTCGCCCTCAAAAACAATTAAGGACAGAGGAGCTACACTGACAACAACGAGCAGAGCGCTGGGCGGCTAAAACACAGCAAATTGGAACAATAGGTGGCAAAGGTTTAGCATTGGCAAGTTATCTTAGTCAGTCAACCCATCGCACCTGGGACTGTACCTTAACCTCCTGCCAGCTGGTGTTCGATATTGCACATAGCCTCAAAGTGCACATAGCCTGGCACAAGTGTCATGGTGATGTCACCACCACTGAGTGGCAATTGGCAGTTGTTGTTGTTGTTATATATATTCTTGGTTCTTTCGGTAAAGTCACCTTGAGAATGTATTGTTTTATATATATTTTATTATTTTATTGTTTCCCTTCAACGTGACTTTACCGAAAGAACCAAGAATATGAATCACTGCAGTCACGAAAACTTTAAATCAAAAGTTGTTGTTGTTATTGTGTGAGTTTATCGGTCTCTGTGCGAGTCTAGGCAGCTCCAATCTCGCTCCAATGTCCTGGTGGCGTCCCTAGCAGTCGCCGACCTCCTGGTCGGCCTGCTGATCATGCCCTTCAGCGCCGCACGCACCGCCTACAACTGCTGGTTCTACGGCGACCTCTTCTGCCACCTTCACACGTGGCTCGACTTCTCCACCTGCACCTCCTCCATCGCCAACCTAGCGTGCATCTCCCTCGAAAGGTACGCGTCCATCGCCGAGCCCCTCCGCTACCGTCAGATGGTGACGCCACGTGTCCTGGCCGCCATGCTGCTCCTCTCATGGTCCGGCCTCCCCCTGTACGGCGCCACCTTCATGCTGGGCTGGAACCTCGTGGGCATCAAGCGCCAGGTGGCCGAGTCGAGCTGCCGGCACGACTGTCGCGTCTACATGAACCCGGCGTCGACCGCCACAAACGTCCTGGTGGCCTACGTGACGCCGATGCTGCTGATGATCATGGCGAACGCGAAGATTCACCGGCTCGCCCGGGCCCAGGTGAGAAGGATCGAGGGTTCGGCGATGGTCTCGGGGCGGGACGACCGTGCCTCGACGAAGCGGGAACACAATGCGACCCAGACACTCGGCATCATCACGGGTACGTTCATTCTGCTCTGGATGCCCTACTTCATCTTGGTGGCGAGCGAGCCACTGCTGGGCTACGGGACGAGCCGAGCTGCCTGGGAGGTGGTGTGCTGGCTTCCTTACCTCAACTCGGCCGTCAACCCGGTCCTGCTGATGGTCTTCAACCGCTCGTTCAATGGAGCCTTCAGGTTGGTGCTGAAGGGCGGGGTCTTAAAGTCCAGGTGCAGAGGAATCGACCTGTTTAATTTCAGGGATGGGAATATGTGAGGGGTAGGGGGAAGGGAAAGAAAGGGGGAGGGGGGAGGAGGAGGGAAGAGGGGGGATGAGTTTAGGGAATGGCCCGTGGAAGTGTATATCACAGAGCGACCTCCGAAATCACCCCGTAGAGAACATCACTTTCCCACAAACCTCTGAAAGTAGTTTAAAAAACAGAGATCATCATTGTCACTCAGTCTTGCCTAGACCACTGATGCAACACAAGCAATCATTTTGAACCGGTTTAAAATGTCGGTGTCTCATCAGCAGTCTGGCTCGCTTGACCCAAAAATGTTATGTAGTGACTTAGTGAAAGTTTACTGGAGGCTGCAAAAGTTCTTCTCGGGTATTCTACGTGAAGGAAATCGATGGCGAATGCATTCGACTTAGTGAGATACAATTTTAGTCCAAAATAAATATAATAAAAATCCTATTGTAGGGGACTCTACAGATAAAGTGCTAGAAGGCACGCATTGAGATCATTAGGAACAGGTGGCCAGAAGGCACTGTACTCATAATTCAATAAATAACACACGTGTTATAGTATAGTAGGGGGCCACTCTCCGAAAGGGGCGGGGCCGAGCGAATATATAAGGGGGAGCGAGGCTCGTGGTCGGAGCTCTTCCTCAGGGACTAATCGATGACCAAGGTGGACGACATCGGGCCTGACTGGTCGTGAACAATGTTGGTGGAAACAAACGGGACTGACTGTTAATGAAACGAACTTGGTGGAAACCATCGGGGCTGAAGATAGCCGTAGGAATTACAGGTGTGGCGGTTGTTACGCTTGGAACTGTAAATACGTTATGATATCAATCAAGTTTCTACTTCTACAAAATGGACGTCTCCAAGGAGCTTCTTTACACTGGTGGCAGCGGTGTGATTCAGTCTACGGTATCCTGTAAGAAGACCCAGAGAGAAGCTCTATTGGAGGAAGAGGCGATGTCCCAAAGTACCCTGGGTCCCCGAGACCTGGAAACCCCACTGGCAGCTACGTTCCCGTAGGAGGTGGAGGCCCCACCACGGACCAGGGAATCAGAATCGCCGAGACAGGAGAGCTGCAAAAAGAGAGCTGAGAGACTGGACCGCCTTACCTCTGCAATTGATCGGTTGCTGACGGCGATCTTCGAGGAAAGAGATGGGGAAAGAGCCGATGCTGCACAGCCTGAACAGCCGCCAGTCCCCGCAGTCCGAGGAGCCGATGCTGACAAATCTGAGCAGCAGATAATTCCCGCAGAGCGCCGAGTCAACATTGTCGGCCTGGAGACGGCGCCGCCGCTTCCCCTTGCCACGCAACGAGCTGGGATTCCAGAGAGGAAGTGGCCATCTCCACCTGCCACGTGGCGAGTTAAAGATCCGGGGATTTCAGCCACCGCCTCCAGCGGACTGAGACAACAGACCTGGAGCAGCCGCCCCCCCTCGCAGCGCAGCAGGTGGGAGCCGATCAACCTGTCTGGCTGCTGTCACGAGTTGCATCGTGGACCTCAACCACCTCGCCCACGCAGGAGCTATGTCTAGCGGTGATCCCAACCGAAGATGAGTCGCGAGAGCTACCACCATGGACCTCCACTGAAACAACCCTTAGGTCCGGTGGAGCGCCTACCAAGGATGGGACCCTTTAAATAATTCACGGCTACCGGAGGTGACTGGGCAGTGTTTGTTAAAAGATTTAAGACCACCGTCAAAGACAGAAGATGGAGCGAGGAGGAGGCCCTTCGAGCGCTGTCCACAGTGCTCGACAACGGCGTGCTATTCGCCTTCTACACGATTTCAGAGAGGCAGCGTGCCATGCTATGACAGGCCTACGAAGAGATGGCAGAGATGTTCTGCCCTCCGTTTAGCGCCAGGCAGCGTTATTCATCCCGACGACAGGAAGATAACGAGCTGCCGATGACATCCTGTAGTGCCTTGTTGGCGCTCGCAAATGTGGTGTTCCAGTGGATGAACAAGGCAGCCCGGCATGCGTTGGTGGCGGAGCGGATGCAAGGCCTCATCCAAGGTAGTGGCATTGTGCTAACGATTGTGCCAGAGAGCGACCACATTTCGATGTGGTTCGCGAAGCGCCTTCCGAGAACACGAAGAAGCAAGAGCGCTATTTCAGGTGGCGACACAGGTGACAGAAACGACGGAGAGCGGAGGAGCCAGAGGACCAACGGAACCGACAGGAGCAGCGACAACAGCGGCCCCCACCAGGTCTAGTGGTGGGTAATGATCTTCACGCGACCTTGGAGGAGATGGCAGCTGCCATCCGGGAATTCAACAGCCCAAGGCGAAATCGACAGCAACAGCCGTGGCAGACCCACAGAGGTACCCAGAATCGTGCGAAGACCAACTGCTACCACTGCAGGAGGCCGGGCCACATGGCAAGAGGATGCTGGGGTGTAGTCGGCACGAGACAACCAAGTCATCTCCAAGCAACACCCTGGACAACAGGCCAGACGATACACATACTTTTGACTTAAAACTTTCGTGACTGCAAGAATTCATGTTCTTTGGTTCTTTCGGGTAAAGTCACGTAGATAGAAAATAAAATAAAAAAACAAAAACTCACGACGCTTTGATCGCAACACAAGTGGTCGTCATCAGGCGTCAACACAAGCGGTCGTCATCTCCGCCTGATGACGACCGCTTGTGTTGCGATCGAAAAGTTTTTGGTTTTGATATCTTAATTTTTAATGTAATTTTATTTTTATTCATTTTATTTTTTAAATTTCTATCTACGTGACTGTACTGAAGGAACCAAAGAATACATACACATACCTCATCATCAAACCCCTCATCACCATTATCACTGGCACACCACTCGATCGCGGTGACCCAGGGTGACATGGCAGGGAAAATTTGGCCAAAATATAAATCAAAATGGAAACAAACTTGTGAGACAAGCTGTAGCAGCAGCCACGGGGACATCAGTTCTAGCAGGAGTGATTCGGGGGATATTCCATTAGGGTGTTGATTTGACACGGGAGCATCAGTCACCATCAATTCTGTGCTCGTGTTTGATATGTTACCTACAGGTAAACGCCACCTAGAACCAGTTTGTAATAAGTTTGTCGCGGAAAACGACAATAGCTTTGGAATTGTCAGTAAAGTAAAGACGTAAATCTGCTTAAGAGAAATGTGTATATTCTTGGTTCTTTCGGTAAAGTCACGTAGAAGGGAAACAATAAAATAATAAAAATATAAAGCAATAAAATTCTCACGAGGTTTCGACTGCAACACAAGCAATCATCATCACACCTGATGATGATTGCTTGTGTTGCAGTCGAAACGGCGTGATAATTTTGTTTTATATTTTTATTATTTTATTGTTTCCCCTTCTACGTGAATTTACAAAAGAACCAAGAATATTAATCCCTGCAGTCACGAAAGCTTTAAATCAAGAAATGTGTATATCGGGCCCGGTTTTAGTCTAATAGTCTATTCATCCCTGGCAGTACCATGCTTATTGGGAACCGATTATTTAAGTCGGCTACCCATTAAAATGCGAATGGACCAGGGCTGTATAGAGACACTGTCGGGGAGACGGATGTATTTATTTTTTTGGCCTGGCACGGAAACAGGGAAGGCTGCCAGAGTCCACGCACTTGTGGCAAAATCGATGACGCTTCCACCACTAGCACTGGTGTTGGTCCCTTTGCGATATCGCCAAACATTAATGACCTGACAAGTGTATGCGCCAATTGTAGTGCCACCACTGGGGCCAACGATCAATGGGCATTCGTTAGCGGTCGTTGTACACCGTTTTAAGGTGGAACGAATGGTTGTGAATGCAAGTTTTGAACACATCAGAGCGGGCAATTGCACTGCGAGGAGGGTACGGTCATAGCCCAGATTTCCCCAGCAGGTGAAATTCAAGAAGATGAAGTATTGGTGGGGAGAGAGGAAGTGAAGGATAGGGTAGGGTCACACCTGGGTGGAGGAAATCTTTCAGCGGAACCCTGAGTTGACCCAAGGTCTAAGAGACCAACTTAAAAGTCTCCACGAATTTGACACTATTTTCAGTAAGGACCTCGCATGATCCAGGGTGCACTGACTTGATGCAGCACCACATTGAAACGGGGAGTGCTCAACCCTTGAGACAAAACTCATAAAGAGTTGGACCAGCAGAAAAGGAGCAGATCCGTCGAACTACAGACGAGATGTTAAGAGCAGAGATAATGTATCCATTGACTAGCCACTGGGGAGCACCAGTAGTGCTGGTTAAAAAGCCCGATGGCTCCATGAGGTTTTACGTTGATTCTCGGCGACTAAATAAAGTTACGATAGCGGACGCGTGTCCCCTGCCGCGTATTGATGACTCATTGGACGCATTAGCGGGAGCTGAATATTTTACTACGTTGGATCTGTCTTCAGCATTTTGGCAGCGCCCCCCTGGATGACGAATCAAAGTTAAAGACTGCATTTCGCAGTGGTTGTTTCACATTAATCGCCTCCCAATGGGATTGCTCACTGCACCGGCAACCTTCCAACGCCTTATGGAGCTAGTTGCTGTCGGGCCTAAAATAGGAGATGTTTCATCTATTTAGACGACGTCATTGTATTTAGTAGGTCGTTTGAGGAACATCTGGTGAGGTTGCAACAAGTTTTCTTAAAGGTGCGAGCCGCTAAACTGAAAACTTAAACCATAAAATTTTTATTTGGTACAGGGTGTGAGTCATGTGGTCAGCGGGTAGCAACAACCCCTGAGGAAACGCCTGCAGTACAGAATTGTCTGACACCCAATTCGGTACGGGAAGTGTGGCGATTCCTAGGATTTGTTTCCTACTGTCGTAGATTTGTACCTTGCATGCCCTCACACCAAAAGGGGTGCGATTCCGGTGGGTGGGAGGAAGAAGAAGCAGCATGTCAAGCGTTTCGTTTGAGGTTGGCTGATGCTCCCCAACTAGCATATCTGGATTTTTCACTACCGGATTTTTCGTCCTAGATACTGATGCTAGTGATGTCGGTATAGGTGCTGTTTTTGTAACAAATACAAGGAAACATGGAAGTGGTAATTCCGTACGGGAGTCGCGTGCTTTCCACCGCAGAACAACGCTCCTGTGTGACTCATAGGGAACGCCTGGAAGTGGAAACATTTTGTCACGTTGTTTGGGCCCTGCCTATGCAGTCGCTGGTTTACCATGCAGACCGATCATGCGGCATTGCAATCATTGTTAAAAATGGATCAACCTTCGGGACAGATGGCGAGGTGGATTAAATGGACAAGCAGGGGCACCATTTGTGAAATGGCGAGGGCTTTTGATGAAGTGGGACGCTAGGATGCAGCGTCGTTGCCTGGTGGTACCGAGCCCCATATGACAACAGTTGTTATTTGAAGTGCACGCCGAACAACTTACACACTTGTGCCACCATAAAACATTGCTCATGCTACTATCTCAATATTATTAGCTGGGGATGTCAAAGGATGTGCGAGAGTGCGTAAATCGTTGTCAAGATTGTGCTAAAAGGAACCCTCCTTCCCAACCCATACAGACTCCCCTGTAGTCGATCGCAGTATCATGGGTGAACGAGCTGGTGGTATTGGATATACTGGGTCCATTTCCAAACACATCAAGGGGAAATAAATATTTGCTTGTTGTGACGGAGTATTGCACTCGTTCTCCTCACTCCAGCGCTGTCCTCTAGACAGTCTGGTCCCTTCACCTGATGAAGGCCACTTGTGTTGTGGCCGAAACATCGTGATTTTTGTTGTTTTATTTTTTACCTACGTGACTTTACCGAATAGAACCAAAGAGTATGGATCCTTGCAGTCACGAAAGCTTTAAATCTAGAACTCATTGTCCTGTCACATGGCCACGATCAGATCAGATGGCTACGACTATAGCAGAGGCCTTTCTCCACGGGTATGTATTGGACAAAGGCACACCCTGAGAAACTGCTCACAGACCAGGGTCGACATTTTTCTTGCTAAACTGTTGCGTGATGTCTGTGACATCATGGGCACTAAGAAAATTCGAACTTTGCCGTACCACCCTCAGTGTGACGGACAGGTGGAAAGGCTTAACCGCACAAAGTTTAGCAATGTTGTGCAATGCTGTCACGGATGATCAGACAGACTGGAACTTACACACCTCAGGAGTCATAGAGGCATACCGTAGGGCACCACACACATCGACGGGGTTCTCCCCCTTATTTTTGATGTACGAGAGGGACCCGCAGCCGCCTATTGAAGACCAGCTCGTGGTTCTCCCTCCTAAATCGGTTCGGTGGCCAGCCTCCCACAGTCTGCCAATAGAAATGTTGTGAGAAGCTCGCAAAGCAGCAATAGCTAAGTCTGGCAGATCGTAATCAGCGAACGAACGCTTGCGGAAAAAAATACAAACGCCCAGTGACCTTTCGAGTAGGGGGATCGGGCCTGGTTACACTGTCCCTAGGTCCGGGCGGGCACGTCAGCTAAGCTGCACCGTCCCTGCAGGGTCCTGTAGAGATTGTCCAAGTTCTCCGCCCGCAGAGTATACGCATCCAGAGGGGACGCCGGCGATGGGTGTTCCAGCCGAGACGTTTAATAAGGAACCACCGACACAAGGGATCATTCAGGTCCAGAAAGGCCGGGTCCTGGGGTGTCGTGACGAAAGCCAGGGACAAAAGCATCCTCTTCTGGAAAGTACTGCTCCCGCACTCTCTTCCCCTCTTCTCAGGAACGAGCCCAATGAAGATCAGCAGGATGGGGGAAGCCGACGGAGCCATCCAAGAAAGCGCGAGGGAGGGTCGCAGGGACGCACGTGTCATTCAACCACACACACACACACACTGGATTGCAGGATATATGAGAGTACCCTTTTGGTTGTGTATTGCATTGTGTTTGAAATGTTCCCCCTTAACAGAGTAGTTAACCTTGATTTGAAGCTTTCGTGACTGCAGGAATCCATACTCTTTGGTTATTTCGGTTAAAGTCACATAGGTAGAAAAAAAACAAAGAGTATAGAGTAGTTAACGTAAAGGTTAGCTTAGTTGACCGTACCTGTGGTACGCAGCGGTCGTTGTTGGTCATTACGCTCTCCCCCTTGCTTCAAGGGCCAATGTTATGCGTTGACCTAAAAATAAAATGTTAAACATTCCATGTTCCCAGGGAAAATTCCCTTGTGAGATCCCATAGTCCACTTGCGTGCATGGGACTGTACAAAGAAAGTGCTAGAAGGCACGTGTTGAGATAATTAGGAAGGCGCTGTACTCATTATTCAATAAAGAACATGTGTTAGGGAGACTGCCCCCCCCCTCCCCGTCTCCCCGTTCGCCCGTGACCCACCGTCCTCCTGCTCTCCCCCCCTTCGCTGCTGCTCCTCGGGGCATGATTTAACTGGCTGCACCAACCACTTTACAATCACGGCGAGCTACGCAGGCTCACGGGTCCCCAGCAAAAACGACCCCGTGCTTTCCAAAATCGTCCCTTTTTATGCTCGGCTTCAAAGCATCCACGCCGCCGACCCGTTGGCCTCTTATCCAATCCGATCACCCCCCCCCCCCTCTCCGACGCTCCGCCCCCCCATTGTTTAACCAAGTGCACCGACTCAATAAGCGAGCCGGTGCCGCATCATCGACGTTAACCCGCGGTGTATCACGGGTAGAGACGTTTAACCCGCGCTGCCCCACTCCTCACCTGCCTGCTGGTCCGTGTGTGTCTTGAGCATCTCCTCACTGTGGCTCTCAGTGAGTTCGCTGTGGTCATTTAATTATCAGTTAAGCCACGGCGCCGCAGTGCCTTTTGGCCTGGGGGGGGGCCTGCCAATTCCCTGGCCCTGAGAAACCGTGGAGCACCCCCACGAGGGGGTCTCTCGGGTAAAAACTCAGGGCAGGTGCCCCATCCCCACGAGGCCCTACGTGAGTGTGTGTGTGTGTGGGGGGTGGCCAGGGAGAGCGCTGTGACGGGAGCCGGGTGGCTTCTCGGTCGCAGCAACACAGCGACGGCCCCGGTTTCGGCGGAGTGGCTTTGCTGTTGTGGCACCACACATGCGTGGCATAGTAGAGTGGGGGGGGGGGGGCACTATCCGATAGGGGCGGGGCTGAGCGGGTATATAAGGGGGAGTGAGGCTCACAGTCAAAGTGCTTGCTCGGGGACTAATTGACGACCAGAGGTGGACGACATCAGGGCCGACTGTTTGTGAACAACTTGGTGGAAACCATCGGCGGTGACTGGTCATGAAACAACTTGGTGGAAACCGTCGGAACTGAAGAGAGCCGTAGTAATTACGGGTGTGGCGGTTATTATGCTCGCAACTCGAAATACTTTACGATAGAAATAAAGTTTCTAATTCTACAAAATGGACGTCTCCAAGGAGCTTCTTTACACCTGTAACAGACCTTTGGGGCAAGTGCTGTTAGCGAGCACCTATGAAGGCCGGCACGGCACACGAGAGGGTGGGTGGCCAACACCACGCCCGGCCGCCTTTGTCGCCCCAGTGGTGATGTTCACACACCGCACCAGATACTGGTCGTGGGCAAAAATCGAACTCGTGTCGCCGCTACACCACCGCTCCCCACACACCAATACAAATAGCCGCCATTAGCCACTAAGTGGCGGTGATTTCACCATGGCACTTGTGCCATGCTAGGTGCACTTTGAAACCATGTGAAGTGTCGAAGGCTCGCTGAAAAGAGGTAATGGGAAAGATTCAGCAAGTGCCACGGGTTGATTGAGATAACTGACAGATGCATCAGCTATACCCCCTACTGTGCCAACTTGCCGTGTTTTATCCACCCGGCACTCCGTTCATTGTCGTGAGCATCGCTCCTCTGCCCTCCGTGATTGCTGGAGGGCGACTGCCTCCAACTGCCCAGTAGCAGCGCCTTTCACGAGCCTCCTCCAGAGGCCAATCTTGACACCGCTAGTACCGGTCATCGGCAAGTCAACTCAGCCCCACATCCTACCGTACCGCATCAGCTCTATCTCTTCTGTAGCCCGTGTCGTGCCCCTTTGACCCCCTCTATGTGGCTGAACAGAAGTTGCTTGGGCCTGCAGTAGCTGGGCATGTGGGCTATATGACCCAGCCAACGCAGCCTTGCTTGCAGGAGGAGCTCACTGATGGGAATGTGTCCAGATATCCCCACACACACTTTGATGCAAACACAAAGATCCGTCATGTAGCTTGTAACAGACTGTTGGGGCAAGTGCTGTTAGCGAGCACCTATGAAGACCGGCACAGCACACGAGGTGGTGGGTGGCCAACACCACGCCCGGCCGCCTTTGTCTCCCTAGTGGTGATGTTTACACAGCTCACCAGGTACTCATTTGAGGCTGAGTCGACCTAGAGGAGGCCCATGACCGGTTCAGATAATCGCCGCCAGCGTTGGCTGTGAGCGGGAATTGAGTTTCGTAGCGCAGCGTGGCGCTAGCCGCTACTACTACCACCACTCCCCACAGCGGTGGTAGTAGCAGCAACAGCATCAGTACCATCGGTAGAGAGTTATCAATTGAGGCCCAACGGAACAGAAGTGCCTAGGGCCTGACAAGAACCTTCATCTGCCCCTGTGCGTGCCGTCCACTTTTTGTTGAATTTAGTTTCAGCCAAGTGATAAATCCCCGGCCTACTATGCCTGACCCCAACATGCTTCTGAGACGTTAATGTACGTATACGTATAGTGCAGTGTATAGTGGAGTGTTTAGTGTATAGTCTAGTGCAGGGGTGTCCAAACTACGGCCCGCGGGCCAACTGCGGCCCGCCATCCATTTTTAATTGGCCCGTATCAAAGTCTAAAAACATAATGGACTAAGGCCCACTGTATTGCACTTCTTAGTTTAAACACGAGGTGGCGCTATTGTTGTCTTGACCAAGGCAGCGTCTCCACAAAGCAAGCAATCGAAGAAAAATTTCGATTTAAAGCTTTCGTGACTGCAAGGATTCATCTTCTTTGGTTCTTTCGGGTAAAGTCACGTAGAATGAGAATAAAATAATAAATTAATAAAATGAAATAACCCAATAAAATTCTCACGACGTTTCGGCCACAACACAAGTGGCCTTCTTCAGGTGAAAGGAACAGACCTGTCGGGACGACAGAGCTTCAATGAACGTTGTTAAGATTTGTAGCGTCTTTTGAGCTGGTTTAGAAAAGTGAGGCACCACTTCTCTAAACCACAAATCTTAACAACGTTCACTGAAGCTCTGTCGTCCCGACAGGTCTGTTCCTTTCACCTGAAGAAGGCCACTTGTGTTGTGGCCGAAACGTCGTGAGAATTTTATTGGGTTATTTTATTTTATTAACTTATTATGGTATTCTCATTCTACGTGACTTTACCGAAAGAACCAAAGAAAATCGAAGAAAAAATTTGCTCAGGGTCACCAGAAATGCCGAAACCGGCGAGTGAAGAAAATTTCAGACTCGGTGGAAAAATTACTATTTTTTCATAGAAACCAAGGGGACGTGTGTTTGTTTGATTTGTAATGAGAGTGTTGCCGTGATGAAAGAGTACAATGTACGACGGCATTATGAAACGAAACATCAGACCTTCACGTCCTACACTGGCGCCGAGCGGATAGAGAAGATAAAGCAAATGGCAGCTAGCCTGCTAACGTAGCAGCAGTTTTTTTTCCGTGCTAACAAAGCTCAAGCAAATGCAACAATAGCCAGTTATGAAGTAGCTCAACTCATTGCCCTACACGGGAAAGCTTTCTCAGACGGTGATTTCATCAAGCAAGTGCCTCACTAAAGTCGTGGGAATAATGTGCCCGGAGAAAATGCAGGATTTCAACTATGTTAGTGTGTCCAGAAATACGGTTGTGCGGCGAATTGAAGACTTGTCGGCTAACTTAAAACAGCAAGTGTCAGATAAAGCTTGTGCTTTCGATTTTTACTCGATTGCATGTGATGAGAGCACAGATGCCACGGACACTGCACAGCTGTTAATTGTTTTGCGGGGAGTTGATGATAATTTTTGCATTACGGAGGAACTGCTTTAGACTCTTCGGAGTCTAAAGGGGACAACAACTGGGAAGGACTTGTTTGAAGCTGTGTCAGATGCAATTGACCAGGCTGGACTTAAATGGGACAAGCTGTGTGGAATTACAACGGATGGGGCTCCAGCAATGACAGGCGAGCGCAAAGGAATGGCTTCTATGGTGAGTGCCAAGGTGCGAGAGAGCGGAGGTGAGGCTGTCAAAATGCACTGTATCAACCACCAAGAAGCCCTCTGTGCCAAGATAATCCAGCTTGGCGATGTGATGAACACAGTTGTGAAAACTGTCAACATAATTCGGGCACGAGGGCTTTACCACAGAGAATTTCAAGCGTTCCTCTCTGATGTCGATGCTGAATACGGGGACCTACTATACCATTCTGAAGTGTGCTGGCTCAGTCGCGGCTCCGTGCTGCAGCGGTTTTAATCCCTGAGATCAAATATCGACAAGTTTTTGAAAGAAAAGGGCAGACCTCTCCATGAGATCGGTGACCCTTTATGGTTGGCAGACCTGGCTTTTTTAGTTGATCTCACTGATCATCTCAACACCCTGAACAAGAGACTACAAGGCAAAGAGCAGCTGGTACCACAGCTATATGCGCACATGAAAGAATTCCGTGCGAAGCTCCGTCTCTTCGAGTCACAACTGCGCAACTTCAATGTAGCGCACTTCCCCACGCTGACCCAAATCAATGCGCATTTACAAATGCCAAGCTCTCTGCAAAAATGGGAGAATATGTGTCTGTGATCACATCTCTCATGACAGAATTCAGTCAGCGCTTCCAAGATTTTTCTGTCATTGAGAAGAAAATTACACTGTTTGCGACTCCGTTTGCAATGGATGCAAAAGAAGTGGAGAAGAGTCTGCAATTAGAACTAATCGAAATTCAGTGTGATGATTCTCTGAAGAATCAGCATCGGCTTCTCTCCCTACCTGACTTCTACCGGAGCTTGGAAAAGACCAAGTTTCCTCTGATGAGACGCCACGCAAAACGAATGATGAGTCTGTTCGGCTCAACATACATCTGTGAGCAGACGTTCTCTCTGTTAACGCTGAACAAAAGCAGGCTGAGAACCAGAACGACCGACAGCCATCTCCGTGACGTCCTTCGCATCTCAACCACCAAACTTACTCCTGACCTGCCAGCTATCCTTCAGGCCAAAGCGCAGCATCACTGCTCCCACTGAGCGTAACATTCTTCCCATTACAGGTGAGTTAAAAATATACACACCGTTTTCATTTGTTAATAAGCCACATTACTTAATAAATTCAGTCAATTAAAGTTGATGACAAACGTTAGTTGATGTGTTAACAAGCCCAATAATGTATTTGTGTAATAAGCTTGAAATATCCACATCCACTATTTCTCTTCTTGTCTCTCCCTTCATACAGGACAATGAAGGGGGGGATCAGCACCCTAAGAACCAATCTGAGGCTGTCACTGAGAGAATGACCTGCCAACCTTTTTGCAAAAAATAAAATCAAAATCTACTAATGGAGAGCTATGATGGAGGCTTTTTTTCTTCAAACATGTTCAATTATCAAACGTTATTTACCTGCATTTGATTGATTTTGCCAATATTAGTGCATGAGAAGTGAGGCAGTATACCTCACGTCTAGTGAGTGGCCCAGTCCTTCGTATATTTTTCTGTATGTGGCCCTCGGGAAAAAAAAGTTTGGACACCTCTGGTGTAGTGTATAGTATATAGTGTCTAGTGCAGTGTATGGTGCAGTGTTTATTGCAGTGTATAGTGTAGTGTATAGTCTAGTGTATAGTGCAGTGTATAGTGTAGTGTATAGTTTCGTTTATATTGCAGTATACTCTGCAGTGTCGTGTATAGTGTAGTGTACTGGTTCAGCACTCACCGGTTGTGTGTTGGAGAGTAAACCCACTACAACATTTCCAATTATAATGGAGTGTATAGTAGTGCATAGTACTGTATAGTGTAGTATAAGTGTCGTGTAAGTGTAGTATATTGTGTAGTGTATGGTGTAGTATAATAGTACAGCACTAACCGGTTGCGGGTTGCAAAGTTAAAACCACAACACACATTTACCATCAACTCTCCAACACGCAACAACCAAACAAAAAACACACTATGATTATATATGATGCATTGTCCTTGAAACTGATTGGTCCACACCAAGGGACGGCTTTCTTTTGAGCCTCGACCCAATTGGTGCTCGACCAGATGATGACGCCTTCTGGCGTCATCTGCTGAACTAGTAACCAATTGGCCATGCTTTGTTTACGTGACAAACATTAACTCATGCGCTGGCGGCGGGTTTAATGACACACTGATACTTGGCGCAATCTAAAGCAAACAACAATATAATACGGATAATATTGGTCGCGAAAGCCCGATTACTCTGTGTTCAACCTACCCTTGTAAATCGCATTGCTTTACAATTAACGAGTTTATAAATTTATTTTACATCCCATGGGACTTTTTTTGCCACTATCAAAGTATAAAAAAATACTAGATTTAAAGCTTTCGTGACTGCAAGGATCCATACTCTTTGGTTCTATTGGGTAAAGTCACGTAGGTAAAAAATAAAATAACAAAAATCACGACGTTTCGGCCACAACACAAGCGGCCTTCATCAGGTGAAGCTTAAAGGTCGTGATCTGAGCGTGGCTTTTTTCACTCCAGCGCTGTCCTCCAGACAGTCTCGTCCCTTCAACTGATGAAGGCCGCTTGTGTTGTGGCCGAAACGTCGTGATTTTTGTTATTTTATTTTTTACCTACGTGACTTTACCCAATAGAACCAAAGAGTATAAAAAAAATAATCATAGGTGTTTACCCTTTCAGCAGGAGTTGTGTTAAGATGTTCAAACACACAAATAGAGCGTAGCTTTGGCGAGGCGTCATCAAGAACTGCTTGTGGCCAACATGCAAGGCAAAACATTGCTCTGATAATAATGCACGGATTGGCCTACGCCAGGTACAGCAGCAGCAGCCTTGTTCTCTACGGACCAGTCTCACCAGCAGCGTCAGGCGAGAGGACGGCGCCAAAAGGTGAACAGTACAAGGAGAATGCCACGCGTATCAGAGCGTTTATAAGTGAGCAGCTATGGGGACGTCCATGAATGACGTCGGGCGATTTTGGACGATTTTTGACCCCCGCCCCCCCCCTCAAATATGACGTCACAAAGCTCTGCCCCCCCCCCCAAAAAAAACATATTTCCATTTTAAAAGTAAAACATACTTCAAATCGCTTTGAACTATTGTTGTCATTGTAGTGCGTATTTAATGTGGTGCTGCACTCTGCTGTTGTAGGAGAAAACATTTATTAACAAAGTCTATTTATATTCTTAGTTTTTTCGGTAAAGTCACGTTGAAGAGAAACAACAAAATAACAAAATATATATAAAACAATAAAAAATTCTCACGACGTTTCGACCATAACTCAAACGGTCATCATCAGGTGTGGCGGTTTGCATAAATTTATTTTGAAAACGGCATATTTATTTATTTATATATATAAAAAAATAACGTTTGCGTCACGCGCAACGATGGCAGTTTGCCCAGGACTAGTCCATCTATTTTTTGAAAAGAGGAGGGGGGAGACGAAATTTGTTTTTATGTATGCTGTCTGAAAGCCACTGTAAGCGTGAACAATCAATCAAGAAGTGAAATGATTTATCAAATCTTTCCAATGATTGCTAAGATAGAATCCATCTTCTCGGTTGAAATTGTCTCTGTGTTTGTATATGTGGTTAGCCTCATGAACGAATCTCTCATGGAAGCCAGATGGCTTACAAAGAACCTCCGTCTTGGAAAAGTCAATGGCATGTGAGCCTACTGAATTAGAACAATGATCTGCTACGGCCGAGGTGTTGGTCCTACCGTGTTTAAGGTCTGCTTTATGTTCACGAATGCGGTCCGAGATATGGCGTTTGGTTTCTCCAATGTAACTACTACCACAGAGGCAACTTAGTTTGTAGACACCAGGGTATTGTATGTCCGGAATCACATCTTTTACAGACGGAACCAGATCACGTGAAGCAGACCTTAAACACGGTAGGACCAACACCTCGGCCGTAGCAGATCATTGTTCTAATTCAGTAGGCTCACATGCCATTGACTTTTCCAAGACGGAGGTTCTTTGTAAGCCATCTGGCTTCCATGAGAGATTCGTTCATGAGGCTATCCACATATACAAACACAGAGACAATTTCAACCGAGAAGATGGATTCTATCTTAGCAATCATTGGAAAGATTTGATAAATCATTTCACTTCTTGATTGATTGTTCACGCTTACAGTGGCTTTCAGACAGCATACATAAAAACAAATTTCGTCTCCCCCCTCCTCTTTTCAAAAATAGATGGACTAGTCCTGGGCAAACTGCCATCGTTGCGCGTGACGCAAACGTTATTTTTTTATATATATAAATAAATAAATATGCCGTTTTCAAAATAAATTAATGCAAACCGCCACACCTGATGATGACCGTTTGAGTTATGGTCGAAACGTCGTGAGAATTTTTTATTGTTTTATATATATTTTGTTATTTTGTTGTTTCTCTTCAACGTGACTTTACCGAAAAAACTAAGAATATGAATTACTGCAGTCACGAAAGCTTTAAATCAAAATTTAAAGTCTATTTAATTAAGTAGAACGTGTTTTCTATATTTATTTAAAGTTACGGATTTTGATGTGACGTCACCTTGCTCAAACCCCGCTCCCCCCCTCGCCACACATCGTCACAAATGTCTGACCCCACCCCCAGGTGCGTGACGTCATTTATGGACGGCCTCAAAGGTATCATCTAGTTGGTGTTTGAACATCTTAATACCGCCTGTTTTCCTGCCAGAAAAGGGGCAAATGACCACTTTTCTTCCATAAACTGTTAAACCGTTTAGTATAATTATTATCGTGATGGAGGAAAAAACAACTGGAGGAGCGTTTATAACTCGGGGTGAGCAGCTATGTCATGGGATAACATTTTTTTTTCATCAAAGTTTGAAAACTAAGGGGCCGTCCATAAATGACGTCACGCACCTGGGGGGGGGGGGTCAGACATTTGTGACGATGTGTGACGAGGGGGACGGGGGGGGGTGAGAAATGTGACGTCACATCAAATTGTGCAACTGTAATTAAATATAGACAACACGTTCTACTTATATTCTTAGCTCTTTCGGTAAAGTCACGTTGAAGGGAAACAATAAAATAATAAAATATATATAAAACAGTAAAAAATTCTCACGACGTTTCGACTGCAACACCATCATCAGGTGTGAACACCAACGGCAAGAAACATTTGAAAGAAGTCGCGGTTTGCATTTATTTATTTCTTTTTTAAAATGTGTTTATTTTTTTAAAAACGTTAGCACCACGGGCAGCGATTTGACTGTTTGTTTAGAGCGATTTAAAGCGATTTTTTTTCTAGAAGGACGATGGACTCGTCCTTCTAAACAAACAGCCAAATCGCTGCCCGTGGTGCTAACGTTTTTTAAAAAATAAATAAAGACATCTTTTTTAATAAATTAATAAATGCGGGCCGCCACTTCTTTAAAATGTTTCTTGCCGTTGGTTTTCACACCTGATGATGACCGTTTGTGTTATGGTGGAAACGTCGTGAGAATTTTAATTGTTTTATATATTTTTTATTATTTTATTGTTTCCCTTCAACGTGACTTTACCGAAAGAGCTAAGAATATGAATTACTGCAGTCACGAAAGCTTTAAATCAACGTTCTACTTAATTAAATAGACTTTTTAAATAAATGTTTTCTCCTACAGCATCAGAGTGCAGCGCCACATTAAATACGCACTACAATGACAATACTTTAAAGCGATTTGAAGCATGTTTTATTTTAAAAATTTAAATATGTTTTTTTTTGGGGGGGGGGGGCAGAGCTTTATGACGTCATATTTGAGGGGGGGGGTCTGACTTTTTGTGACGTCGTGTGACGAGGGGGGGGGGTCAAAAATCGTCCAAAATCGCGTGACGTCATTTATGGACGGCCCCTAAGAATAGGTTTTACTCTTTCTGGCACGAAAACACGGGGGTATTAAGATGTTCAAACAACAAATAGATACTAGCGGAGGACCATAAAGAAGGCTTCTCATTTTCGATTTAAAGCTTTCGTGACTGCAAGGATTCATCTTCTTTGGTTCTTTCGGTAAAGTCACCACGTAGAATGAGAATAAAATAATAAATTGATAAAATAAAATTGTGTTAGAATAAAATAATAAATTCATTAAATAAAATTGTGTTATTTTATTTTATCAATTTATTATTTTATTCTCATTCTACGTGACTTTACCGAAAGAACCAAAGAAGAAGGCTTCTCCTGCTGCCTCTGGTTGTAGGCCAATCAGTTTAAAAGACAATGCACCATAGGTTATTGTCAGAGCAATGTTTTTGCTTGGTCACTACAAGTGCCGTGTGTGGCTAATGGATTAAACTCAGGGGCGGAGCCAGGATTTTGACTTTGGGGGGTTGCTGACTTCAATATTCTGAGATATCTCAGCGTGTTTATGTTTTACAATGGGCGCCACAAATGTATAAAACACATTTTATTGGATTTGAACGCGGAGTTTATTAATAGGTCGGAGCCGCCGACGTGGCTAATAAGTTCGATAAGTTCGAAAGGCTGCCGCTCAAGCAGCCTGCAGGGCAGCACGAGGTGGCAGCCTGCAGGGCAGCACACAAGGTGGCAGCCTGCAGGGCAGCACACAAGGTGACAGCCTGCAGGGCAGCACAAGGTGGCAGCCTGCAGGGCAGCACAAGGTGGCAGCCTGCAGGGCAGCACACAAGGTGGCAGCCTGCAGGGCAGCACGAGGTGGCAGCCTGCAGGGCAGCACACAAGGTGGCAGCCTGCAGGGCAGCACACAAGGTGGCAGCCTGCAGGGCAGCACGAGGTGGCAGCCTGCAGGGCAGCACAAGGTGGCAGCCTGCAGGGCAGCACGAGGTGGCAGCACACGAGGTGGCAGCCTGCAGGGCAGCACAAGGTGGCAGCCTGCAGGGCAGCACACAAGGTAGCAGCCTGCAGGGCAGCACAAGGTGGCAGCCTGCAGGGCAGCACACAAGGTGACAGCCTGCAGGGCAGCACGAGGTGGCAGCCTGCAGGGCAGCACACAAGGTGGCAGCCTGCAGGGTAGCACGAGGTGGCAGCCTGCAGGGCAGCACACAAGTGGCAGCCTGCAGGGCAGCACGAGGTGGCAGCCTGCAGGGCAGCACGAGGTGGCAGCCTGCAGGGCAGCACAAGGTGGCAGCCTGCAGGGCAGCACAAGGTGACAGCCTGCAGGGCAGCACAAGGTGGCAGCCTGCAGGGCAGCACGAGGTGGCAGCCTGCAGGGCAGCACGAGGTGGCAGCCTGCAGGGCAGCACAAGGTGGCAGCCTGCAGGGCAGCACAAGGTGGCAGCCTGCAGGGCAGCACGAGGTGGCAGCCTGCAGGGCAGCACGAGGTGACAGTACACGAGGTGGCAGCACGAGGTGACAGCACAAGGTGACAGCCTGCAGGGCAGCACGAGGTGGCAGCCTGCAGGGCAGCACGAGGTGGCAGCTTGCAGGGCAGCACGAGGTGGCAGCCTGCAGCATTTTGCAGCAGCCGGATATCCGGTTATCCCGATGACCGACTTTCCCAAAATTTCAGGGGGGGCTGAGCCCCCCCCACATCCCCCCCTGTGGCTCCGCCCCTGAGTAAATTTGATTCCGTGCAAAAGAAATTACCTATTTGGTGTTTGAACATCTTAATACCTCTTGTTTTCTTGCCAGAGAGGCTAAATTAGCTATTTGTACGTCTTTTATAAGTGCTGTAGGGTAGACCATGTGGTATTATTATCGTGATGCCGGGGAATAAAACGGAGAACCTGGAGGCAAAAAAATCCACGCGACCACGGGGAGAGAAAGAGAGAGAGACGCAAACTTCAAAAAAACACAATCGAGATTTGAAGTTTTCGTGACTGCAGGGATCTTTGGCTCAGTCGGTAAAGTCATCACGTCGGTAGAAAAATAAAACAAATCAAATCACGACGTTTCGATTGCAACGCAAGCGGCCGTCATCATAATAAGGGGGGACAACCACAGCGAGAACATTTGAGCTGAAGTGGGAGAGAGATGCGTGTGGTCAGGGGTTATATAGGTAGAGAAGGGGGAGGAGCCAGGCGTGTCGTCCTACCGGATGACGTCACCACACATGCCAGCGCACGCGCTGGGTGACTCATCCTACCGGGTGACGTCACCACGCACACCGCGCACACGCTGGGTGACTCATCCTACCGGGTGACGTCACCACGCACACCGCGCATGCGCTGGGTGACTCGTCCTACCGGGTGACGTCACCACCCACACCGCGCACGCGCTGGGTGACTCATTATGAACAGCGGTATCATCCTCATCAGCGGCAGTAGCGGCTGCAGAGAGAGAGACATCGATGACAACACCATCGCTCTAACACTCAAACGCCGATCGTCACCACCACCACCATCATCATCATCAACCATGAAGCGACTTTGCAGCGTGGTAGGTGATGCAGGTGATGCAGGTGGTGGTGGCGGTGTTCACACGTTGGGTGATCGGAGACGCATCAACAGGTGAGGCCGCGGTGGGGGGTTGGTTGGGAATGATGATGTAACACTATGTAACACTATTCGTGTTACTGGTTAGTTAGTAAGTGTTACTTCGCAATTGCTTACCCAGTAAAACCTTGGGATAGCGTGCAATAATTCGTTCCGGCAAACGTGTTTATAATCCACAGCGCTCCTACAATAAGTTGTGCTCACGTGACGCTCGGCAGTACAAAGCGTTTATCAAATTAATATTTTTTTTTTTAAAAAAAATTCCCATTCTAGATTTGAAGTTTTCGTGACTGCAAGGATCCATACTCTACTCTTTGGTTCTATTGGGTAAAGTCACGTAGGTGAAAATAAAATAACAAAAATTTTTTTTACAAAAATTTAACAAAAAATCACGACGTTTCGGCCACAACACAAGCGGCCTTCATCAGGTGAAGGGACGAGACTGTCTGGAGGACAGCGCTGGAGTGGAAGAAGCCACGCTCAGATCACGACCTTCGTGATCACTGATGAAGGCCGCTTGTGTTGTGGCCGAAACGTCGTAATTTTTTGTAAAAAAAAAATTTGTTATTTTATTTTCACCTACGTGACTTTACCCAATAGAACCAAAGAGTATGGATCCTAGCAGTCACGAAAGCTTTAAATCTAGGATCCATACGCTTTAGTTCTTTCGGTAAAGTCACGTGGGTAAAGACAAAATTAAATGAAAGAAAAAATGAAATCACGACGTTTCGATTGCAACACAAGCAATCATCATCACGAGGTGTGAAAATCACAGCTAGAAATTTTTGCTACTTTAGTAAAAAAAAATTTTACTACTTTAGTAAACAAACATTTTTTTTTACTATTTAGAAAACAAACGTGTTTTTACTATTTTTATTTAAAGCTTTCGTGACTGCAGGGATTCATATTCTTGGTTCTTTCGGTAAAGTCACGTAGAAGGGAAACAATATTATTGTTCATATTCTTGGTTCTTTCGGTAAAGTCACGTAGAAGGGAAACAATAATATTGTACGTGACTTTACCGAAAGAACCAAGAATATGTTTTTCCTACTTTAGTAAACAAATTTTTGTACTACTTTAGTAAAAAACTATTTTTTACTACTTTAGTAAAAAAACTATTTTTTACTACTTTAGTAAAAAAAACAATTTTTTACTACTTTAGCAAAAAAAACAATTTTTTACTACTTTAGTAAACGAACATTTAGCTGTGATTTTCGCACCTGATGATGATTGCTTATGTTGCAATTAAAACGTATTGATTTAATTTATTTATATATATTTTTTCTTTACCTACGTGACTTTACTCGCAGTCCAAGTTACTCACAATCCAAGGTTTTACTGCCTAAAAAGTATGAATACATGCTAAATTTGATTAATATGTTGGGTTATTTTTCTAACTTTGGGTGAACGAAAAGACACAGATACGCCAGTTTTCTCATTGTAAGTAGGTAAATTGCTAAATATCACTGCCAAAAAGGCAAAATTTGCGCGGAATAATAGCCACTTTCTATACCTTTTAAGGCATAAGCAATTAAGAAATAACACTTACTTCCCAGGAACAAAATTGTGTTACATCGTACTCATTGCTTGTTTTGGTAACATCACGTAGGTAAAAAAAATATTTTAAAAAATCGGACCTCTTTCAGCAGTTTACCTTCTGAATGTCTCACCTGATGACGGTCGCTTGTGTTGCGATCGAAACGTCGTGATCAATTATTATTTTTTCTACCTACCACGTGACTTTACAGAAAGAACCAAAGAGTATGCATTGCTGCAGTCACGAAAGCCTCAAATCAATATCGTGTTACATATTGGTATCTCTGAAGTTCATATTCTTAGTTCTTTCGGTAAAGTCACGTTGAAGGGATATATATATATAATATATATTTTATTATTTTGTTGTTTCCCTTCAACGTGACTTTACCGAAAGAACTAAGAATATGAATTACTGCAGGCACGAAAGCTTTAAATCAAAATCTCTGAAGTTGTCCATCATCACCGTTGTGTGTTGGAACACATTCCTGCGGAGGGGGCTGGTAGGAAATTTTGAAGTAATTATGTACGGATATTTGTATTAATCCCCTGCCTCCTGTGAATAATCCCGGTTGGGCTTCCAGTCCACTACGTTTCCTACCAGTAATGCCCACTAGGAGCGCATTTGTTATATATATCCGGGTGTCCGGATACACGTGGACAGACATCCACAGACATACACAATTAATCCCCTGCCTCCTGTGAATTAATCCCGTTTGGGCTTCCAGTCCACTACGTTTCCTACCAGCATTATCTCTGAAGTTGACCATTCCGTTGTGTGTTGGTGTGGGATTCTCTCTGAAGTTGACCATTCCGTTGTGTGTTGGTGTGGGATTCTCTCTGAAGTTGACCATTCCGTTGCGTGTTGGTGTGGGAGTCTCTCTGAAGTTGACCATTCCGTTGTGTGTTGGTGTGGGATTATCTCTGAAGTTGACCATTCCGTTGTGTGTTTCTGTGGGAGTCTCTCTGAAGTTGACCATTCCGTTGTGTGTTGGTGTGGGATTCTCTCTGAAGTTGACCATTCCGTTGTGTGTTGGTGTGGGAGTCTCTCTGAAGTTGACCATTCCGTTGTGTGTTGGTGTGGGAGTCTCTCTGAAGTTGACCATTCCGTTGTGTGTTGGTGTGGGAGTCTCTCTGAAGTTGACCATTCCGTTGTGTGTTGGTGTGGGAGTCTCTCTGAAGTTGACCATTCCGTTGTGTGTTGGTGTGGGAGTCTCTCTGAAGTTGACCATTCCGTTGTGTGTTGGTGTGGGAGTCTCTCTGAAGTTGACCATTCCGTTGTGTGTTGGTGTGGGATTCTCTCTGAAGTTGACCATTCCGTTGTGTGTTGGTGTGGGAGTCTCTCTGAAGTTGACCATTCCGTTGTGTGTTGGTGTGGGATTCTCTCTGAAGTTGACCATTCCGTTGTGTGTTGGTGTGGGAGTCTCTCTGAAGTTGACCATTCCGTTGTGTGTTGGTGTGGGATTCTCTCTGAAGTTGACCATTCCGTTGCGTGTTGGTGTGGGATTCTCTCTGAAGTTGACCATTCCGTTGCGTGTTGGTGTGGGAGTCTCTCTGAAGTTGACCATTCCGTTGCGTGTTGGTGTGGGATTCTCTCTGAAGTTGACAGTCAGACTCTTTGGTTTCATTCGGTAAAGTCACGTAGATAAAATAAAACAAAATGAAAGAAAATAAATCACAACGTTTCGGAGACAACACAAGCTTCCATCTTCAGGTGGAAAAGTCAACGCAGAATATCTGTGTTAGGAGCACAGTTCAGAGATGACCTTGGATTATTTACAGGTTAAGGTTCAGGCTAATCTCTCAGCTATTTCAATGCTAAATTCTCATGTTTTGATTTGTACTAGGTGCCTCTGTGGATGTGTAGGCTGTGGCTTTAACATAGCCATTTCTGTGACCAGTCACAAGCTAATCACGCAGCTATTTCAATGCTAAATTATCCGAACCAAACATTAAACTAATTTTCAATGGTACAGTATATTTTTTCAAGTAATGGTATCCCAAATTTTCGCAGCAGCTTAAATTCCCCTTTCACACCATCAATATGTAAACTCCCCCTCCCCCCCTCGCCGGTCTGCACATGTTCACCCCCTCTACACCATTCATCATGCTAACTCTGCCAATTAAATGCTAATTTTTATGCTAATTCCTTTGTCAAGGCGCTCTGTTTCTTCTCACACAGCTTAAAGGTCGCGGTCTGAGCTTGGCTGTGTTCGCTCCAGTGCTGTCCTCCAGACAGTCTCGTCCCTTCACCTGATGAAGGCCGCTTGTGTTGTGGCCGAAACGTCGTGAGAATTTTATTGTGTTATTTTATTTTATTAATTTATTATTTTATTCTCATTCTACGTGACTTTACCGAAAGAACCAAAGAAGACGAATCCTTGCAGTCACGAAAGCTTTAAATCAGTATCGTGTCATCTGCAAAAAGATTTACCCTGGAATGATCCAGGGTCAGTGCCCAAGTCATTGACATAAAGAGAGAACAAGAGGGGGCCGAGGATGGAACCCTGTGGAACCCCTTTTGTTATCTTAACACTGTTTGACCTCCAACCATCTGTGAATACTGTTTGGGTGCGAGAAAAGAGGTAATTTTTTTAACCATTGTACTGTATTCTCGGAAAAACCGAGGCAACTTAGTTTACTAAGCAGGGTGTTGTGGTCTACTGTATCAAAAGCTTTGGACAGGTCAAGAAAAAGACAGGCACAGTACTGCTTATTATCAAGGCTATTGTAAATTTGATTCAAAGAGTCTAATGCAGCAGATGTGGTGCTGTATTTTTTTCGGAACACAGATTGTTTTAGATGTAGTATATTGTTGGTGGACAGGAAACTGCTAATTTGGTAGTTCAATAAATTTTCAAAAATTTTCATCAATGGGGACAAAATTGAGATAGGTTGGTAGTTATTGGGATCATCTTTAGGGCCCCCTTTGTGAAGTGGACAGACATAGGAATGTTTCCATTCTAGAGGAACTGATGCTTCTTTGATGGACAGGTTGAAAATATGGGCTATAGGTTTGTATATTAGGTGACCAACAGTTAGTAGAGCAAAGACGGGAAAACTATCTGCTCCGGTAGAGGAGGACCTTTTGAGGTAGGACAGTTGTTTCAGAACATTACTTTCGTGGATTGGTTGGAAACTAAATTCGTTTAATGATTGGACAGGGGTGTAGGAATTTGCAGGAGCAGGGGTGACTCCCAATACATTATCAAAAAGATTACCAGCTTCAGAAAAATGAAGGTTAAAATTGTCAACTATTTTTTGGGGATCTGAAAAATATTCCCCATTTCGGTTAAGCTCAATGGGCAGATTGTCTGTTTTGGATGCCTTTTCGATAGATTTGATTGTTTACCAAAAAATCCTGGCATTTCCATGTGATTCCAAGAGAGTGGAGGAAAAGTAGGCATTTTTTGCATGCCGTATTTTTTTCACGCATCTATTCCTTAAAATCCTGTATTCTAGCCAGTCATTTACCAAATTACTTTTCTGAGCACATGCCCAAGCCTTGTCCCTAGTTTTCATTAGCTTTGTAATCAAAGGATCATACCATGGTGGGCGGTTGCCTTTTATTTTAAATCTAACCAACGGAGCATGTTTGTTAAGAATTTGGAGAAACGTGTACCTGAAAGTCTCCCAAGCCGTAGTCAGGTTGGGGATATCACAGACCTTATCAATATCCGAGTGAAGCACATCATTTGTAAATGCCTGAGTGCTGAAGTGCCTCAAAGAGTGCTTCTCAACAATTTTAGGGGGGGCTTTGGGTCTGGCTGATGATCTCACCCCAAAAATGAAGGAGTGATCACTAAGGTTATTACCCAGAACACCAGTCAGTGCGAAATTGTGAGGGGCATTTGTCAATAGGACGTCAAGTAGAGTTGACTGTCCCGGATTTTTTAGGTTGGGTCTTGTGGAGACATTTATTAATTGAAACAGGTTAAATTCATCTGTAAAATTTGTGGCCACGGCCGGCGGGTTTAGCCAATTCCAATTTAGATCACCCACTAAAACTATTTCACCTTTAGGGAGGCCCCCAAAAAGCTCTCTCAGTGCCGATGCAGCTTCAACATCCTTCCCACAAGGCGGTCTACAGCAGCACACTACCAATATCTGTTGATTATTTGGGAGAGTTATTCTGAGAGCCAAACCTTCAAAGCAACATTTTTTAAACAAGGAGTGAGCTGGTGAACATGCAATAGTATTACGAACATATATGCCAATTCCACCTCCTTTAGATCCTCGGTCAAGCCGAAAAAGGTTGTAGTTGTCAATCGTAATCTGCAAGTCATTGACGGCAGGAGTGAGAAATGTTTCTGTTAGGCAAGAAATGTCTGGGTCAAGATTTGCCACTTCTAGTTTTAGTTGACTTAATTTAGTCACAATCCCTCTGATGTTGACATGCAGAACACCAACACCTTTTCTGCCAGAAAAATCTGCAGAATTATACGAGTTCTTTACATTTGGGCCAGCATGAAGCTCAATACCACCCAGAAATAAGAAAAGTAGAATTAATAGTTTGCACAAGTATTTTCACTAAACCGGTTCCATGTTGGAGAGTAAACCCCACAACCCAAGGTTTCAGTCACGTACTTAAGTAATGTAAACCCTCCATTATGGATTATATTGCTCGCCAAAGCCTACGACTACTTGCGGGTTAAACAGCGAGAGAATGCATACTGGAAAACGCTACAGTACTTTGAAGTTCACCCGCGTGTGTGATTTTTTTTCTTCTTCCTGGTTTAGCAAAAGATTGGGCGGAGGCGATGCCAAGAGGGTGCAGGGCGCCTTGATACCGCTGGTATCCTCCATACATCAGCTGTCTCTCCTGGTGAGTGCTGATGATGTTCTTGAAGGCCTGGTGAGCTGTGGTGAGTGATGTGAATTCTAGTGGGTGTTCTAGATGGGATGGAGAGTTGTGTGGTGAGTGATGTGAATTCTAGTGATGTTCTAGATGGGATAGAGAGTTGTGTGGTGAGTGATGTGAATTCTAGTGGTGTTCGTAAAGGCCGAGTGAGCTGTGGTGAGTGATATGAATTTTAGTGGTATTCTAGATGGGATAGTGAGCTGTGTAGTGAGTGATGTTAATTCTAGTGATGTTCTAGATGGGGTAGTGAGCTGTGTGGTGAGTGATGTGAATTATAGTGGTGTTCTAGATGGGATAGAGAGCTGTGGTGAGTGATGTGAATTATAGTGGTGTTCTAGATGGGATAGAGAGTTGTGTGGTGAATGATGTGAATTCTAGTGCTGTTCTAGATGGGATTGAGCGCTGTGTGGTGAGTGATGTGAATTCTAGTGGTGTTCTAGATAGATGACACTATACATTACTCTGTACACTACACTATATACTATTATACACTGCACTGTATACTACTACACTATACAGTACACTAGTATATACTATACACTGCACGGTACACTACACCATTCTGCACTACAGTACACGATACACGACGCGCTACACTATATACCACTATACACTACTATACACTATGTTATATGCACTACGCTATTATACACTACACTATTATACACTACGTTATACGCTACACCAGTATACACTATCCTGTTATACACTATGCTATACACTACGCAAGGCACTAGGCTATACACTACACTATTATACACTACACGATACACTACTCGATACACTACACAATACACTATACACTACACTATACACTACACTATATACTACTAAGCACTACACTACTATACACTACACACTACACTATACACTACACTATACACTACACTATATACTACTAAACACTACACTATACACTACACTATACACTACACTATACACTACACTATACACTACATTATACACCACCATACACTACACTATACACTACACTATACACTACACTATACACTACACTATACACTACACTATACACTACGATACACTACATTATACACTACACTATACACTACTATACACTACACTATACACTACACTATACACTATACTATACACTACACTATACACTACACTATACACTGCACTATACACTACACTATACACTACACTATACACTACACTATACACTACACTATACACTATGATACACTACACTATACACTACACTATACACTACACTATACACTATACTATACACTACGATACACTACACTATACACTACACTATACACTACACTATACACTACACTATACACTACGATACACTACACTATACACTACACTATACACTACATTATACACCACTATACACTACACTATACACTACACTATATACTACACTATACACTATGGTACACTACACTATACACTACACTATACACTACACTATACACTACGATACACTGCACTATACACTACACTATACACTACACTATACACTACTATACACTACAATACACTACACTATACACTACATTATACACCACTATACACTACACTATACACTACACTATACACTACACTACACACTACACTATACACTACACTATACACTACACTATACACTACACTACACACTACACTACACACTATACATTACACTATACACTACACTATACACTACACTATACACTACACTATACACTATACACTACACTATACACTACACTATACACCACTATACACCACTACACACTACACTATACACTACACTATACACTACACTATACACTACACTATACACTACACTATACACTACATTATACACTACACTATACACCACACTATACACTATACACTACACTATACACTACACTATACACTACACTATACACTACACTATACACTACACTATACACTACATTATACACCACTATACACTACACTATACACTACACTATACACTACACTATGCACTACACTATACACTACACTATACACTACACTATACACTACACTACACTATACACTACACTATACACTACACATTACACTATACACTACACTACACACTACACTATACACTACACTATACACTACACTATACACTACACTACACACTACACTATGCACTGCACTATACACTACACTATGCACTACACTATACACTACAATACACTACATTATACACTACACTATACACTGCAATATACACTACTAAGACAGTGGCCACTACTTCAGCATATCGGCACTATATGACAGAGAGGAAAGTGGAAACAACGAATGACGGACTGTAGTAGTGGATGCAACTTACTAGGGGTTATCTGCCCATGGATCGTGATAATGATGATGGTATCTCTATGTACATGGGAGCATGTGGTGATTGGTTGGTGGTGGTGGTGATGGTGTAGCGGTTAGTATGCTGCGCTACGAACCCGGCGACAAGAGCTCGATTCCCACTCGGACACCAGTGACGATCATTTGAACCGGTCCTGGGCCTCATCCCCTAGGTCGACTCGGCCTCAAATGAACACCTGGCGCGGTGATGTGTAGTCAACGTCGCCACCGGGGAGACAAATGTGACCGGGGCGTGGTGCTGGTCACCCATTGCCTCGTGTGCCACAGTGCCGGCCTTCATAGGTGCTGCTAATCGCTAACAACACTTGCCCCCGACAGTCTGTTACAGGCTACATGGGGAATCTTTGGTGGCTGTGTCAGGTATGGTCGGTGTTGATTGGCTCTGTCACGGCGGCGTCTCGCTGCCACTGGACTACCCAGTACCTGTCCAACGAAACCTGCTGTGAAAAGTGTCTCCCAGGTGGGTGCGCCAAGTGTGGTGTGTCTGTGTCTGTGTGCTGCGGTTAGTTCTACGCTGCGCTACGAACCCGTCAGAGACCCGAGTTCAATTCCCACTCGTTGGTTGATACCAAAACACCGGTGGTAGCGATTGTCGGAAACCGGTCCTGGTGCTCCCCCTAGGTCGACTCAGCCTCAAATGAGTGCCTGGTGCGGTGTGTAAACATCGCCACAAAGGAAGGCTAAGGCGGCCGGGCGTGGTGTTGGCCACCCACCCCCCTCGTGTGCCGTGTCGGCCCTCGTAGGTGCTAATCACTAATAGCACTTGCCCCTACATTCTGTTGCAGGCTACACGGGAGGATCTTTGTCTTTTGTGTTGTGTAAACGCAGCCTTTGCCCGCCTGAGGAGCTCACCGATGGGACTGTCCAGATCTTTCAAGGATTTGTGAGCTCCTCGCACAATCCAGCCTGGTTAAACCCAGGATGGATCCTAGATGTGAAGCTTTCGTGACTGCAAGGATCCATACTCTTTGGTTCTATTCGGTAAAGTCACCTAATAGAACCAAAGAGCCAGGATGGATCGTAGGCAGGGCCAGCCCGAAATGTTTCTAACCGGCGAAGATGTTCCAATAGTAGTGGGTCCACGTTTCGTAAGCATACATAAGGGAGGGCATGACCATTGCCGAGAAGACCCGATGCTTCATTTGGAGCGACAGGCCAGATAGCTTCCATACAGCATTCCACAGCCGACGAAAATATAATACCACTCGAATGATTTGGAGTGAGACCTCTGTTCCCAAACCGGATCTAAACTATAAACTGAACTTTTTAAATTTTGATTTAAAGCTTTCATGACTGCAGGGATTCATATTCTTGGTTCTTTCGGTAAAGTCACCGCCACGTAGAAGGGAAACAATAAAATAATAAAAATATTAAACAATAAAATTCTCACGACGTTTTGACTGCAACACAAGCAATCATCATGAGGTGTGAAAACCACTTTTTTCAAATTTTCTTGTTGTGGTTTTCACACCTGATGATGCTTGCTTGTGTTGCAGTCGAAACGTCGTGAGAATTTTATTGTTTTATATTTTTCTTATTTTATTGTTTCCCTTCTACGTGGCGGTGACTTTACCGAAAGAACCAAGCATATAAACTGAACTGTTTTTATTTTACCAGATAAGACCCCACTGAGCGGTGTAGCTCTTTTTCAGAAGCGGCCTGGCCGTCACAGATGACAGCTCAAGGAAGTGGCTTATCACGTGGACATGTTTAGCGGCCAAATACTCTAAATGCGCGATGTTGATTCTTAATGTGGAGAGAAAAACCAGAGGACCCGGAGAAAAAAATCCACGCGACCACGGGAAGAGAGGGAGAGACGCAGACTCCAAATATACAACAGGTGTCAGGTTTTGGGATCGAACCAACAACCTCCTGCATGCTCTTTGGTTTTATTCGGTAGAGTCACGTAGGTAAAAAATAAAATAACAAAAAATCACGACGTTTCGGCCACAACACAAGTGGCCATCATCAGGTGAAGGGACGAGACTGTCTGGAGGACAGCGCTGGAGTGGAAGAAGCCACGCTCAGATCACGAAGGTCGTGATCACGACCTTCTGGGGATGTCAGAGAGTGCGTAAATCGTTGTCAAGATTGTGCTAAAAGGAACCCTCCTTCCCAACCCATACAGACTCCCCTGTAGTCGATCGCAGTATCATGGGTGAACGAGCTGGTGGTATTGGATATACTGGGTCCATTTCCAAACACATTAAGGGGAAATAAATATTTGCTTTTTGTGACGGAGTATTGCACTCATTCTCCTCACTCCAGCACTGTCCTCTAGACAGTCCGGTCCCTTCACCTGATGAAGGCCACTTGTGTTGTGGCCGAAACGTCGTGATTTTTTGTTATCTTATTTTTTACCTACGTGACTTTACCGAATAAAACCAAAGAGCATGGATCCTTGCAGTCACGAAAGCTTCAAATCTAGAACCTCCTGCATACCAGGCGAGGGAGTTAACATCTATCTCCCGGCAATACGAATCATGTTGTGTTAGTTGCTGGTATTTAGAGATAGAGAGATGGGTGAATGTGTTTTGTCACCAGGGCTGGAGGCACGGGCTGACTGGTTGTCTGGTTGGTCAGTTGAAATGTTTGCATCGTCTGAGAGTGTCAGGGCCATATTATCCAATAGGCACTGTAGGCACTGTGCCTAGGGCCTACGAAAACTTAAAGGGCCTAGGAACAAAAAAATGTTGACCGTGTTTTTTTGTTTGTAAGCTAAGAAAATATAACTCAAGATATCTTGCTTGAATTGATATATTTATAGACATGCTGTACTACCCCGGCTTCGCCCCGGGACTTGGATTCACCACGCCCGGCCGCCTTTGACTCCCCAGTGGCGATGTTCACACACCACACACTCGTTTGAGGCTGAGTCTACCTAGGGGAGGCCCAGGACCGGTTCAAATGATCGTCACCGGTGGTGGCCGTGAGCGGGAATCGAACTCGTGTCGGCGGGTTCGTAGCGCAGCGCGCTTACCGCTACACAGTCACTGACCCTTCCCCACACACACAGGATAAAGACAAAGATCCCCCGTGTAGCCTGTGAGACTGTAGGGGCAAGTGCTGTTAGCGAGCGCCTATCAAGGCCGGAACGGCACACGAGGGGGTGGGTGGGCAGCAGCACGCCCGGCCGCCTTTGTCTCCCCAGTGGCGATGTTTACACACCGCACCAGGTACTCGTTTGAGGCTGAGTCGACCTAGGGGAGGCGCAGGACCAGTTCAAATGATCGTCACCGGTGGTGGCCGTGAGCGGCAATCGAACTCGGATCGCCGGGTTCATAGCGCAGCGTAGCGCTAACCACGACTCTACCGTTCCCCCCCCACACACACACACATGCGCGTGCGCTTCCACAGGTACACACATACACGCGCTTGCTGCAGACACACACAAAACTCTCAGGGTGCGTACGGCAGTAAACGACTCAAATAATAAAGCAATGCTGCGCGAAGAACGCCTTCGACCTGCAACACATTTGTATGGCACTTTACTCGCGGAGGGTTTGGGGGGGGGGGTGCGTGATGTCAGCAGGCACACTGCGTCACGCTGCCGCATGCGGGTGACATGACAGAGATGTGACGTCACCGCTCATTTGCGTGCAAAATATATCCATTATTGCGCCCCCCCCCCCCCAAAAAAAAAATATACAGAAGTATTTTTTTTTTATTGTTGCATTGTGTACAGTCTGAAAAGTACCCACATGGCAAATTTCAAGTTTGTTGCCTGTCGGGAAGTACGCTAAACATTTTGAACAGACGCACAACAATCACAACTTAGCCTTTTACATATATAGATAGCAAGGATAGGCACAGTGTTTCTAATCAAATCTGCTTATCTACGGCACACAACCATTGAACGAGGGCACAGACTCAATAGTGGGCATGTCAGGCAGGCACGCCATCTTGTCCAGCGGCTGGACGAAGTACCGCGTGAGACATACGCAGTGACAGCGGTCGAAGTAGTTGTACACATGGGGCGGCAGTTCCAACCGTTGGAAAGTTTTCACTGAAGGCCAAACGAAACAGAAGTGCCTAGGGAATGCAAGATCCTTCATCCGCACCTGGAGAGTGGGCCACAGACCAACGAATAGTTTGAGAAACGCCGCCTCTAGGGAATACCAAAGGAGAAACTTGGACAAACAACACTCTCAAAGCCTGCAAAGAGTAACAGGAAACTTGAGTTTTGTGTTGAATTTCGAAGTGGATAAAAGTCACATTGCTAATTGGTCTCTGTCAGGTGGTATGTGTTGTAGTGTAGTGTGCAGTGTAGTACGTATGTATGTTGAACTTCTTTCGCATCATACGTAGCCAACCGTGCTAATTGGAGGTGCGGGGGGAAGGACAACAAACTATGGGTCTCCGTGTGACTCTGTGGGTCTCTGTGTGAGTCCATGGGTCTCTGTGTGAGTCCATGGGTCTCTGTGTGAGTCTCTGGGTCTCTGTGCGAGTCATTAGGTCTCTGTGTGCGTCTATGGGTCTCTGTGCGAGTCTATGGGTCTCTGTGCGAGTCTATGGGTCTCTGTGCGAGCCTATAGGTCTCTGTGTGAGTCTCTGGGTCTCTGTGCGAGTCTATAGGTCTCTGTGCGGGTCTATGGGTCTCTGTGCGAGTCTATGGGTCTCTGTGTGAGTCTATGGGTCTCTGTGTGAGTCTATGGGTCTCTGTGCGAGTCTATAGGTCTCTGTGTGCGTCTATAGGTCTCTGTGCGAGTCTATGGGTCTCTGTGTGAGTCTTTGGGTCTCTGTGCGAATCATTAGGTCTCTGTGTGCGTCTATGGGTCTCTGTGCGAGTCTATGGGTCTCTGTGCGAGTCTATGGGTCTCTGTGCGAGTCTATGGGTCTCTGTGCGAGTCTCTGGGTCTCTGCGTGAGCCTATGATGTCTCCTTTGTATTTGTGGATCGGAGTGGGGGGTATTGCGTCGTTACACGATCGCCGTACCACCGTTAACCAAAAATGAATGATGATCGCGAGTTTGCGCATTCGACCACCCCCAATCACCCCATGCTGCCCCCCACCCAATTAGCCCGTCGGCCTTCCTGCGGGGAGAATTTTTGTTCTCCCAAAGTTTTTTGTAATTATGAACAAACTGATTTCAGGTAGACGACACAACAACGAGGGGACACCAGAGGGGCTTGTGACACCAGCACAAAACCCACACATCACGGATTGCGGTGCAATGTAAACCGCACGTTTCAATAAACTGTTTAGGTAGCTCCACAACCCCCCTAAGCTCCGATACACCTCTCGGAGAAGGGGGAGTGCTTAAATGCCCTCATGAATGCCCTTAAGAATCAATGTCCACCAGAGGAGAGGTAGTTGAAGAAGGGGCCCTTAGGTTCCTGTACGGCGCTTGTTTTTTTGTTTCATTTCAGGGCAGCTCAGGGTGAGCCCGTGCAACGCCACATCTCCCACTGTTTGCGAGCCCTGCCCAGAGAACTCCTACAGCCCTGTGCACAGCAGCGTCCACAGGTGCATGCCCTGCAAGCATTGCAACAAAGGTAACGCCATCGGTTGCTCCGTGGGCGTTTCTGCCTCGTAACGTCGCGTTGGGGGGCACTGCTGCAAGATCTGACCGTAGGTCCGTCTGGTGCTTGCCGAGCTTCATTGGATAATAATAGAGGTTTTTCTCCTTTTTTTCTGGCAACAAAACTGAAACCTTTTTTACGAGGATTCATGTTTACTGCGTTAACCACAATACCTGCAGTCAAAATGCAAACAAAAAACATACTATGATAATATATGTGGCATTGTCCTTGAAACTGATTGGTCCATTCCAAGGGACGGATTTCTTTTGAGCCTCGACCCAATTGGTGCTCGACCAGATGACGCCAAAAGGCGTTACACAGCTCAAAGACAATGCCACTATCAAAGTGATGAGGGCTCGGGGTGAGGTTTCAGTTTTGTTGCCAGAAAAAAGTGGAAAAACCCTATTATTATATTTTGGTACCGGCAAAGGAGGTCTAATGATGAGCTTCATTGGCTTGCAGTTGCCGAGGGGGGATGCGTTTTATGAGGTCGCGCTCATTGCACGCACAAGGTGGTTGCCGCAAATGAACCACGTCCACACCTCGCTGCTGATCTCGTCAAGGGGCTATAAACCATCGGTCACCCGAACTCCGCTCACCATCCTCGCCGGCAGCTGTGGCGGCTTTTGGCTCTGCTGTCGAACAAAAGATGGCAGTCGCCGCATCGTCGCGCGGCGCTTGCAGATGCGCTTCTGCGGCCGTCTGGAACGCTCTTCCATTCGAATGTTAGGAAGCCACTTGGAGCTATGCACTTTGAAAATCAGCCTCTAGATTGGCAAACTAATTTCTTTAGCACCACTTGTTGTTGTGTTTAGTTTGTTGCCCTTTCCCACCGCAGCTCCGATTAGCACGGTTGGTTACGTATGGTGCGACAGAAGTTCAACATACATAGACTCGCACAGAGACCCAGAGACTCGCGCAGAGACCCACAGACTCACCTAGAGATCCACAGACTCGCACAGAGACCCACAGACTCACACAGAGACCCACAGACTCACGCAGAGACCCACAGACTCACACAGAGACCCCACAGACTCACGCAGACACCCACAGACTCACACAGAGACCCACAGACTCGCGCAGACACCCACAGACTCGCGCAGACACCCACAGACTCACACAGAGACCCACAGACTCACACAGAGACCCACAGACTCGCGCAGAGACCCACAGTTTGTTGTTCTGCCTCCACCCCCTCCGGTTAGCGTGGGTGGCTATGGTTCACCACGAACAAATTTCAACACACACGTGTATGTATAGAGCAGGCGGGCAAAATAAAAACGACGCCACACAGTGCAGTGATTTGCAGGCACCCAAACTGAACGATGGAAAACAATTCCATGCCCTCTCCCACCGGTGGACGTAGCTTACTGTGCACTGCAAGGCGTCTGAAAGCGGTGCCTGGTTGGTGCTAAGCCGCGACCACTATAAGTAAATCGTTTAAGGCGTCCAAAACAGCTCGCGGGCCCTGAATGATATACGGACTAAAATGGGCGCACACCATTTCGTATCTATATAAAAAGTAAAACCTTGGATTGCGAGTAACTTGGTCTGCGGGTGTTTTGCAAGACAAGCAAAAATTTGTAATAAATATTAATTTGATAAACGAGCGAGGGTCTTGAAATACGAGCAGCAGTGCACGTGTAGACACGCTTTGTACTGCCGAGCGTCACGTGATCACAACTGACCTACGAGTGCTTTGGATTGCGAGTGCTGAACGAATTATGCTCGCAATCCAAGGTTTTACTGTACTAAATATGGAGGTTACGGAGGTTTTTGGGTTAGATCGCATGAATATAAAAGTGGAGATTAAACCCCTACAACATTTACAATTCGAGTACTGTTACGTTTCGCTGGTGATTACAAAGACAATCGGCATCATCAGGCGACAAGCCACAGAGTTTGTGGAGAAATCCTCCCTCCTGTTTTGGTCTTAAACAGAGGGATAGATGCGATGTCGTCATTACTGGCGAAACGTCACTGCACTCGAATTGTCAATGTTCTAGTGGGTTTACTCTCCAACACTAGCGGTTCGTGCTGCACTAGCGTAGAGAAACAGCGCTAGCTGCTGACTGAAAGTAGTAACTGCAGTGTACGGCAGTAAACACGTCAGCAGGACGACGGTATACACGGGGGGGAAGACAACTAGAGCAGAGTTCATGGAGGGGTCCATCAGGAAGCCCCGGGAACCTGCTAGGAGGTTCTAGAAGGGGGGCGTGGCCAGGGCGGAGCGAGGCCACGCCGGGAGCATTCGAGGGGAGCCCTGAGCGAGAGCTCGGGGCTGTTGCTGGAAGCGGATCCCCTCGCCGTGCCGTTGTCTCGCCACCATCGCCGTTGCCGTCTTCACCATCGCTGGGCGCCGCTAGCTCGACAGCCTGCCGACGATAGACGGTTGTGTTTGTAGTGTATATATATAGTGTACACCCACGTAGGATTGGTATAGTCCCCATTGTGTGTAGGTGCATGACGTCATGCACCTGGGCGGGGGGGGGGGTCAGATATTTGTGCCGATGTGTGACAAAGGGGGGGGGGGTCAAAAATCGTCCAAAATCGCGTGACGTCATTTATGGACGGCCCCTGAGAATTAAAGGTGTCTCCCACTGTCTCCGAACTGCGTCACTACACTCGTAACGAATTGGGCCATTTTTGTTTACGTGACAAACCCCCTTTACTCATTGGCCCTGTTGGGTGGTGGCGGCGGGTTTAATGACGCATTTGTATCTACGCGAGCTAACGCTGCGATTTTTGTGCCGAATCCTCCTTCCAGCTTACAAGCAGCTCGTGACTGGACCGTGCTCGCCGATGGAAGACACGCGGTACGTCGATTAGTGTTGGGTGCGATTAACATACACGCACACATACACGCTCGCATGCACGCACGCGCGCACGCTCGCATACACGCACGCGTACGCACGCACACGCACGCTCACACACACGCATCCACGAACACTCGCATACATACACACAAGCATACACGCACTCACACATACATGCACACAAAGACAAAGCTCCCCCGCCCCCCGTGTAGCCTGTAACAGACTGTTGGGCAAGTGCTGTGAGCAAGTAGCAGCAGCGCCTATGAAGGCCGGCACTGTGGCAACACGAGGGGGTGGGTGGCCAGCACCATGCACGCCCAACCGCCTTTGCCTCCTCCAAGTGGCGATATTTATGCATAGAACCAGCTACTCATTTCAAGCGGAGTCGACCTCGGGGAGGAGGCCCAGGGACCGGTTGTTCAAACAATCGCTATCACTGTTGGTGTTGGTGGTCGTGAGCGGGATTCGAACTCTGGTCTCTTGCGGGTTTGTGGTGCGGCGCAGCGTGCTAACCGCTGTGCCACCGCTCCCCGAGTCACACCTGGACACACGGACACACGCAGAGTCTACACACACCTCCTGAAAGCACCCGTCACATGCTTCCGGCGACACTACTATAAGACAAAGATCCCCCTCCCATATAGCCTTTAACACTATAAAAAAAACTCTTATATGTACGCCTGGGCACACCTATGACAGGGAAGACGGCCTAGTGGAAAATTAAAACATCACGGGCAATCTAAAAATGCAACCATTATCTGCAGAATTCTCTATGCCAAAAACCACTAATGTCGGCATAAGTTATGTCGTCCAATGTACGTATACAATATCCAGTTTCTGATTTTTTTAAGTTAAAGTGACAAACTTCCATTCCTCTGCCATCGCACAGTTTCGTGAATCATAGCTCACGAAATAAATCGCTCCAAACGAAGCGCAGCTGGCGATTTCGATTGACTCGATTTAGAACGAATGATTAACGACCGGTCGATCTATCAATGATGCGCGTGCTCAGCGATGATAATTTCCTGGCTTCCTCCCGGGCAGCGCGAGACTCGGCCCACCGAGTGGATGACGGCAGAGCAACTGCCAATCAGACGTCAATCAAACTCTGCCCCACCATTGTAAAGATATGGCAACTACTGTACTGTAGGGGCGATCGCGTGGATTTCGGATTAACCGGAGCGTGTGTGACTTGTAACGGACATTTCCAAGAATCACACAATTTGGGCTTAAAGTGAAATCCACGCTTTGTTAATTTATGTCAAAATCTCAGGTGCTTGCAGTTAATCCACAAATCGGATAAACTGCAAATGCGAATAATCGAGAGTCAACTGTATATGCCACACACACACACCACTGGTGTACTGCCAATACGTTTAGATGCAGGTTACGGCTGAGTCGGACGCCTTCTTTGACCTCCTTCCCAGGTGCTGGATAATCATCTTGTTTGGTGACTTTGTAGGGACCGCATAGTAAACATCGCCACTGCAGAGACAAAGGCCGTGGGGAATGTGTGGTGGTGCTGGCCACCCACCCCCTCTCTGTGTGCTGTACTGGCGGCCTTCAGAAGTGCTGCTGCTGCTCGCTACTAACAGCCACTTGCCCCGACAGTCTATTACAGGCTACACGCTCTGAACATCCCACAGTGGTGATGACGATGATGACGACGATGACGACGATGACGACGACGATGATGATGATGATGATATATTCGAGCACGATGGTGCAATCTGGCTGACAGGTGCGGCTGTGGGGAGGGCACCTACAAGGTTTTATTCATCGAAAAAGGCTCCAGGTTCTGGTGCTGCCCCAACTGCCGGCCAGGTCATGAGGTCACCAAGAAATGTGAGTCTGTGTGTATGTGTCTGTATCTGTGTCTGTATCTGTGTGTGTGTCTGTGTGTGTGCATGGCTTTGTTTGAGTGTCTGTGTGTGTGTGTGCGCACTAAACCACAAAAAATATATCCTAATCAGCTTGTGCCGGAAGCCCCGGGAGAACAGGCGTCTATGACATCTCCTGGCCAAACCCCATTTGGTGGAGCCAGGAGACTGAATCCTTGGCCTCAGAGTTCCTCCAGAAACAGCAAAAAGCCACGACGGATGGCCACGTGGAATGTTCGAACGCTCACTGCGGAGCAGAGGCTGCCACTCCTCTGTCGGGAGCTGGACCGGTACCGCCTGGATCTCTGAGGTATTTAGGAGGTCCGGTGGACCGGCTCTGGCTCCTGTCACCATGAGGGGTTGACAGTCCTCTACTCGGGTCAGGAGACTGCCAAACAACAGGGAGTAACTCTTCTTCTGAACAAAATTATTAAGTGGGCATGGGAGCATGGCAGTGAGGTGTTGGAAGCTGTAAGCCCCAGGCTACTCTGGGCTTGCCTTCCCATCAACCAGAGGTGAGGAGTGGTTGTCATGGTTACTTATGCCCCCACCGAAGACGAACATCCGTGGAGGGATGCAGGCATGGCTGATGAGTCAAATGTCTTCTATGACCTTTCAAAGGCGCTAGCTAAAGTGGCCCCTCGGGATAGAGTCATCTTATTGGGTGACTTTAATGCCCGAGTTGGTCACGATGCTGGCACCTGGTCTGGAGTGATTGGAAGGTATGGGCCAGATCAGCTCAATAACAACGGCAGGAGGCTGCTAGACTTTTGTGCAGCCCATGGGCTTGTAATTACCAACACGCTGTTCCGGCATTGGCGCATCCACATAACATCACGGATGCATGCCGGGTCCAAGCAAGAACATCTGCTGGACTACATAGTGACGGACCAGCGGATGCGGGCCCATGTCCATGACACCAGGACCTACCGTGGAGCTGATCTGCCCAGTGACCATCGACTAGTCATCTGTAAGATGCGCCTGGCATTCTTCCACTCCGGTGGTGGGTGTATACCCAGGACCCCATTCAACCCTTATTGGCCTGGTCTCAGCTAGCTCGTGAATGTTGCAAGCGAGAATTTTATCATCGCTTGCGGCTGGGGTTGGCATCATCCCCCACGCCTCCCGATGTCGAGGGGAAATGGGCGAGGTTTGGGACTGTGGCTCAGGCAGCTGCAATGGCTGCATTGGGTACTCAGTCCAGACCTCTCCAGAGACCCTGGCTGACAGAGGAGGTGTTCACGCTGGCTGAGAAAAAGCGACAGGCCCACTCTCATCATCTACAGCATCCCACGTCGGAGAATGAGGAGGCTTACTGCAGCTTTCGCTCAGAGTTTCGGAGAGCCGTGAGGCACTGCAAGGATGGGTGGTGGTCGCGGGTTGCTGAGGAGATGGGGTCTGCCTCAATGGCCCGCGATCACAAATCGCTCTTTAATTCCATCATGAAAGTAACTTGCAGCGCCACACCTATTACCATCATTAGGGGAATGAACGGTGATCCAATCTCCGACCTCCAGGAATAGGTTTGCAGATTTGCTTAGTATTTCTGTGAGGTCCTGGGGGAGGGCAAATCCCTCATCCTGGAAAACATCGTGGGACAAACTGGGCATGGCCCTGCTGAGGCTGCGGTGCCTCAAATATTGGGAGAAGTCACCCCCTGTAAGTGGCTGGCTGAGGTGCCATCTGTTGAGGAAGCACTGAGGGCGATCCAGAGTGTGAGACCAGGAAAGGCACCGGGCAGAGATGATCTCCCAAGCGAAATGCTGAGGGAGGGTGGCGTTTGTGCACAGACTACCCTACATGACATCATAACAACAGTTTGGACCACTGCACAAGTTCTGCAGGATTGGAAGGATGTCCTGGTGGTCCCCCTCTTTAAGAAGGGGGACCGCACAGACTGTAACAACTACAGTGGCATCTCACTCCTTAGTGTGCCAGGAAAGGTCCTGGCAAGGATTATTCAACATCGCCTTGCCAGGCACACTGAGGAGAGTCTTGCGGAGCCCCAATGTGGTTTCAGGAAAGGGCGGTCCTGCACAGATGCCATATTTTCTGTGCTTTTGCTACAGCAGAGGTATAGAGAATTCCAACAAGACCTATATCTCTGCTTTATTGACCTGGTCAAGGCCTATGATACTATCAGTAAGCTTGGACTCTGGGTTGTTCTTCGTGCTCTCGGATTCCCTGACCCTCTGGTCACAATCATTAAGGACCTTCATGATGGTGAGCGGGCCCAGGTAAAACTACATGACCGGGAGTCAGAGCCATTCCCTGTACACCTTGGGGTGCGACAGGGAATCTGTTTCAACCACGTAGTTCGTGAAGCCTTCAATCGCTATGCCAGAGGAATTACCACCTGGTACAAATACAATGGGAGGCTGATCGTTTCCCGGGTGTGGTCAAGGGATTGCTCCCTATTGCTCAACCATGTTATGTATGCCAATGATCTGGTAAATGCTGCTCACTCAGAGGAGGAGTTGGATGCGTTGCTGCTGAACCTGGAGTTTGCCACTAAGAGGTGGGACCTTACCATCAGCCCCACCAAAATTAAGCACCTGCCTGGGTATTTTGTACCATCAGACACTCCAACCCCACAACTCCCAATTGGTTATAGGGCAGTTGTGGAGAGAGTGGAGAGTTTCCCATACCTGGGCAGTGTGCTCATGACTGGCTCCGGTTTGACAGCAGAGGTCTGCGAATCAGTCGAGGGGCAATATCTTTTCATCGGTTGTGTGACGCTGTGTGGAAGCTACCTGGTCTGTCGCTATGCGCAAAGCTTCAAGTCTTCTCGGCCACAGTAATTCCCTTCCTTCTCTACGCTTGTGAAACGTGGACCCCCCCTAATGGAACATCTTCGCCGGTTAGAAAAATTTAGGCTGGCCTGCCTACAATCAATTCTGGGTTTAACCTGGCTGGATTGTGTGAGGAGCTCGCAAATCCTTGAAATACTTGGACAAAGTCCCATCGGTGAGCTCCTCCGGCAGGCAATGCTACGTTGGCTGGGTCATGTAGCCCGCATGCCCAGTCACCGCATGCCTAAACAGCTTTTGTTCAGCCGGATAGAGGGGGCTAAATGGGCGTGGCACGGGCTAGAGAGGAGATGGAGTGATGTGGTGCAGGAGGACGTGGAGCTGAGTGGACTTGCCAATGACCGGTACCAGCGGTGTCAAGATCGGCCTCTGTGGAGGATGCTCGTGAAGGACGCTACTGGGCAGTTGGAGGCAGTCTCCCTCCAACAACAACGGAGGGGTGAGGGGCGACGCTCACAACAACGAGCGGAGCGCCGGGTGGCTAAAGCACAGCAGGTTGGCATAGTACACACTTTGAGTCGCTGTGTGTGTATGTAGAACTTCTTTCGCACGGTACGTAGCCCAACCGCGCTAATTGGAGGTGCAGGAGAAGGACAACAAACTAAATACAAAAAGCAGTTCTAAAGAAATGAGTTTTCAATTTAGTATAGTAGTGTAGGGTAAAGTGGTGTTGTGTATAGTACAGTAGTGTATTGTGTAGTATAGCAGTGCAGTGTACAGCAGTGTAGTGTGTATCAGTATAGCAGTGTAGTGTACAGCAGTATTAAGCGTAGTGTAGTGTATAGCAGTGTTTAGCGTAGTGTAGAGTAGTGTTTAGCGTGTGTAGTGTACAGCAGTGTTTAGCGTAGTGTAGTGTATAGCAGTGTTTAGCGTAGTGTAGTGTATAGCAGTGTTTAGCGTAGTGTAGTGTATAGCAGTGTTTAGTGTTGTGTATGGCAGTGTTTAGCGTAGTGTAGTGTACAGCAGTGTTTAGCGTAGTGTAGTGTACAGCAGTGTTTAGCGTAGTGTAGTGTATAGCAGTGTTTAGCGTAGTGTAGTGTACAGCAGTGTTTAGCGTAGTGTAGTGTATGGCAGTCTTTAGCGTAGTGTAGTGTATGGCAGTCTTTAGCGTAGTGTAGTGTACAGCAGTGTTTAGCGTAGTGTAGTGTACAGCAGTGTTTAGTGTAGTGTAGTGTACAGCAGTGTTTAGTGTAGTGTAGTGTTCAGCAGTGTTTAGTGTAGTGTAGTGTACAGCAGTGTTTAGTGTAGTGTAGTGTTCAGCAGTGTTTAGTGTAGTGTAGTGTACAGCAGTGTTTAGCGTAGTGTAGTGTACAGCAGTGTTTAGCGTAGTGTAGTGTACAGCAGTGTTTAGTGTAGTATAGCGTACAGCAGTGTTTAGCGTAGTGTAGTGTACAGCAGTGTTTAGCGTAGTGTAGTGTACTAGTGTAGTGTACAGCAGTGTTTAGCGTAGTGTAGTGTACAGCAGTGTTTAGCGTAGTGTAGTGTACAGCAGTGTTTAGCGTAGTGTAGTGTACAGCAGTGTTTAGCGTAGTGTAGCGTACAGCAGTGTTAAGCGTAGTGTAGTGTACAGCAGTGTTTAGCGTAATGTAGTGTACAGCAGTGTTAAGCGTAGTGTAGTGTACGGCAGTGTTTAGCGTAGTGTAGCGTACAGCAGTTTCTCTGCGTCAGCTCTTGGATGATGATTTAAAAGTGGCAGCATTGATTTCCCCGGTGGCTTCCTGAATATCGGATGGAGGAAGAGAGCGTTCCAGACGGCCACAGAAGCAGCGCAGCGGCAACCGTCTTGGGCGATGCTGCACCTGTAGTCTCCCCACGAGTGTTTTGTAAAGTCGCTTTTTGAAGACAATAATTATTATCAAAAAGATGGCAATAACAAAGGATGTTCAAGCACCAAATAACAAAGAACGAAGATTCCCCTTGTATAGTGCTGTTAGCGAGCACCTATGAATGCCGGCACGGCACACGAGGGGGTGGGTGGCCAGCACCTCGCCCGGCCGTCTTTGTCTCCCCCAGTGACGATGTTTACACACCGCACCAGGCACTCATTTGAGGCTGAGTCGATCTACGGGAGGCCCAGGACCGGTTTAGATAAACAGTCACTGGGTGTTGGCCGTGAGCGGGAATCGAACTCGGGTCGCTGGGTTCATAGCGCAGCGTAGCGCTAACCGCTACACTACGGCTCCCCATAAACACCAAATAGACACACACACACCTATTGCACGGCATCATCAAGCCTGCATTAACCACACACGGCACTTGTGGTGAACATGCAAACAGACATGGTCTGGTAATAATCTCTGCATCGTCTTTGAAACGGATTGGCCCACACCAGAAACAGCAGCCTTGTTCCTTATGGCTCCAGTCTCACCAGCTGTGTCAGAGCAGAGAACGACGACAAAAGTTGGACAGTACCAGGACAATGCCACATATCAGATAATTTATAACTCTGGGTGAGCAGCAGCTTTAACATGGGATACCCTTTCTACCAGTATCAAATTATGATAAATAAGAACAGGTTTCCCCCTTTGTCGCAGTTAACACCAGCCACTCGTTTGATTGCCAGAAATGGTAAAAGCTTTTATTTTTTTAATTTTTCATACTTTGATACTGGCAAAAAGGTCCCATAGGTATCGCACTTATTTTTGTCCTCCCCTCCGTCTCTTTCTGGACGGTAAAGCGATGGCAGCAGCTGGAGTTGAGTGTTCCCGTGTTTGTGCGTCTCAGGTAGTGACATGGACTTCCTGAGTGAGTGCTCCCCATGTCCTGCCGGCTCCTACAGCTCCGGGTTCAAATGCAACAACTGCACGCGGTGAGTCGGTCGGCAACCCGCTCGCTCACCTGCTCACTCACCCACCCGCTTGCTCACCCACCCACCCACTCGCTCATCCACCCACCTGCTCGTTCACTCACCCACCCGCTCGTTCACCCACCCACTCGCTCACCCACCCACCCAATCATTCATCCACCCACCCGCTCGTTCATCCACCCACCTAATCGTCCATCCACCCGCTCGTTCATCTCACTCACTCGCTCGTTCACTCACCCACTCCCTCATTCACTCACCCACCCAATCATTAATCCACCCACCCGCTCGTTCATCCACCCACCCGCTCGTTCATCCACCCACCCGCTCGTTCATCCACCCACCCGCTCGTTCATCCACCCATCCGCTCGTTCATCCTCCCACCCGCTCGTTCATCCACCCACCCGCTCGTTCATCCACCCACCCGCTCGTTCATCCACACACCCGCTCGTTCAACCACCCACCCGCTCGTTCATCCACCCACCCGCTCGTTCATCCACCCACCCGCTCATTCATCCGCCCACCCGCTCGTTCATCCGCCCACCCGCTCATTCATCCACCCACCCGCTCGTTCACTCACCCACCCGCTCGTTCACTCACTCACTCGCTCGTTCACTCACCCACCCAATCATTCACTCACCCACCCGCTCGTTCACCCACCCACTCGCTCATTCACTCACCCACCCGCTCGCTCACCCACCCACCCAATCGTTCATCCACACACCCAATCGATCATCCACCCACCCACTCGCTCACCCACCGACTCGCAGGCTCATTCATGCACCCACCCACTCGTTTACCCACCCACCCACTGGCTCACCCACTCACCTGCCCACCCACCCACCCACTTGCTCGCTATGTTAACCATCGCCACTGGGGTGACAAAGGCCGCCGGCCGTGGTGGTGCTGGCCACCCACCCCCTCCGCGTGTGTCACGGTGCTGGTGGCCTTCATAGGCACTGCTGCTGCTACTCGCTACTAACAGCCACTTGCCTCGAACACTCTGTTAGAGGCTGCTACATGGGAGGTGGTGGTGGTGGTGAGGATCGTTGTCCGTGTGTGCATGCGCAGGTGCGACGTTGAGGCATCCCCGTGCAGCGAAATCGCCAACGCTGTCTGCGCTACGCTGACCGGTAATGCACGTATGCACGCACACACGCGTCTCGCACACTCGCGTGTGATTCATCTCTCGTCACTCTACACATCGTCACTCTTACCTCTCGTCACAGCAATTAATTTAATCGGCTCGAGTGCAGGTTAGCTGGACAGATTATAGACTCATGGGAGATACAGATGACCTTCATCCAGCAGTGGATTGATCATGGCCGACGGTGACACGTGTGGGTCTCGGTGATTGCAGGGCTTAGTGCACCGCGCTACAAACTCGGCCACCTGAGTTCGATTCACGGCCAAGCCCCACGTCGGTGGTGACCTGACCTCAAATCCAGCGCTGAACTCCCCCTGCCCTTCCCCTCCCCCCCCCACCCCGCGGTCGACTCCATCTCAAACGAGGACGTAGTACCGTGTGTAACCACTTGGGCGCTACGGAGACAGATAGCCGGGACCCCCTCGTGCGCCAACGCTGGCATGAACCACGCGCTCACCCACACAGCACTACCTGGCAGACATTTGTGTGCGTGCGCGTGTGTGTCTGTCTGTGTGTGCGTGTTTTCAGGACAGGGCGGTCCTACACAGATGCCATATTTTTCTGTCCGTCTGCTACAGTAGAGGTGTAGGGAATTGCAACAAGACCTACATCTCTGCTTTATTGACCTGGTCAAGGCCTATGATACCATCAGTAGGCCTGGGCTCTGGGTTGGTCTTCATCTTTTCAGAGTACCTGACCCTCTGCTCACAATTATTAAGGACCTTCATGATGGTGGGCAGGCTCGGGTAAAACTACGTGGCCGGGAGTCAGAGCCATTCCCTGTTCACCGTGGGGTGCAACAGGGATGCCCTCTGGCTCCCACATTATTTAACATCTATTTTGACCACATAGTTCGTGAAGCCTTCAATAGCTGTACCTGAGGAATCTCCATCTGGTACAAATACATTGGGAGGCTGATCGATGCCTGGGTGCGGTCAGTGAATGGCCCCCTATTGCTCAACCATGTTATGCATGCCGATGATCTGGTAATTGCTGCTCACTCAGAGGATGAGTTGGAAGTGCTGCTACTGAACCTGGAGCGTGCCACTAAGCACCTGCCTGGGTATTAGTACCATCAGACACTCCACCCCCACAACTCTCAATTGGTGATAGGGCATTTGTGAAGAGAGTGGAGAGTATTCCATACCTGGGCAGTTTGTTCATGACCGGCTCCGGATTGACAGCAGAGGTCTCACTCCGAATCAGGCAAGCGGCATTATCTTTTCATTGGCTGCGTAACGCTGTGTGTGGAAGCTACCTGGTCTGTCGCTCCACACAAGGATGTGGTAGAAGAGGATGTGGAGCTGAGTGGACTTGCCGATAACTGGTACCAGTGGTGTTAAGATCGGCCTCTGTGGAGGAGGCTCGTGAAGGACTTTGCTGGGCAGTTGGAGGCAGTCGCCCTCCAACAACAACGGAGGGCAGAGGAGCGACGCTCACAACAACGAGTGAAATGCCGGGCATCTAAAACACAGTCGACCGATGGCACCTGCTGGGTCTGTCCCGTGACCTTACAGCGGGCGTTCGACACTTCACGTGGCCTCAAGGTGCACATGGCCTGGCACAAGCACTGTGGTGACGTTACCGCCACTTTGTGGCGAATGGCGGTTGTTGTGCTTGCTTGTTTGCTTGCTTGCGTTTGCGTGTGTTTGTGGGTGTGTGCGTGCGCGTGCGTGCTTGCAAGCATGTGTGCGTGTGTTTGTGCATGTGTGCATTTTTGCGTGTTTACGTGCATGCGTGCGCGTGTTTGTGGGCGTGCATGTGCCCGTGTGTGTGCCGACGCAGGTAATGAGGGACGTGGCACTCCCCTGTCGCCGGCAGCAGTCGCAGGGATTGTGGCAGCTGCGGTCACCCTCCTTGTTCTCACCATTCTGACAGCGGTGCTGTGCCCATCGCGCCTATGCTACCCACTCCGTCAGAGTCGTGTCGTGGGCCGCTGCTTTGGCTACCGGGCCCGAAACGATGTAGCCGCAGCTGCAGCCGCAGCTGACGCACTGACCCAGGCGGGGCGACGGGACACGAGACAGGAGTGCAAGGTGCTCATGGGAGACATCGGAACGCCTGAGGCCAATTGCGGTTGCCTGGGTAACGGAGAGGCCAATTGCGGTTGCCTGGGTAACGGAGAGGCCAATGGCAGTTGTCTAGGTAACGGAGAGGCCAATGACGGTTGCCTGGGTAACAGAGAGGACAATGACAGTTGCCTGGGTAACGGAGAGGCCAATGACGGTTGCCTGGGTAACGGAGAGGCCAATGACGGTTGCCTGGGTAACAGAGAGGCCAATGACGGTTGCCTGGGTAACGGAGAGGCCAATGACAGTTGCCTGAGTAATGCAGAAGCCAATGACGGTTGCCTGGGTAACGGAGAGGCCAATGACGGTTGCCTGGGTAACTGAGAGGCCAATGACGGTTGCCTGGGTAACGGAGAGGCCAATGACTGTTGCCTGGGTAACGGAGAGGCCAATGACGGTTGCCTGGGTAACGGAGAGGCCAATGACTGTTGCCTGGGTAACGGAGAGGCCAATGACGGTTGCCTGGGTAACGCAGAGGCCAATGACTTTGTAGGATCACAGAGAGACTACCCCTAGTGGCAAGTAAATGGTGGATGCTGATTTTGCGAGTGGAAAGAAAAAAACATCACAGTTATTTCATTTCAGTTTTTCTCCCGATTTAATTTTAACAATGTGCACGCGTGTACGTACCACGTCATCGGAATGGATGCACTCGCACACACACGTGTACGCACGTGTGTGTGTGTGTGTGTGCATACGTCATCGCAACCGCACTTTATCGGCCGCTGATCGGGGGAGGCGGCGGTGAAGAGGTTAGCGCCACGCTGCGCTACGGACTCCGGCAGAGACCCGAGTTCGATTCCTGCTCATGGCCAACACCAGTGACAGCGATACAAGAGACTGCACAATTCAGTGCCGGGTAGACACTGAATGAGGACTAAACTGTGTACTTACATATGTATAATCGTTGTTTGCCTTTTGTTTCATAATAAATTGTATCTATGTAGCCATTTTGCTGATTTTTTAAAGTGCTACATAAACAGGACAGGTGACATGTTATCATGTAAAGCAACCATAAACACATGACAAGACCTAGGTTTACAATGTATGAGTAAAACTCTACTATCTACACAATATATATAGACGTAAAATGTAAAAACTTAAATATCTTGGAAACAGTAGCCAATCAGTTGTTTCGATTGTCACATTTGAATTCTGCAGCACATTTCATCGCTAAAAAAATGTTGACCAGTGTTATCTGAACCGGTCCTGGGCCTCTCCTAGGTCGACTCAGCCTCAAATGAGCACCTGGTGTGGCGGTGTATTTAACTTCGCTACTAGGGAGACAAAGGCGGCCGGGCGTGGTGCTGGCCATCCGCCCCCTCGTGTGCCACAGTGCCGGTAGCCTTCATAGGTGCTGCTCCTCACTATCAATAGCTACCTGCTCCCACAGTCTGTTACATGCTACACAGGGGGGGGGATCTTTGTTTTTTGGAGCGGTGACGTCACGCTTCGTGGTTACGTTGCACGTCATCGGCACTGAATTGAAAAAAACCCGATGTCGTACACACGCGCACGCCATCGCAACGGTAAAGGGGTTAAAATGCGCTCATCAGCCGCTGAGAGGGTTGAATTTTTTGCACTCTTGTCGGATAACGTCGAGGGTGTGATATATTTTTAACGATAAGTAGCTTCAACTTGAGGTAGTTGCTCACTCTCCGATGGCCACAGCAGTCGCAGTGTCCAAGGCAGAAGCCATGCGGTATAAGGAGCCTAAACTAAACCCCGAGGGTCCCGCTGAGCTTCTACGTAGTAGCTCTTTTTCAGAAGCGATCTCGCCATCACAGATGAAAGCTCGGCAAATTCGGCTTCTCGTCGCGTTGTCATTTTATAGCAGCAGCCAAATAACTCTAAACGTGCGGTGACATTTGATTCTAAGTCTGGGGAGGAAAAAAAAGGGAGGACCCGGATACAAAACTCCACGCGACCACCATGGGGACACAGAGAGAGAGACACGCAAACCCCAAATATATAGCAGGTGTGAGGGTTATGATTTAACCCACGACCTCCATGTACACAGGGCGAGGTAGTTAAGATCTCCTAGCCACCGTGGTGACAGGGTCGGGATCGAACCCACGGCCTCCTGTACACCAGGCGAGGTAGTTAACATCAGCCACCGCGGCCTAGTAAATTGTCAGCGGTTGCCATGTCAATTGTAATCACCCCTGCCATGGGAATGTGGAATTTCCCAACGAGCCGCGAATTGCTTCTCCCCTAACCCCGCACGTCTGCGGGGTTTGTGTTTTGCAATACAAATGAGAGGTACGGAGCAGCCCTCGGGTTACGAACAGAACTCGTTACCGTGAGCCGTTCGTAAAGTGGAACGGTGTTCGCGAAGTCGGGTAGCACCAGAACAACGCTCTGCATTTAAATGCCCTCCCGTGCGTGGTCGGTGCCACGAAATGTGTTGCGGTTCGACAAGCCTTGTTCAATTTTGACTTGAGACTTTCGTGACTGCAATAATTCATGTTCTCGGTTTCTCTCTGGTAAGTCACGTAGATAGAAAATAAAAATTAAATTAGATCAAAAATGAACGCAAAACCCACAACAAAGAAGACCGCTTGTGTTGCGATCGAAACGTCGTGGGTTTTTTGCTTTTATTTTTAATTTCTATCTACATGACTTCACCGAAAGAACCAAGAATAAGCCTTGTTCAACTCGTAACGATTTGGAAATAAGTGTTCTTTTTTTCACGTTACGCTGTAAAAAAAGACTAGCGTTCTGTTTACGTGACGAAGCCTTACTGAATTTGGCTGTGGCGGGTTTGAGGGCACGTTTCTATATTCACGCGATGTTGGTCGTGAAAGCCTACTGCGTGTTAAACTAAATTAAAAAATAAAAATATAAACAGACAAGGGCAATGCCACCGTCATCATGGATAAAACCACATACACCAACAAAATCCAAGACCTACTCAATGATGGCAGCTACTCCAAAATTAACAGAGACCATACCAATAGCCTGGCTGCTAAAACCAACAAAATCATCACTATATTATTAGTTCTTTCGGTAAAAAATGTATTTAAAGCTTTCGTGACTGCAGGGATTCATATTCTTGTTTCTTTCGGTAAAGTCACGTAAAAGGGAAACAATACAATAATAAAAATATAAAACGGTAAAGTCACAAAAGCAATGATGATTGCTCGTGTTTCCGTCGAAACGTCGTGAGAATTTTATTGTTTTATATTTTTATTATTTTAATATTTCCCTTCTACGTGGTGGTGACTTTACCGATAGAACCTAGAATATGAATCCCTGCAGTCACGAAAGCTTTAAATCAAAATAAAATCATCACTAATTCGACTTCTCTAATCGAACGCACCAAACAGTTCTCTATAAAACCTTCGGCTGCGAGACCACCCAGATTTTACGGCCTTCCAAAAATCCATAAAGAGGGTACTCCACTCCGTCCTATCGTATCCACCATCAACTCACCCACTTACAGATTGGCACGATTTCTGTCTGAGACTCTGCTTCCCTTCACGGGCAAGACTGCCTTCAGCTGTGCTTAATTCGGCCCAGTTGTTCTTGGTTCTTTCGGTAAAGTCACGTAGAAGGGAAATAATAAAATAATAAAAATAAAACACAATAAAATTCTCACGACGTTTCGGCCACAGCACAAGTAGCCGAAACGTCGTGAGATTTTATTTTACAATGTTTTATTTGTATTATTTTATTATTTCCCTTTTACGTGGTGACTTTACCGAAAGAACCAAGAAGATGTATCCCTGCAGTCACGAAAGCTTTGAATCGAAATTCGGCCCACGTGGTTTCACTAATCAAGGACATATCACTGTCTCCCCGGAGGATTTGCGTGTCAGTTTCGATGTAGTCTCCTTCTTCACCAAGGTACCCGTACCTGATACTATTGCAATAATTGAAGACCTAATCCAACAGGGATTGGATCCTGATGTACCATCGTTGGTAAGGCGCTGCCTTCCCAACGCTTACTTCATCTGGAATGGTACTTTCTACAGACAGAATGAAGGTACCCCAATGGGCTCTCCCCTATGGCCAGTGGTAGCGAACATTTTCATGGAGAAATTTGAGACAGACGCCATCCAGACATCCACCCGACGTCCTTCCTTGTGGAAGAGACACGTAGATGACACCTTCGTCATCTGGCCGGATGGCACTATACCAATTTCTCGACCACATCAGTTCCATACACCCGTCTATCAAATTCACCATGGAAGTGGAAAATGATGGCAAGCTACCATTCCTGGATTTTTGATCGAGAAGAGGCCTGATGGCTCGTTGGGACACTCTGTCTACAGGAAAGCCACCCACACGGATTCCTATCTAAAGCCTGACTCCCACCACCATCCAGCCCAGAAGAATTCCCTCATCAAAACACTACACCATAGGGCCCGTTGCATCTCCGACCAGCACCACCTAGCCAGTGAGCTTGAACACGTATGCCAGGCTCTCAGGAAGAATGGATATTCTGATCGCACAATCCGCAAAGCTGCATCCCCAACCATGGGTAGAGAACCATCTGAGGACCCAATAAAAACCATCAGCTTACCATACGTAGCAGTGGTCACCAAAAGGATTGCCAAAATCTTGAACAAACACAAGACCCAATTTCGGTTCAATACAGTACACAAAATCCGTGATTTGATCCCATCGGTGAAGGATGCGATTCTGGACATGCAATGCCCTGGTGTCTATAAGCCGAGTCGTGTCTGCGGCAGCAGTTACATCGCTTAAACGAAGCGACGTGTCTCAGACCGGGTTCGCGAACACAAAGCGGATTTGAAACACGGCAGAACCAACACTTCGGCGGTGGTGGATCATTGTTTCAACGCTGTGGGCACACGTGACGTTGTTTCTCCGAGACGAAGGTGCTCTGCAAACCCGCGGGCCACCATCAGAGAATTTGTTCACGAAGCCATCCAGATATACAAACACAGACACAACTTTAATCGAGAAGATGGATTCAGATTGAGACGATCATTTGAAGGACGTGATAAACCGCGTCAAGTTTTAACTGCTGTGATTCTCACTCACCCACTAATTCGAGCTCCTTGATAATTTCTCCAGCCCCCACCCTTCCCTGCACGCCACAAACTCTCCCCCCTTCTCCCCGTGAACTCCTACAGCCACGACTCGACAAAACGCCTTCCCCTCCCCCCCATACTCTCTGGTTATTTCGGTAAAGTCACGTAGGTAGAAGTAAAATAAAATAAATCACGACGTTTCGATCATCGCAACGCGGGCGATCATCATCATCATCAGGTGGGACAACCACAGCAAGAGAATGAAAACTTGAATTTCGATTTAAAACTTTCGTGACTGCAATGATTCATCTTCTTTGGTTCTTTCGGTAAAGTCACATAGAATGAGAATAAAATAATAAATTGATAAAATAAAATAACACAATAATATTCTCACGACGTTTCGGCCACAACACAAGCGGCCTTCATCAGGTGAAGGGACGAGACTGTCCTACCAGACGAGACTGTCCTACCAGACAGTCTCGTCCCTTCACCTGATGAAGGCCGCTTGTGTTGTGGCCGAAACGTCGTGAGAATATTATTGTTATTTTATTTTATCAATTTATTATTTTATTCTCATTCTACGTGACTTTGTCCTACCAGACAGTCTCGTCCCTTCACCTGATGAAGGCCGCTTGTGTTGTGGCCGAAACGTCGTGAGAATATTATTGTTATTTTATTTTATCAATTTATTATTTTATTCTCATTCTACGTGACTTTACCGAAAGAACCAAAGAAAATCAAAACTTGATTTGGTGCTGTCGTGACTGCAGGAATTACTTTGGTTTTTTTTTCAGTAATTTTCTGTGTCTCTGTGTTGTCTCTACCTGTGTTTCTGCCTTTGTGTCTACGTGTACGTGTCTTGTCTCTCTCCACAGTCCCCGTGGGCATGCTAATCTGATTTTTGTGCCCCTTTCCCCCATCACCACGCTGCAGCGGCATGTGCCTGGCTCCTCTACTTGCTCGATTTGATGTGCTTCTCCATCTCTCTTTGTCTACCCTACGTGCTAAGGCCTCGACACAGAGACCCTGTCTCTCTGTGCTCCGTACGTTGTGTCTCTCTTTGTGTCTCTGTGTTAACGCCCTCTACTTGGGTGTCTGTATGTATCTGCGGTTCTGAGTTTCCATTCTCTCTTAAATTTAGCTCTTCTATACCTGACGATGATTGCTTGCGTTGCAATCGAAACGTCGTATGCTATTATGTAATTTTATTACTATTTCTTATTTCTACGTGACTTTACCGAAAAAAAACAAGAGAATGCTCTATAAAGTCACAACAGCAGATACTTTTCTCACCAGAAGACGGACGCTTGTGTTGCGACCGAAACGTCTCGTGTTGTCTTTAATTATATATATTTATTTATTTCTATCTACGTGACTTTACCGAGAGAACCAGAGGGCTTGAAAATAAAAATAAAAAACTCGTCTTTTCAATCACCTCGAGTCCCAGTGCGAGCTTGTAGATTGTTACGGCGAGTAAGAAGCCACCACTCATTGCACACAGACAAAGATAGACAAAGATCCCCCATATAGCCTTAACAGACTGTAAGGGCAAGTGCTGTTAGCGAGCACCTATGAAGGCCAGAACGGTACACGAGGGGGTGGGTGGCCAGCACCACGCCCGACCGCCTTTGTCTCCCTAGTGGCAATGTTTACACACCGCACCAGGTACTCATTTGAGGCTGAGTCGACCTAGCGGAGGCCCGGGACCGGTTCAGATAATCGTCACTGGTGTTGGCCGTGAGCGGGCATCGAACCCGGGTCGCCAGGATCATAGCGCAGTGCACTAACCGCTACACTATCACTCCCCACAAACACACACAGACACCCACACACAGAGACAGATAAAGATGCCCCCGTGTAGCCTGGACAGACTGTCGGGGCAAGTGCTGTTAGCGAGCACCTATCAAGGCCGGCACGGCACACGAGGGGGTGGGTGGCCATGGTCACCACAAGTCCCCGTGTGTGGTTATTGCGGGTCCTTTATTGCTTGCAAAAGGTATAATCTACTTGGTGTATGAACATCTTAATGCCTCCTTACTCTTTGGTTCTTTCGGTAAATTTCGATTTAAAGCTTTCGTGACTGTTCATCTTCTTTGGGTCTTTCGGTAAAGTCACGTAGAATGAGAATAAAATAATAAATTGATAAAATAAAATAACACAATAATATTCTCACGACGTTTCGGCCACAACACAAGCGGCCTTCATCAGGTGAAGGGACGAGACTGTCTGGTAGGACAGCGCTGGAGTGAAAGAGCCACGTTCAGATCACGGCCTTTACGCTGTGTGAGAGGAACAAAGCGCCCTCAACTTTAGCACCACGGATAGCTTAGAGTCGCGTCATCTCTTCAGAAAGGTGAGAGACTCGATTAGTTGAGCCTTCTTATCCCGAAGTCTGTTGAATGATCTTAAGGATGTGTGGAATCCCTCCCCGTAGAGGCAGTTAAATTTCTTTCGGTAAAGTCACGTAGGTCAGACATTTGTTAAATTAAAAAAAAACAGTCTGCATCAGCAGCAGGACCACGCTTATCCCACCTGATAACGGACGCTTGTGTTGCGCCCGAAACGTCGTGATTTATTTTATTTTCTACCTACCACGTGACTTTACCGAAAGAACCAAAGAGCATGGATTCCTGCAGTCACGAAAGCTTCAAATCGAGATGAATGCCTCCTGTTTTCTTGCCAGCAAAAGGGTAATAATCTGTTAAACCTTTTGGTATAATTATCGTGATGGAGGGATAAAAAACCGGAGGACCTCGTAGGAAAACATCCACGCGACCACGGGGAGAGAGAGACGCAGACTCCAAATATACAGCAGCAGCAGGCGTCAAGGTTGGTAACGAAGCTACGACCTCCTGTGTACCAGACGAGGTAGTTAACATATCCATAGGTAGAGAGAGAGACGCAGACTCCGAATATACAGCAGCAGCAGCAGACGTCAAGGATCAGGATGGAACCCACGACCTCCTGCGTACCAGGCGAGGTAGTTAACATCTCCATGGGTAGAGAGAGAGACGCAGACTCCGAATATACAGCAGCAGCAGCAGGCGTCAAGGTTGGTAACGAAGCCACGACCTCCTGTGTACCAGGCGAGGTAGTTAACATCTCCATGGGTAGAGAGAGAGACGCAGACTCCGAATATGCAGCAGCAGCAGGAGTCAAGGTTGGTAACGAAGCTACGACCTCCTGTGTACCAGGCGAGGTAGTTAACATCTCCATGGGTAGAGAGAGAGACGCAGACTCCGAATATACAGCAGCAGCAGGCGTCAAGGTTGGTAACGAAGCCACGACCTCCTGTGTACCAGGCGAGGTAGTTAACATCTCCATGGGTAGAGAGAGAGACGCAGACTCCGAATATGCAGCAGCAGCAGGAGTCAAGGTTGGTAACGAAGCTACGACCTCCTGTGTTCCAGGCGAGGTAGTTAACATCTCCATGGGTAGAGAGAGAGACGCAGACTCCGAATATACAGCAGCAGCAGGCGTCAAGGTTGGTAACGAAGCCACGACCTCCTGTGTACCAGGCGAGGTAGTTAACATCTCCATGGGTAGAGAGAGAGACGCAGACTCCGAATATGCAGCAGCAGCAGACGTCAAGGATCAGGATGGAACCCACGACCTCCTGCGTACCAGGTGAGGTAGTTATCATCTCCATAGGTAGAGAGAGAGACGCAGACTCCAAATATACAGCAGCAGCAGCAGGCGTCAAGTGGGTAATGAAGCCACGTCCTCCTGTGTACCAGACGAGGTAGTTAACATCTCTTATGTAAGGGACCGTACATAAATGACGTCACGCACCTGGGGGGGGGGGGGTCAGACATTTGTGACGATATGTGACGAGTTGGGGGGGGAGGTATGAGAAATGTGACGTCACATCAAAATGCGCAACTTTAAATACATATAGGCAACATGTTCTACTAAATTAAATAGACTTTTTGAATAAATGTTTTCTCCTGCAACATCAGTGCAGCGCCACTACAATGGCAATAGTTTAAAAGCGATTTTAAGCATGTTTAATTTTTTGTGGGGGGGGGGGGGCAGAGCTTTGTGACGTCATATTTGAGGGGGGTCTGACTTTTTGTGACGTCATGTGACGAAGGGGGGGTCAAAAATCGGCCAAAATCGCGTGACGTTATTTATGGACGGCCCCCAATGTCGGCTCTTATTGCATTGGAATGATGATGATGTTGAGCTCATAATAGTGGACACAACCCTCAGCTATGACGTCATCGCGCTGGTTGCAACTGCGCCCTCCCAGTCCCGTGACGTCACGGCATTGGCGCCTCCTTGTGACGTCATTGGCGCCTCCTTGTGATATCGTTGGCCCCTCCTCGTGACGTCACCGCGCGGAGCAAAAAAACGTTGAGCCGCAACGCGATTGACGTCGCCACGCAAATCTCGCGCGCGCGGGAGGTGACGTCACTGAGTTATGACGTCACCCCCCCTCTCCTCCTACATCTATCGCGCGCCGAATGTTCTGGCGCGAACCTGCGTGTGACGTCATCGCGTCGCAAAACCGGCGTCATTGCGTCACCACGGCGGAGGTCAGCGTGGTGACGTCCACCACACACTGGGTTACGCGGCCTACCGGTGACGTCACCACGCACACTGCGCGCGCTGGGTGACCCTACCGGTGACCTTAATATCGGCGATGGGTTTGAAGGACGGGGGGCGGGGCGAGGTGGAGAGGTGCGAGCGTGGTGACGTCACCATGCTCGCACCTCTCCACCCCCCCCGCCTCTCTTCAGCGTGGTGACGTCGCCACGCTGAAGAGAGGCGGTGCGAGGTCGGGAGGTAAGCGTGCTGACGTCACCACGCTGAATAGAGGCGGGACGAGGTAGGGGGGGTTTTGAAGAGAGGCGGGGCGAGGCAGGGGGGTGGGTGAGCGTGGTGACGTAAACACGCTGTAGAGAGGCGGGGCGAGGCAGGGGGGTGGGTGAGCGTGGTGACGTAACCACGCTGAAGAGAGGCGGGGCGAGGTAGGGAGGTGAGCGTGCCGACGTCACCACGCTGAATAGAGGCGGGAGGCGAGGTAGCGGGGAGGGGGGGGGTGTTAAGCGTGGTGACGTCACCACGCTCAACACCCCCCCCCTCCCCCCCCACGGGTCACTATATAAGCGGGTCGCCCACGAGGCGACCCCCCTCACTGAAGGCGGCCGTGCCTCACACAGCATGGCCGACGACATTAGCTAGCGGGGCCTCACCAGCCACTAACCAATAGCCACTACAGCAGCTACAGCTACAGCGGCGGCAGCGGCGGCTACAGCGGCGGCAGCGGCGGCTACAGCAGCAGCGGCGGCAGCGACTTACAAGGGGGGGGGGCCGACCACAGCAAAGCAGCAGCAGAGAATCGGCGGAGGAGGAGGAGGCCTCCATCAACACGAGGAGGAGGTGACGGATGATGATTTACCTCAGACTCGTGATATTCCGTGCGCTTTTTAAAAAAAAATGATAAACGGACACGCAAAAGCTTTAACTTCGTCGCTATCATCGCTCTCCGTCGTCATCGTCAAATTCCCTCCAAACAACAAAAAAATTCGATCGTTTCGTGTGTGAGATGGCCAATCGATGGGGGCCCCCCTGAACTGCGCGTTTCATTCACTCGGTGGTGGCAAGGCGCCAACCACCACCACTATTACTACACCACTACTACTACACTACAACAACACCACCACTACTACTACACTACAACACTACAACAACACCACCACCACTACAACACCAACCACCACAACAACACCACTACAACACTACCACTACAACACTACCACCACTACAACACCACCACCACACCACCACTCCACTACAACAACAACACTACCACTACACCACTATACCAACAACAACACTACCACTACACCACCACTATACCAACAACACCACCACTACACCACCACTCCACTACAACAACACTACCACTACACCACCACTACACTACAACACTACCACTACACCACCACTATAACAACAACACCACCACTACACCACAACAACACCACCACTACACTCCACAACAACAACACCACCACTATACAATCACTCCACTACAACAACAACACTACCACTACACCACCACTCCACTACACCACCACTACACCACCACTCCACTACACCACCACTACCACTACACCACCACTCCACAACAACACTACCACTACACCACCACCACTCCACCGTCACAGACATTTGTAGTTTAATCTGAGTAGTTAATATCCAGGGCAAGAGACGCGTCAATGCGCGACAGTTAAAGCATCACCATCACCACCATCGATAAATATTAACACCATCAATAATTATAATTATTATCACCAGCGATAATGTAGAGACCATTCAGATCTTACGCACCCGGCGCGCACACAGCGCACAGAACACACAGCACACACAGAGCACACACAGAACACACACAGCGCACAGAACACACACAGCACACACACAGAACACAACACACGCAGCGCACATAACACACAGCACACACAACACACAGCACACACGCAGCACACAGAACACAACACACACAGCACACACACAGCACACAGAACACACACAGCACACACACAGCACACATAACACACACAACACACACAGCACACACGCAGCACACAGAACACACACAGCACACAGAACACACACAGCACACAGAACACACACAGCACACAGAACACAACACACACAGAACACACAGCACACACACAACACACACAGCACACACACAGCACACAGAACACAACACACACAGCACACAGAACACACACAGCACACAGAACACACAGAACACAACACACACAGCACACACACAGCACACAAAACACAACACACACAGCACACATAACACACAGAACACACACAGCACACAGAACACACACAGCACACAGAACACACACAGCACACAGAACACACACAGCACACAGAACACACACAGCACACAGAACACACACAGCACACACAGCACACACACAGCACACAACACACAGCACACAGAACACACACAGCACACAGAACACACGCAGCACACAGAACACACACAGCACACACACAGCACACACACAGCACACACAGCACACAACACACACAGCACATACACAACACACACAGCACACACAACACACACAGCACACAGAACACACACAGCACACAGAACACACGCAGCACACAGAACACACACAGAACACACACAGCACACACACAGCACACACGCAGCACACACACAGCACACACGCAGCACACAGAACACACACAGCACACACAGAACACACACAGCACACACACAGCACACACACAGCACACACACAGCACACACACAGCACACACACAACACACACAGCACACAGAACACACAGAACACACACAGCACACAGAACACACACAGCACACACAGAACACACACAGAACACACAGCACACAGAACACACACAGCACACAGAACACACAGCACACAGAACACACACAGCACACATAACACACATAACACACACAGAACACACAGCACACAGAACACACACAGCACACAGAACACACACAGCACACAGAACACACACAACACACAGCACGCAGAACACACACAGCACACAGAACACACACAGCACAGGCAGCACACAGAACACACAGAACACACGCAGCACACACAACACACACAGCACGCAGAACACACACAACACACAGAACACACACAGCACAAATAACACACAGAACACACACAGCACACAGAACACACACAGCACACACAGCACACACACAGCACACACACAGCACACACACAGCACACACACAGCACACACAGCACGGAACACACAGCACGGAACACACGCAGCACACAGCAGAGATAACGCGGCGGTTTCAATTTGAAAGTTGTGAAGTGAACGTTCAGGCGACGTTCGTATGCAACGTTACGCAAGTTTACTACGTTCCACTAACGTCACATTAATTCGACGGAATAACTTAAACATTTAGCCATTTACTTTGCAAACTAATAAGTATCGTACTACACAACAAGGCGTTGGTTTTTCTACATTAATTTGCATTTAGCGAAGCGTCTCATTCAATAAAAACCCATTAACAATGGAATTGGCATACCTATAAATCATCATCCAATTACTACTACTCGATAGTACTCCTATAAATCATCATCATCCTACACTCTATAGTAGTACTATAAATCATCATCCTACACTCTATAGGATTACTCCTACAAATCATCATCCTACACTCTATAGGATTACTCCTACAAATCATCATCCTACACTCTATAGGAGTACTACAAATCATCATCCTACAACACCGTCAGAGTATTACAAATCATCCTACTACATTTTATAAGAGTACTCCTACAAATCATCCTACTACTACACTATAAGAGTACTCCAAATCATCCTATTACTACTACACTATAGGAGTACTGTAGATCATCCTACTGCTACACTCTATAGGAGTACTCCTACAAATCATCCCACTATATATAGGATTACTCCTACAAATCATCGTACTGCTGCACTCTAGGAGTACTCCTACAGATCATCCTACTGCTGCACTCTATAGGAGTACTCCTACAAATTATCCTACTGCTGCACTCTATAGGAGTACTCCTACAAATCATCCTACTGCTGCACTCTATAGGAGCACTCCTACAAATCATCCTACTGCTGCACGCTATAGGAGTACTCCTACAAATCATCCTACAGCTGCGCTCTATAGGAGTACTCCTACAAATCATCCTACTGCTGCACTATAGGAGTACTCCTACAAATCATCGTACTACACTCTTTAGGATTTGTAGGAGTACTCCTACAAATTGTTTCGGGGGTCCCTGGGGCAGATCGGTACCCAAGGTTTCATTTGCACACGAAAAAATCCAATTGATTAGTTTTTTTTTACAATTCAATTATCATATTCTTAGTTTTTTCGGTAAAGTCACGTTGTTGTTTCTCTTCAACGTGACTTTACCGAAAAAACTAAGAATATGAATTACTGCAGTCACGAAAGCTTTAAATCAAAATTCAATTATCGTTTGGTTTTTAAAATTTCATAGTTTATTTTAAAATTCTATTGTTTTTGTTTACAATTCTATTATATTCTTGGTTCTTTCGGTAAAGTCACGTAGAAGGGAAACAATAAAATAATAAAAATATAAAACAATAACATTCTCACGACGTTTCCGGCGCAACACAAGCATCCATCATCAGGTGGGAAAGCATGGTCCGCTGCTGAGGCAGACTGTTTTAAAAGGATTGAAATGGGTGTAGCCCAAGGGTCAAAAATAAGTGGCGGGGCTACTGATGTTAATGTGAGCATGAGAGTGCAATCCAAAGGCATGAGAGTGCAATGCAACGGACATGTGAGCATGAGAGATCTAAGAGAGAGGCAGAGAGAGAGAGACACACACAGAGGGTCAAAATAACAGCTGACATAGGCAGGTTGGATGGAAACATCACAGTCAGTTAAGACGTCACCTGGTTAATAACGTCCTTCCAATGATTTCTCAGTTTGTACCCATCCTCTCGGTTGAAGTTGTCTGTGTTTATATATCTGGGTGGCTTCATGAACAAATCTCTGAAGGTAGCCAGTAGGTTTGCAGAGTACCTCCATCTTGGAAAAATCTATTTCGTGTGAGCCCACTCCGTTAAAACAATGATCGGCAACGGCAGAGGTATTGGTCCTACCGTGTTTCAGATCTGCCTTGTGTTCACGGACGCGGTCCGAGACATGTCGTTTCGTTTCCCCAATGTCACTGCTGCCGCAACCACAGCTCAGTTTGTAGACACCAGGGTATTGCATGTCAGGAATCACATCTTTTACAGATGGGATTAAATCGCAGATTGTGTACTGTATTGAAACGAACTTGGATCTTGTGTTTTTAAGATTTTGGAAATCTTTTTGGTAACCCCTGTTATGTACGGTAAAGTGATGGTTTTGGTTTCATCCTCAGAAGGTTGTCCCCGCATGGCTGGGGAGACAGCTTTGCGGATTGTACGGTCCGAGTATCCGTTCATCCTGAGGGCTTGGTGTACGTGCTCCAACTCACTGGCTAGGTGGTGCTGGTCAGAGATGCCCTATGGTGTAGTGTTTTGATGAGGGAATTCTTCTGGGCTGGATGGTGGTGGGAGTTGGGCTTTATATTGGCATCCGTGTGGGTGGCTTTCCTGTAGACCGAATGTTTTGCCATCAATTGCAGTTGGTCATGAAGTTCTTTTGAGGTGCATAAACTCTGACCAACATCAGTGGCAGCTTTGTGGCAATTTGAAGGTTGTTGCTCTCTTGCTTGGCCTGCAGACTGGATACACAGTGCCGCTGTTCTCTCTGCAAATGGGATAGTCGTGCGAGAGATTCCCACTACACCAAGATAGATTGGCCACTCCGACAGTCATTGGAGCCTGGGAGGAAATGTGTTCAGCGTCCGCCACTTGTTGAATCAAGGAAGATTTTGTTACCACCCTTACACATCAAGCTGGGTCTGATGAAGAACTTTGTCACAAGCAGCTTTCAAGTACCTCTGTGAAAAATGTCCAAGGTTAAGTGAAGCTGAGATAAAGGAAGGTGTCTTTGTTGGTCCTCAGATTCGTGAACTTCTTCGAGATGATGCATTTGACAGTAAACTGCGTGGCAAGGAAAGACGGCATGAGAAGCCTTCCAGTTAGTGGCAACAAATTTTCTCGGGAAAAAAACAACGCAGACAACTACAGGGAGTTGGTGGAAAACTTCCCCAAGGCAAACAAAATCCTTGGTTGCAACATGTCACTAAAGATTCATTTTTTTGCACTCATCTAGATTTTTTTCCCACCGAACTGCGGAGGAGTGAGCGACGAGCATGGCGAGCGATTTCACCCAGGACATTGCAACAATGGAGAAACGCTATCAGGGCAAATGGAGCCCATCAATGCTAGCAGGCTATTGCTGGACAGTGACAAGAGATGCTCCATGTAATGAATACAAGAGACAAGCCAAGAAGTGCCAAGTAGACACTGAATAAGGACTAAACTATGTACTTATTTATACATAATAGTTTTTTGCCTTTTGTTTCATAATACATTTTATTCATATAACCTTTTTGCTCATTTTTAAAGTGTTACATAAACACGACAGGTGACATGTTATTATGTAAAGCAACCATAAACACATGAAAAGACCTAGGTTTAAAATTTATGAGTAAAACTCTTCTATCTACACTAAATATAGACGTAAAATGTAAAAACTTAAATATCTTGTGAACAGTAGCCAATCAGTTATTTTCATATTTGAATTTAGCACGTGAAAATACATAATACGCAGCACATTTCATCTCTGAAGCAGACATCTAAAAAGTTGTAGACCAGCGATACCTGGGTACTCGGTGACACCTTACACTGCACAGCGACGTGGCCCTCGCAGTACGATGGCCCCCTGTTGCAGAGAGGTTCGTGGTTTGAATCCAGCGGCCGCCCTGGTTAATATTGCGGTACCCGTGCCATCTGCTTTACAGTGGACACGTTAAAGATCGCCCCCACCCCCCGATGTTATTCGCAAGAGTAAGCCATTGTGTGTGGTCCGCAATTACCGAATATATAAAATGTATTTGAAGCTTTCCTGACTGCAGGAATCCATACTCTTTGGTTCTTTCGGTAAAGTCACGTAGGTATAGAATAAAAGGAATCGTGACGCTTCGGGCGCAACATGGGCGTCCATCATCAGGTGGGAAAGCGTGGGTCTGCTGCTGAGGCAGACTGTTTTAAAAGGTTTGAAATGGGTGTAGCTCAAGGGTCAAAAAGAAGTGGCCGGGGCTATTGATGTTAATGTGAGAAATTAGCTTGTAAATGTAAGCTAGGAAAGCGGCCTCCTAGACGAGGGCACAGAAGTGAAGTTGCTAGATCTGAAATCGCTGCTATCCTCAAACGCTAAGAAACCCATTAGCAACATCAGCAAGGACGAGCGTTTTGAACTCTCTAAATGTAAAAAAAAAACAGATTAAATTGTCATCCTCTCAGCCGACAAGAGCAACACCACTGTCATCATGGATAAAACCACTTACAACAACAAAATTCAGGACCTTAATGATGGCAGCTATACCAAAATCAACAGAGATCCCATCACTCAATCGACTTCTCTAATCGATCAGACCAAGCAGAGCTCCCTAAAACCTTCAGCTGCTAGACCACCCAGATTTTATGGCCTTCCAAAAATCCACAAAATAGGTACCCCGCTCCATTCTATCGTCTCCACGATTAACTCGCCCACCTACAAACTGGCCCGATTTCTGTCTGAGACTGCTTCCTTTCACTGGCAAGTGCACCTCAGCTGTACTTAACTCGGCTCACTTGGTTTCTCTAATCAAGGACATCTCACTGTCTCCGGATGATTTGCTTGTCAGTTTCGACGTAGTCTCTCTGTTCACCAATGTACCTGTACTTGACACCATTGCAATCATTGAAGCCTTGGTCCAACAAGGACTGAATCCAGATGTACCAACTTTGGTCAGGCACTGTCTTACCAACACATACTTCACCTGGAATGGTACATTCTACAGACAAAATGAGGCTACCCCAATGGTTTGCGAATGTTTTAATGGAAAAATTTGAGACAGATGCCATCCAGACATCCACCCTACGTCCTCCCTTGTGGAAGAGATACGTAGATAACACGTTTGTCATTAGGCCACATGGCCTGCCAGCACTGAATCAATTCCTCAACCACATCAGTTCCATACACCCGTCTATCAAATTCACCATGGAAGTGGAAAAAGATGTCAAGCTTCCATTCCTGGATGTTTTGATTGAGAAGAGACCTGATGGCTCGTTGGGACATTCGGTCTCCAGGAAAGCCACCCACATGGATGCCGATCTAAAGCTTGACTCTCACCACCATCCAGCCCAGAAGAATTCCCTCATCAAAACACACTACACCATAGGGCCTGTTGCATCTCTGACCAGCACCACCTAGCCAGTGAGTTGGAGCACGTACACCAAGCCCTCAGGATGAACGGATACTCGGACCGTACAATCCGCAAAGCTGTCTCCCCAGCCATGCGGGGACAACCTTCTGAGGATCCAACCAAAACCATCACTTTACCGTACATAGCAGGGGGTTACCAAAAAGATTTCCAAAATCTTTAAACACACAAGATCCAGGTTCGTTTCAATACAGTACACAAAATCTGTGATTTAATCCCATCTGTAAAAGATGTGATTCCTGACATGCAATACCCTGGTGTCTACAAACTGAGCTGTGGTTGCAGCAGCAGTGACATTGGGGAAACGAAACGACATGTCTCGGACCGTGTCCGTGAACACAAGGCAGATCTGAAACACGGTAGGACCAATACCTCTGCCGTTGCCGATCATTGTTTTAACGCAGTGGGCTCACGCGAAATTTAATTTTCCAAGGCGGAGGTACTCTGCAAACCTACTGGCTACCTTCAGAGATTTGTTCATGAAGCCATCCAGATATATAAACACAGACACAACTTAAACCGAGAGGATGGGTACAAACTGAGCAATAATTGGAAGGACGTTATTAATCAGGTATAGTCTTTACTGACTGTGGTGTTTCCATCCAACCTGCCTATGTCAGCTGTTATTTCGACCCTCTGTGTGTCTCTCTCTCTATGCCTCTCTCTTAGACCTCTCATGCTCACATGTCCGTTGCATTGCACTCTCATGCCTTTGGATTGCACTCTCATGCTCACATTTCTTTTGGATGCACTCTCATGCTCATATTAACATCACTAGCACCGGCCACTTTTTGACCCTTGGGCTACACCCATTTCAAACCTTTTAAAACAATCTGCCTCAGCAGCGGACCATGCTTTCCCACCTGATGATGGATGCTTGTGTTGCTCCCGAAACGTCGTGAGAATGTTATTGTTTTATATTTTTATTATTTTATTGTTTCCCTTCTACGTGGTGACTTTACCGAAAGAACCAAGAATGAGTCCCTGCAGTCACCGAAAGCTTTAAATCAAAATTCTATTATAGTTTTATTTTTTTTACAATTCTTCATTTCGACAGGGTACCCATTTCAAAACTCGACATCCACATTGTGCCACCCACCACCACCACCTTTTATACTTTAGATGATTTAAAGATGGCCTTTAACAACAATAACAACAACCCTATAGTTGGATACCCGCGTATAAGGCCGCAATAACATCGTTGCGTTAAGCCTACCGTTGCCAACGTATAACCCATTACACACATATATAGTTTGTGTAAAATTGTACCTGTTTTAACATTCGATAGCCTGCAATTAATTTTCGATTCTCTCGTTCTCTCACCAGCGATTAAAGTCCCCACCCCCCTCCCCCCCCGACATTCGTCAGTTCCCCGGTACCACCAAAGTTTGTCGATTTAAGAGAGCGGAAATCTCTGAAAGCTCTCCTCCCGGGGTGCCATCATAGGTTGACGATCGTCATCGTCGTCGTCGGCAGCAGTAACATCGGCTGCAATCGGCAAGCGAAAAACAAACCAATCAGCTGAATCATCAGCATCATCATTGGCATTGTAAACTGCAGTAGCCAGGATCATTAAAATCGGCAACTGAATATCACCACCACCATCAATATCAACGTAAAAATTAGTGCGCCATCAGTAAGGCATCGCCTGCAATAGCACCATCATCGGCTCCATCAGTACGACATCACAGCACCGGCAATACCACCGTCATCATCACCATCATCAATACCATTGGTAGGGCATCGGTATCACATCACCATCATCATCACCATCATCATCAACACCATCATCAACACCATCGGTAGGGCATCGGGATCACATCACCATCATCAACACCGTCATCAACACCATTGGTAGGACATTGCTATCACATCACCAGCACTACCATCATCAACATCATCGGTAGGGCATTGCTATCACATCACCAACGATACCACCATCATCAACAACACCATCGGTAGGGCATCGGTATCACATCGCCAGCACTACCACCACCATCATCAGCATGCAGGAACATCACGAGGTTAGCCCCGCTCCCCCCGCTCCCACGCCTTCCCATCACCATCACGCGGGAGGAGGAGGAGGAGGTGACTGTGATGGAGGAGGAGGAGGTGATGGCAGCCACTTCTTCGAGGGGACTGAGAAGCTCCTGGAGATCTGGTTCAGCGGAGACTCGGAGAGCGGAGACCTGAGACAAATCCCCAGGTGAGACGCGGGGAGGGAGACGCGGGGAGGGAGACGCGGGGAGGGAGACGCGGGGAGGGAGACGCGGGGAGGGAGACGCGGGGAGGGAGACGCGGGGAGGGAGACGCGGGGAGGGAGACGCGGGGAGGAAGACGCGGGGAGGGAGACGCGGGGAGGGAGACGCGGGGAGGGAGACGCGGGGAGGGAGACGCGGGGAGGGAGACGCGGGGAGGGAGACGCGGGGAGGGAGACGCGGGGAGGGAGACGCGGGGAGGGAGACGCGGGGAGGGAGACGCGGGGAGGGAGACGCGGGGAGGGAGACGCGGGGAGGGAGACGCGGGGAGGGAGACGCGGGGAGGGAGACGCGGGGAGGGAGACGCGGGGAGGGAGACGCGGGGAGGGAGACGCGGGGAGGGAGACGCGGGGAGGGAGACGCGGGGAGGGAGACGCGGGGAGGGAGACGCGGGGAGGGAGACGCGGGGAGGGAGACGCGGGGAGGGAGACGCGGGGAGGGAGACGCGGGGAGGGAGACGCGGGGAGGGAGACGCGGGGAGGGAGACGCGGGGAGGGAGACGCGGGGAGGGAGACGCGGGGAGGGAGACGCGGGGAGGGAGACGCGGGGAGGGAGACGCGGGGAGGGAGACGCGGGGAGGGAGACGCGGGGAGGGAGACGCGGGGAGGGAGACGCGGGGAGGGAGACGCGGGGAGGGAGACGCGGGGAGGGAGACGCGGGGAGGGAGACGCGGGGAGGGAGACGCGGGGAGGGAGACGCGGGGAGGGAGACGCGGGGAGGGAGACGCGGGGAGGGAGACGCGGGGAGGGAGACGCGGGGAGGGAGACGCGGGGAGGGAGACGCGGGGAGGGAGACGCGGGGAGGGAGACGCGGGGAGGGAGACGCGGGGAGGGAGACGCGGGGAGGGAGACGCGGGGAGGGAGACGCGGGGAGGGAGACGCGGGGAGGGAGACGCGGGGAGGGAGACGCGGGGAGGGAGACGCGGGGAGGGAGACGATTTAACAATCGCAACAATGTTTTTTTATTTTACCAAGGTGTAAGGCCCCACTGAGGTGCTGTGTAGCTCTTTCAGAAGCGACCTGGTGGCCATCACAAATGACAGCTCAACAAAGTGTCTCATCATCATCATCACGTGAAAATGTATCGCAGCAACCAAACACTCTAAACGAACGTCTTTAAACGTGGAGGGAAAACCGGAGGACCCCGATAAAAATCCACGCGACCACGGAGAGAGAGAGACGCAGACTCCAAATGTGCAGCAGCAACAGTACACGAACTGCTATATGACCACACGAACAGGCACACAGATAAACACACAGACACAATGATACAAATAGCACACGGTCACATATAATCATCACCACCGGCTATCATCATCTCCGCCACCATTTCCACCACCATCATCTCTATCATCATCAATAACAACAACCGCCATTCGCCACTAAGTGGCGGCGACGTCGCCACGACGCTCGTGCCAGGCCATGTGCACTTTGAGGCCATCTTAAGTGTCGAAGGCTCACGGACCGGAGGTCACGTGACGGACCCAGCAGGTGCCACGGGGTCGACTGACTGAGATGAGTGGCCGATGCACCACCTGTGACCCCCTACTGTGCCAACTTGCTGCGTTTCAGCCGCCCGGCGCTCCGCTCGTTGTTTTCAGCGTCGCTCCTCTCTGCCCTCCGTTGTTGTTGGAGGGCGACTGCCTCCAACTGCCCAGTAGCAGCAGCGTCCTTCACGAGCCTCCTCCACAGCAGCATATCTCTACTAGCACCGCTTCCCACTCTCGTAGCCGTCCAGTGGCTGCTTTGCGTTTATACCGAGACAGAGACCACCCCCCCGCTTGTAGCCTGTAACAGACTGTTGGGGCAATTGGCTGTTCGTAGCGAGTAGCAGCAGCGCCTATGAAGGTCACTGCACTGTGGCAACACGAGGGGGTGGGAGGCCAGGGATCATGCCTGCCCGGCCGCCTTTGTCTTCCCACTCACCTACACCCACGCAGTTAGCCACACTTATCCACTCACCTTACCACACACCCACTCACCTTACCACACACCCACTCGCTCACCCACCCACTCACACTTTCACTAAAACACCCACTCACCCACCCACTCACCCACATACAGACACTCGCCTACTCACCCACATAGAGACACTCACAAAAACACTCATTCACCCACTCACCCACCCACCCACTCATTCACTCATCCACTCACACTCTCACTAAAACACCCACCCACGTACTCACCCAATCACCCACATAGACCAACCCACTCATTCACTCGCCCACTCACTCGCCCACTCACCCACATACAGACACTCACAAAAACAGTCATTCACCCACTCACCCACCTATACACACTCACCCACATGTCAACCCATACGGTTTTCCCCGTATTCTTGTACAGGGAAGTGAGTTTTCAGATCCATACGGCGTACAGCCGTTTCAATACCGACACAACAAAGAATGTTGTCTTTTTGTTTTGTGTGTCTCCCTTGTGATGGGACTTTGTAGGATGAACGTTGAGATTTATAAGGGGGGCATGGGGTGGACCAATAAGCTCTGAGTTGGTCTGAGGGGTTGACAGATTTGAAAGAGGCAGAGAGAGAGAGGCACGTGGTACAAAGCTGGCTGGTTAAATAAAGATTGTGGGGGTCAGGCGATGCACCCCACCCCCCTCCTCACACCTCGTTTCAACGAAGCCCCCACTCTAAGAATAACCACCACCACCACCACAACAAAGGTGTACATGCGGCTGATCGTCGTCGTCGATTGCGCCGGTCCGGCAAATCCGCTCCGAAGGCTGTGTTGACCCGTGATGGGGGTTTTTTTTTTGTGCTGGGTCCAACCGAGTGAACGTGAAACGCGTTGTCGGTTGAACACCGCCACCACCAACGCCGCCACCACCAACGCCGCCATCACCACAAACACCGCCGCCGTCACCAACACCGTTACCGCCACCGCCAACGCCGCCACCACCAACGCCGCCACCACAAACACCGCCACCACCAACACCACCATCAACACAGCCACCGCCACCACCAACACCACAAACACCGCCACCACCAACACCACCTCCGCCGCCACCACCGGACACACAGCCAGTTAGTGATGGGGGTTTGTGTTACGTGACACAGCGTGGGCAATTCGCGACTAGTACAGCACTCCCGTAGTGTGTGTAGTGTCTACTCACCTGGTGCGCAGGAGGTCGTGGGTTCGATCCCGACCCTGACGTCACGGTGGCTAGGAGATGTTAACTACCTCACCTGGTGCGCAGGAGGTCGTGGGTTCGATCCAGACCCTGATGTCTCTCCGTAGTCTCGTGTATTTTTCTCTTTTTTCCTCCGTTTTTTCCCCTCGTTTAAAACCGACGTCACAGCGTATTTTGCTTGCTGCTATGCATTTCCACGTGATGATGATGATGATAAGCGGCCACTTGGTTGAGCTGCGATCATTTGTGAGGGCCAGATCGCTTATGAAAAAGAGAAAATTAAAATAGTTTAGTCTGTGGGTCTCCATGATAGTCTGTGGGTCTCTGCGTGAGTCTGTGGGTCTGCGTGAGTCTGTGGTTTTCTGCGCAAGTCTGTGGGTCTCTGCGCGAGTCTGTGTTGGTCTGTGTGATGAGTCTGTGGGGCTCTGCGCGAGTCTGTGGGGCTCTGCGTGAGTCTGTGGGTCTCTGCGTGAGTCTGTGGGTCTCTGCGCGAGTCTGTGTTGGTCTGTGTGATGAGTCTGTGGGGCTCTGCGCGAGTCTGTGGGGCTCTGCGTGAGTCTGTGGGTCTCTGCGTGAGTCTGTGGGTCTCTGCGTGAGTCTATGGGTCTCTACGCGAGTCTGTGTTGGTCCGTGGGTCTATTGGAGTGTGGAATGACACTTTGAGTGCGTGACGAGCGTAGGGGTGCGGTGGTGCATCGGTTACCGCCACGACCCTTGCAGAGACCCCAGTTTGATTCCCGCTCACGGCTTTACACCAACACCGGCGGTGATGGCCATTTATCTGAACAGATCCCTGGGCCTCCTCCCCTAGGTCGACTCGGCCTGAAATGAGTACCTGGTGTAGCGGTGTAGTTGACATCGCCACTGGGGAGACAAAGGCGGCCGGGCGTGGTGCCGGCCAACCACTTCCTCGTGTGCCGTGCCGGCCTTCATAGGCGCTGCTCGCTAACAGCACTTGCCCCAAACAGTCTGCCGAAGGCTACACGGGGGATATTTGTCGTTTTTTTGCTTGGCGTGTGTGTGGGTTGGTGGCCGTGTAATAATTTAAGTTATTTTCGGACGAAATCATCCCCCGGATTGGAATTAGTCTTCAGGGTACAAAGCCCACGCACGCAGCGTTGCCCAATGCTGTACATTACAAACCAATCTACACATACACACGCACAACAACACACCTGCACTCACACTGTGTATACAGAGAAAGACCCCCCCCCACATATAGCCTGATCAGACTCCATGATACCACAGTTTTTTTGGTGTGTAGATCGCGTACGTACGTAAATGTTGTGTCGTTCAACCCGCCACCGCCTGGCACAGCCAATCGGCGAGGGGTCTGCCACGTGAACAGAACGTGCGTGGCCAATTCGTCACCTGCTACGGCACCACGCCGGTAGTGTGTTGCAGAGCAGAGCCTCAACGATTACGAAATTAACGATACATTTACGCGATCTAACGTAAAACGCCTTTGTTGTCGATGATACCGGCCGCGAAAGCCACCGCACGTTAAACCTGAACGGACTGTTGGGGTAAGTGCTGTTCGCAAGCAGCACCTAGGAAGGCCATCGGCACTGTGGCACACGCAGAGGGGCGGGGGGTGGCCAGCACCACGCCCGGCCACCTTTGCTTCCCCCAGCGGCGATGTTTACCACGCATCGCTACATCATGGTTCTCGTTCGAGGCTGAGTCGACCTAGGGGAGGCCGAGGACCGCTTCAGATGATCGTTGCCACCGGCGTTGGTGGCCATGGGCAGGAATCGAACTCGGGTCGCCGGGTTCGTAGCGCAGTGTGGCGCTAACCACGACACCACCGCTCCCCAGTCATGTTCTGTGTATGCACACACACACACAAGCACACCTGTACGTCTGCTGTGTACACACAACAACAACAGCCGCCATTCGTATGTACGCGTGTTGAACCTCTGGCGCTGTATGCAGCCAACCGCACTGATCGGAGGTGCGGTGGGAATGACAACAAACTGCGGGTCTCTGTGTGAGTCTGTGGGTCTCTGTGTGCGTCTGTGGGTCTCTGCGTGAGTCTGTGGGTCTCTTTGTGAGTCTGTGGGTCTCTAGGTGAGTCTGTGGGTCTCTGTGTGAGTCTGTGGGTCTCTGTGAGTATGGGTCTCTGTGTGAGTCTGGGTCTCTGTGTGAGTCTGGGTCTCTGTGTGAGTCTGTGGGTCTCTGGGTGAGTCTGTGGGTCTCTGCGTGAGTCTGTGGGTTTCTGCGTGAGTCCGAGGTTTCTCTACTTACAACCAAGTCAGGTTCCAGAGGTTCTGTGTTGGCAAGTCGAAACTTCACTCCCGTCGATTACAAACGCGTTGTACTACGGCATGTACACTAAGCACGCGGAATGGCTTCAAAAGTTGTCGAATCTCCTGTAGATGTCACTGGTTCTTCACGTTCTGTAGATGTAGATGCCACTGGTTATTCATGTTCTACAGATGTAGATGTCACTGGTTCTTCACGTTCTGTAGATGTAGATGTCACTGGTTCTTAACGTTCTGTAGATGTAGATGCTACTGGTTCTTCATGTTCTACAGATGTAGATGCTACTGGTTCTTCACGTTCTACAGATGTAGATGCCACTGGTTCTTAACGTTCTGTAGATGTAGATGCCACTGGTTCTTCATGTTCTACAGATGTAGATGTCGCTGGTTCTTCACATTCTACAGATGTAGATGCCACTGTATCTTCATGTTCTACAGATGTAGATGCCACTGGTTCTTAACGTTCTGTAGATGTAGATGCTACTGGTTCTTAACGTTCTGCAGATGTAGATGCCGCTGGTTCTTCACGTTCTGTAGATGTAGATGCCACTGGTTCTTAACGTTCTGTAGATGTAGATGCCACTGGTTCTTAACGTTCTGTAGATGTAGATGCTACTGGTTCTTCATGTTCTACAGATGTAGATGCCACTGGTTCTTAACGTTCTGTAGATGCAGATGCTACTGGTTCTTCATGTTCTGTAGATGTAGATGCCACTGGTTCTTCATGTTCTACAGATGTAGATGCTACTGGTTCTTCATGTTCTGTAGATGTAGATGCCACTGGTTCTTCACGTTCTGCAGATGTAGATGTCACTGGTTCTTCATGTTCTACAGATGTAGATGCCGCTGGTTCTTCACGTTCTACAGATGTAGATGCTACTGGTTCTTCATTTTCTACAGATGTAGATGTCACTGGTTCTTCATGTTCTACAGATGTAGATGCCACTGTATCTTCATGTTCTACAGATGTAGATGCCACTGGTTCTCAACGTTCTGTAGATGTAGATGCTACTGGTTCTTAACGTTCTGCAGATGTAGATGCCGCTGGTTCTTCACGTTCTGTAGATGTAGATGCCACTGGTTCTTAACGTTTTGTAGATGTAGATGCCACTGGTTCTTAACGTTCTGTAGATGTAGATGTTACTGGTTCTTAACGTTCTGTAGATGTAGATGCTACTGGTTCTTCATGTTCTACAGATGTAGATGCCACTGGTTCTTAACCTTCTGTAGATGTAGATGCTACTGGTTCTTCATGTTCTGTAGATGTAGATGCCACTGGTCCTTAACGTTCTGTAGATGTAGATGTCACTGGTTCTTAACGTTCTGTAGATGTAGATGCTACTGGTTCTTCATGTTCTGTAGATGCCACTGGTTCTTCATGTTCTACAGATGTAGATGCTACTGGTTCTTCATGTTCTGTAGATGTAGATGCCACTGGTTCTTCACGTTCTGCAGATGTAGATGTCACTGGTTCTTCATGTTCTACAGATGTAGATGCCGCTGGTTCTTCACGTTCTACAGATGTAGATGCCACTGGTTCTTCACCTTCTGCAGATGTACATGCCACTGGTTCTTCACCTTCTGCAGATGTAGATGCCACTGGTTCTTCATGTTCTGCAGACGTAGATGCCACTGGTTCTTCACGTTCTGTAGATGTAGATACCTCTGGTTCTTCACGTTCTGTAGATGTAGATGCCACTGGTTCTTCACGTTCTGTAGATGTAGATGCCACTGTTTCTTCATGTTCTACAGATGTAGATGTGCCTGGTTCTTCACCTTCTGCAGATGTAGATGCCACTGGTTCTTCATGTTCTGTAGATGTAGATGTGACTGGTTCTTCATGTTCTGTAGATGTAGATACCTCTGGTTCTTCATGTTCTGTAGATGCCACTGGTTCTTCACGTTCTGCAGATGTAGATACCTCTGGTTCTTCACGTTCTGTAGATGTAGATACCTCTGGTTCTTCATGTTCTGTAGATGTAGATACCACTGGTTCTTCATGTTCTGCAGATGTAGATACCACTGGTTCTTCACGTTCTGCAGATGTAGATGTCACTGGTTCTTCACGTTCTGCAGATGTAGATGTTACTGGTTCTTCACGTTCTGCAGATGTTGATGTCACAGGTTCTTCACGTTCTGCAGATGTAGATGTTACAGGTTCTTCACGTTCTGCAGATGTAGATGTTACTGGTTCTTCACGGTCTGCAGATGTGGATGCCACTGGTTCTTCACGTTCTGCAGATGTAGATATCACTGGTTCTTCATGTTCTGTAGATGTCACTGGTTCTTCACGTTCTGCAGATGTAGATACCTCTGGTTCTTCATGTTCTGTAGATGTAGATACATGCCCAGGATTTCTGCCCAGTCGAGAATGCTGGGAATGCTGGGTAACGAACGCCGAACAACCACCACCGCCATCTATTGCGCCGCTGTTGAACTTGCGACTCTCGGTTCAGAACAGGCAACTGGACATTGGGTGACCGGGTTCGTTTGTATCTCTGAAAGTTCGTGAGTCGAGGAGTCCCTGTCCACATAGCAGTTCAGCGCAGGGCCTTCTTACGCCTGGTCACATCGTTTAGCATTAAAGCAGCCTGCACACCTCAGAGGTTAGCTCTGGATGCCCTCTCTGTTTCCCTGCGGCACTTTGCTTTGGCTATCAGCCTCTGGGACCGCTCTTCCCTGCGTGGTGCAGCCTCTCTCCTCGGCAGGCGAGAATGACCAATCGGGAGCATTAATCCTAGCTGCGGTTACCCTTTTTGGCCAGCAGCAATCATTAACGGTGAACGATGACCAACCGGCTTTTATCACTTACTCCACCTTTCTCTGTGGCATTAATACAAGGGGAGCTGCGTGTTTTCTGAGATGTTCAAACGCCAAATATACGTGTCTGTTGCAAAAAGCGTCATCGAGCCTGCGTTTGACCACACGTCGCGTGCATGGTTGTATCTGCGGTGTGACCCTTCTTAGCCGGCAGTAATCAACAATGATGAAACATCACAGTTAGGCTTTTATCACTTACCCCGCCTTTCTCCGTGGCAATATAACGTTGTGGTTTTTTTTTAAGATGTTAAAACGCCAAATGAACAACGGCTCGTTCAAGACGTCATTAAAAAGTCTGCGTTGACCACTCGGCACTATTAACTGCTCGAGCGCGAGCTATAAGCGCCTTGATTCTTGGCATCGTCTTGGTCGATGTTCACCTTTTTTGGCTCGGTCTCTGGCCTGACAAAACACCGGTGGTGCAGAGATGCTAGGCCATACAAGAAGGCTTATCTCTGGTGTAGGGCAATCGCTTTCAAAGACGGGTGCACGCATTATTATCAGAGCGTGTTTTGTTTGCATGCTTTCTGCCCCAAGTCCTGTGTGGTGTGGTTAATGCGGTGCATGATGATTTGTTGCGATAGATGTGTGTGTGTGTAACATGGGGTTACCTTTCTTGCCAGTATAAAAGTATGAAAAAATAAGAATAACTCTTACCCTTAGATGTTCAAACAAATCAAGTTTGCATCAACCACACACAGTATTTGTGGTTCGCCATTAGCCACACTGTACTTGCGGTTCACAATGCGTGGATTACATTATGATTATAGCTACGTGACTTTACCAAAAGACCCAAAGATTTTGAATTCCTGCAGTCACGAAAGCTTTAAGTCAGGGTATAAAACCTATTCCTTGTTTTTCATAAAAAAAATTACTGGCAACTTTGTTTCCTGTAGATAGATGGCTAGCTGCTTAAACCCAAGCTGTAAGTGCTGTGATGCTTGGCATTGTGAAAACCAGGTCGCTTCTACAAATAAGTAATATTTTAAAATACTTTTTTAAAAAACACGCTTTAATAAAATGTACCGTACTCGTAATGGCAGAACTCCACAACTCCAGGAAGTGGCCCCGAAGCTTTGCCACAACGTAAGGGGCCGTGGTGATTTACAGCCAACGTCAGTTGAGCGTGGAAAATTAGAGCCAAGCCGAAACATAACATATAAATAAGAATGTTTAAAAATATATACATTATTTTTAATGATAGAATCTAGTATTGTCATCAGTGTGACATAAGTATACCAAGTTTGCAGTCGATACCACATTGGGAAGTGGGTTAAAATTGAGTTACAAGATTTGAGGATACAACGGCGTTTATATGAAAGCGTGTAAAAAGAGGAGCTCATTGGGGCTTGGCCTGGTGAAATAAACGAGCGTTTTATCTCTGCAACACCGCGCAGCAAGCCACTTATAACAATTCTCGAACGTCGGTGGCTAGGAGATGTTGTCTGCTTAGCTTGGTACATCGTCATGGGTTTGATCCTGATCATGACGACGCCTGCTTTTGTGTATTTGGAATCTGCGTCCAGTTATTTACAGGTCTCCGTTTAGGGGCTTCGCGGGTATCCGAACGTTACAACAACAAACTCGGGATACAAAAGCACAGGCAGTAGTAGGACACTACGATAATATACACTACACTACTATACACTACCATAACAACAACAACCGCCATTCGCCACTGAGTGGCGGTGACATCACCACGACGCTTGTGCCAGGCCATGTGCACCTTGAGGCCACGGGAAGTGTCGAACGCCCGCTGGCAGGAGGTCACGGGGCAGACCCAGGTGCCACGGGTCGACTGACTGAGATGACTGGCTGATGCACCACCTGTGCCCCCTACTGTGCCAACCTGCTGTGCTTTAGCCACCCAGCGCTCCGCTCGTTGTTGTGAGCGTCGCTCCTCCACCCTCCGTTGTGGAGGGCGACTGCCTCCAACTGCCCAGTAGCGTCCTTCACGAGCCTCCTCCACAGAGGTCGATCTTGACACCGCTGGTACCAGTCATCGGCAAGTCCACTCAGCTCCACGTCCTCATGTACCACATCACTCCATCTCTTCTCTAGCCCGTACCGTACCGTTTAGCCCCCTCGATCCGGCCGAACAAAAGCTGTTTCAGCATGCGGTGGCTGGGCATGCGGGCTACATGACCCAGCCAACGCAGCCTTGCCTGCCAGAGGAGCTCACCGATGGGACCTTGCCCGGATCTTTCAAGGATTTGTGAGCTCCTCACACAATCCAGCCTGGTTAAACCCAGGATGGATCGTAGGCAGGCTAGCCTAAATGTTTCTAACCGGCGAAGATGTTCCATTACGGGGGTCCACGTTTCGCAAGCGTAGAGAAGGGAGGGAATGACCGTGGCTGAGAAGACCTGAAGCTTAGTGCGGAGCGACAGACCAGGTAGCTTCCACATAGCGTTACGCAACCGATGAAAAGATCTTGCCGCTCGACTGATTCGGAGTGAGACCTCTGCTGTTAAACTGGAGCCGGTCATAAGCACACTGCCCAGGTATGGGAAAATCTCCACTCTCTCCTCAACTGCCCCATCACCGATTGGGAGTTGTGGGGGTTGTGTCCGATGGTATAAAATACCCAGGCAGGTGCTTAGTTTTGGTGGGGCTGATGGTAAGGCCCCATCTCTTAGTGGCATACTCCAGTCTCAGCAGCAGCGTCTCCAACTCCTCCTCTGAATGAGCAGCTATTACCAGATCATCGGCATACATAACGTGGTTGAGTAATAAGGAGCCATCCCTTGAACCGCACCCGGGCATCGATCAGCCTCCCATTATATCTGTACCAAATGGAGATTCCCCTGGTACAGCTATTGAAGGCTTCACGAACTACGTGGTCAAAATAGATGTTAAATAATGTGGGAGCCAGAGGACATCCCTGTCGCACCCCAAGGTGTACAGGGAATGGCTCTGACTCCCAGCCACGTAGATTTAGCTGGGCCCGCTGACCATCATGAAGGTCCTTAATGATCGTGAGCAGAGGGTCAGGGACTCCAAAAGCACGAAGAACAACCCGGAGCCCAGGCCTACTGATGGTATCATAGGCCTTGACCAGATCAATAATGCAGAGTTGTAGGTCTTGTTGGAATTCCCTACACCTCTGCTGTAGCAGACGGACAGAAAATATGGCATCTGTGCAGGACCGCCCTTTCCTGAAACCACATTGGGGCTCCGCAAGCCTCTCGTCAGCGTGCCTGGCAAGGCGATGTTGAATAATCCTTGCCAGGACCTTTCCTGGCACACTGAGGCGTGAAATGCCCCTGTAGTTGTTACAGTCTGTGCAGTCCCCCTTCTTAAAGAGGGGGACCACCAGGGCATCCTTCCAATCTTACGGAACCTGTCCAGTGATCCAGACTGTTGTTATGATGTCCTATAGGGCAGTCTGTGCACAAACGCCACCCTCCCTCAGCATTCGCTTGGGAGATCATCTCTACCCGGTGCCTTTCCTGGTCTCAGACTCCGGATCGCCTTCAGTACTTCCTCAACAGATGGCACCTCAGCCAGCCACTCACAGGGGGTGACTTCTTCCAATATTTGAGGCACCGCAGACTCAGCAGGGTCATCCTCACTTTGTGCCATAATGTTTTCCCGGCTGAGGGATTTTTCCCTCCCCCAGGACCTCACAGAAATGCTCAGCAAATCTGCAAACCTGTTCATGGGGGTCGGAGATTGAATCACCGTTTTTTCCCCTAATGATGGTAATAGGTGTGGCGCTGCAGGTTACTTTTTTGATGGAGTTAAATAGAGATTTGTGATCGCGGGCCACTGTGGCAGACTCATCTCCTCAGCAACCCACGACCACCACCCATCCTTGCAGCGCCTCACGGCACTCCGAACTTCCGAGCGAAGGCTGCGGTATGCCTCCTCATTCTCTGACGTGGGATTCTGTAGCCGATGACAGTGGGCCTGTCGCTTTTTCTCAACCATCCTGAACACCTCCTCTGTCAGCCAGGATCTCTGGGGAGGTCTGGACCGCGTACCCAAAGCAGCCATTGCAGCTGCATGAGTCAGTCCTAAACCTCACCCATTTACCCTCGACTACAAGAGGAGTGGGGGACGATGCCAACCCCAGCCGCATACGATGATGAAATTCTTGCTTGCAACTTTCATCAGATAACTGAGACCAGGCCACTTTAGGTTGGAATGGGGTCCTGGGTGTACACCCACCACCGGAGTGGAAGAATGGCAGGCGCATCTTACAGATTACTAGTCGATGGTCAGAGGGCATATCAGCTCCACGGTAGGTCCCGGTGTCAAGGACATGGGCTCGCATCCGCTGGTCCGTCACTATGTAGTCCAGCAGATGTTCTTGCTTGGATCCGGCATGCATCCATGATGCTGTGTGGATGTGCCGATGCCAGAAAAGCGTGTTGGTAATTACAAGCCCATGGGCTGCACAAAAATCTAGCAGCCTCCTGCCGTTGTTATTGAGCTGATCTGGCCCATGCCCTCCAATCACTCCAGACCAGGTGCCAGCATCATGACCAACACACACACGCACAGACAACACACATGCACAGACAACACACATGCACAGACAACACACATGCACAGACAACACACATGCACAGACAACACACACACACAGACAACACACACAGACACACATACAACACTCACGCTAAAAGTTCCACACTTAGCACACACGGACGGACACCTACACACACATAATGCACACGCATGAATAATTAAGACGCTCTCTGACACAGTCACACACACACACGCACGTGCGGATGCCTGGCCGCATACATTTTTAATACTCTCACACAGACACACAGACGGACACACACACGGACATACAGACACACACACAGCTCCACCTAATGCAGACGTCATATTTCAATAGCATCGGCTTTTTGCTCAGCCATTGAAAAAAGGCGGTGGTCATTGCATCATTGCGCATCGCTTTCAGATGCGACACTCCGATAAGCTACGCTACTATATGCTACATTATACACTACGCTATTTAATATTCTACTGTACACAACGCTACTATTCACTACGCTATACACTACGCTATGCACTCTACTATGTTACTATACACTACGCTATTATACACTACGCGATTCAATATACTACTATAGACAACGCTACTATACGCTACACACTACGCTATACACTACACACTACGCTATACACTATGCACTACGCTACGCTACTATATACACTACGCTATACACTATGCTAGACACTACACTACTGTATACACTACGCTACTATATACACTACGCTACTATATACACTACGCTACTATATACACTACGCTACTATATACACTACGCTACTATACATTACACTGCGTTTGCCCACTGACAAAAAAATGATCAGTCTATAATTTTAATGGTAGGTTTATTTGAACGGTGAGAGACAGAATAACAACAACAAAAATCCAGAAAAACGCATGTCAAAAATGTTATAAATTGATTTGCATTTTAACGAGGGAAATAAGTATTTGACCCCTCTGCAAAATATGACTTAGTACTTGGTGGCAAAACCCTTGTTGCCAATCACAGAGGTCAGAGTTTTCTTATAGTTGGCCACCAGGTTTGCACACACCTCAGGAGGGATTTTGTCCCACTCCTCTTTGCAGATCTCCAAGTCTCGATTTAAAGCTTTCGTGACTGCAAGGATCCATCTTCTTTGGTTCTTTCGGTAAAGTCACGTAGAATGAGAATAAAATAATAAATTGATAAAATAAAATAACACAATAATATTCTCACGACGTTTCGGCCACAACACAAGCGGCCTTCATCAGGTGAAGGGACGAGACTGTCTGGAGGACAGCGCTGGAGTGAAAAAGCCACGCTCAGATCGCGACCTTTAAGCTGTGTGAGAAGAAACAAAGCGCCTTGACAAAGGAATTAGCATATAATTTATCATTGAAATGGCTGAGTGATTGGCATTGAGAGAAGTTGCAGCAGCAGAGGTTAGTGTAAATGCGGTTGGTATTACCTTAGAGTCGCGGCATCTCTTCAGAAAGGTGAGAGACTCGATTAGTTGAGCCTTTTTATCCCGGAGTTCACGTGGCAAGCTGATATTAGGAGCACTCCCTTTAAGAGTGCTCCTAAACTCAGCTTGTTACCTGTATAAAAGACACATGGGAGCCAGAAATCTTTCTGATTGAGAGGGGGTCAAATACTTATTTCCCTCATTAAAATGCAAATCAATTTATAACATTTTTGACATGCGTTTTTCCGGATTTTGTTGTTATTCTGTCTCTCACTGTTCAAATAAACCTACCATTAAAATTATAGACTGATCATTTCTTTGTCAGTGGGCAAACGTACAAAATCAGCAGGGGATCAAATACTTTTTTCCCCTCACTGTATACACTACACTACTATACACGACACTATACACTACACTACTATACACTACACTACTGTACACTACTATACACTACTATATTCTGTACTATGATGATCATTATCAGCTACGAGGTTGAGCTGCAATAATTTTGAACTCACTGAGCTCCTACATAGCAGCTCAGCAGGGCCTTATCTGGTAAAATAAAAAATATTGAACTTTAAAGTTTGGTAACTTTTCCTAGATTATGTTGATGATTTGGCTGCTAAAATGTCCACGTGGCGATGATGAGCAGCACGTGGACATGTTGGCCAACTCGCCTCTGTAAATTAACTGCTTAGGTCCGTGTGTAGTTACCTGGTAAAGTAAAAAGTAATATTTAAAGAAACTTTTTTTAAACACTCTTTAATGATAATAAATGTTTGTGGGTTAGGTCGCATTATTTTTAAATGTGTCGTAACCCTCCACCACCCGACACGGCAAAACAGTAAAAAGTGTCACATTTACAAAGGACAAATAGTTCACTACTTTAGCCCACCGGTGTGTTGAAGAGTGAATCAACATAATTTAAAATTTGAGTATGACGTTTCGCTGGTAATTACATCCAGCATCATCGGGCAATTCTCCAGAATGGTAAAGCCCTCTCCACTTACTCCCGGTCTGAAATAGAGCAGCAGCAAGGTGACGTCATCATTTAACTCATGCAGGTGCAGTGATTTGAGGCGGGAGGGGGGGTATTGTAATTATATAATCGATTGGTAATCAGTCAATGGTTATGATTAGTAATGAGTTGTAGATTAGTAATTAGTTGTACTCACCCACTCATCTTACTACACACCTAACCACTCACCTTATCACACACTCGCCTAACCACCTACCTACTCACCTTGCCACCCATCCACTCACCTGACCACCAAACCACCCACCCACTCACCTTAAAACCAACTTGCCTGACTACACACTCACCCACTCACCTTACCACACACTCACCCACTCACCTTACCACCCACTCACCCACTCACCTTACCACACACTCACCCACTCACCTTACCACCCACCCACCTACTCACCTTACCACACACACTCACCCACTCACCTTACCACCCACCCACCTACTCACCTTACCACCCACACTCACCCACTCACCTTACCACACACCCACTCGCCTTACCACCCACCCACCTACTCACCTTACCACACACTCACCCACTCACCTTACCACACACTCACCCACTCACCTTACCACACACCCACTCGCCTTACCACCCACCCACCTACTCACCTTACCACACACTCACCCACTCACCTTACCACACACTCACCCACTCACCTTACCACACACTCACCCACTCACCTTACCACACACCGAAACCACCTAACCACTCACCTTATCACACACTCACCTAACCACCTACCTACTCACCTTGCCACCCATCCACTCACCTGACCACCAAACCACCCACTCACCTTAAAACCAACGTGACACACTTCTTACTATTATAATCTTAGTTTTTTCGGTAAAGTCACGTTGAAGAGAAACAACAAAATAATAAAATATATATAAAACAATAAATTCTCACGACGTTTCGACCATAACTCAAACGGTCATCTTCAGGTGTGTTGGTTTGCATACATTTATTTTTAAACGGCTTATTTATTTATTTATTTAAAAAAACGTTTGCGCCACGCGCAGCGATTTGGCAGTTTACCCAGGACTAGTCCATCTATATTCTATTTTTTAAAAAAATTTCGTCTCCCCCCTCCTCTTTTCAGAATATAGATGGACTGGTCCTGGGTAAACTGCCAAATCGCTGCGCGTGGCGCTAACGTTTTTTATAAATAAATAAATGCGCCCTTTAAGAATAAATTTATGCAAACCAACACACCTGAAGATGACCGTTTGAGTTATGGTCGAAACGTCGTGAGAATTTTTTATTGTTTTATATATATTTTATTATTTTGTTGTTTCTCTTCAACGTGACTTTACCGAAAAAACTAAGAATATGAATTACTGCAGTCACGAAAGCTTTAAATCAAAATTTACACTTCTTACTGTTTGGCTGTGTCGGGTGGTGGAGGGTTACGACACGTTTATAAATAACGCGATCTAACCCAAAAACCTTTATTATGAATAATATTGGTCGCGAAAGCCTACGTGTTAAACTCTTTAATGAAATGTACCCTCCTAGTAATGGCAGAACTCCACGACTCCAGGAAGTGGCCCGAAGCTTGCCACAACGTAAGGGACTGTGGTGATTTACAGCCAACGTCAGTTGAGCGTGGACAATTAGACCCAAGCCGAAACATAGCATATAAAAAAGAATGTTTAAAAATATATATTTTTTTAATGATAGAATATAGTACTGTCATCGGTATGACATAAGTATACCTTGTATGCAGTCGATACCACATTGGGAAGTGGGTTAACATTGAGTTACAAGATTTGAGGATACATCAACGACAACAACAGACACTGAGTTAATGTGTCTCTGTACCTCTAAGCGTCTGTGTATCTCTATGGGTCTCTATGTATCTCTACGCGTCTCTGTGTATCTCTATGTATCTCTATGCGTCTCTATGTATCTCTATGGGTCTCTATGTATCTCTATTCGTCTCTGTGTATCTCTATGGGTCTCTATGTATCTCTATGCGTCTCTGTATCTCTATGGGTCTCTATGTATCTCTATGTGTCTCTGTGTATCTCTATGGGTCTGTGTATCTCTATGGGTCTCTATGTATCTCTATGGGTCTATGTATCTCTATGGGTCTGTGTATCTCTATGGGTCTCTATGTATCTCTATGGGTCTCTGTGTATCTCTATGGGTCTCTATGTATCTCTATGGGTCTCTATGTATCTCTGTGGGTCTCTATGTATCTCTGTGGGTCTCTGTGGGTCTCTGTGTATCTCTATGGGTCTCTGTGTATCTCTGTACGTCTGTGTATCTCTGTGTATCTCTATGGGTCTGTATCTCTATGGGTCTGTATCTCTATGCGTCTCTATGTATCTCTATGGGTCTCTGTGTATCTCTATGGGTCTCTGTGTATCTCTATGGGTCTCTGTGTATCTCTGTGTGTCTCTGTGTATCTCTATGGGTCTCTGTGTATCTCTGTGGGTGTCTATGCGTTTAGATTATTTTGGCTGCTGCTATCAATGTCCACGTGATGACGACGCTGAGCGGTTGAGCTGCTATTGTCTGTGATGGGCAGCTCGCTTCTGAAGAGAGCTCAACAGCAGCTTTGTCTGGGGCCCTACCTTGTAAAGTAAAAATTAGTGGTAGCCTGGAGATCGAATTTAATTCGTTCCAGAAGGCCGTTCGAACACCGATTTAATCCCCCCCCCCCATAAGAATTAATGTACATGACATTAATTGGTTCCAGGAACAAGTAAACTCTCATTTATAAAGCATTTTTACGCGAATTATTTTTTTATTTAAAGCTCTCGTGACTGCAGGGGTTCATATTCTTGGTTCTTTCGGTAAAGTCACCACGTAGAAGGGAAACGATACAATAATAAAAATATAAAACAATAAAATTCTCGCGACGTTAAAAATGACCGCCACTTTTTTTCAAATTTTCTTGCTGTGGTTTTCGCACCTGATGATGATTGCTTGCGCTGCAGTCGAAACGTCGTGAGAATTTTATTGTTTTATATTTTTCTTATCGTATTGTTTCCCTTCTACGTGGTGACTTTACCGAAAGAACCAAGAATATTTTTACACGAAGTTCGCAGTACTTGCACGTGTAAGATCACGCAAAAAAACAAGAAACGCAATAAATAAATGAAATAAGTGAACATTGAACTTCACTTTACCTGTAGTAAGGAGAGTTGATGGCTTGAGTGTAAGGTGGTGATGAGGTGGTGATGAGGTGGTGGTGGTGGTGGTGGTGTTATTGTCTGGGCCAGCGTCTTGCACGCTGTTGGGCCACCGCGAGTCTCAGCCTAATGGGTTCTTTCAGGACGCGATTGCCCGTGGGACCCTCCGATTCTCGTTCGGTGTACCGGGGCAACAAAATTGTTCGGAAACACCGATTTGTTCGAGTTCTGGTGCGTTCGATCTCCGAGGTTAGTTTAGGCTACGGGTCTCTATGTATCTGTGTGTGTGCACGTGTGTGTGTGTGCGTGGGGAGCGGTAGTGTAGTAGCGGTTAGCGCTACGCTGCGTTACGAACCCGGCGACCCGAGTTCGATTCTCGCTCATGGCCAACACCACCAGCGACGATTATCCGAACCCGTCCTGGGCCTCCCCCGGCCTCAAATGAGTACCTGGTGCGGTGTGTAGTAAACATCACCACTGGGGAGACAAAGGCGGCCGGGCGTGGTGCTGGCCACCCACCCCCTCGTGTGCCACGGAGCCGGTAGCCTTCATAGGTGCTCGCTAACAGCACTTGCCCCAACAGCCTGTTACAAGCTACACGAGGGGGATATTTCTTTGTGTACATGGGGTGTGGTTGTTGTTGGTCTGTCCAATTACCCACCTGCATATCCCTGGGGCACCTGACATCTATAAACAGCTCACCCACTCATCTTACTACACACCCACCTACTCATCTTACCATACACCCACCCACTCACCTTACCACTCACCGAACCACCTAACCACTCACCTTATCACACACTCACCTAACCACCTACCTACTCAACTTGCCACCCATCCACTCACCTGACCACCAAACCACCCACTCACTCACCTTAAAACCAACTTGCCTGACTACACACTTACCCACTCACCTTACCACACATTCAGCCACTCACCTTACCACACACTCACCCACTCACCTTACCACACACTCACCCACTCACCTTACCACACACACTCACCCACTCACCTTACCACACACACACCCAGTCACCTTACCGCACACCCACTCACCTTACCACACACACTCACCTTACCACCCACTCACCTTACCACCCACCCACTCACTCCCCACCCAACCACTCACTCCCCCACCCAACCAGTCACTCCCCCACCCACCCACTCACTCCCCCACCAAACCACTCACTCCCCCACCCACCCACTCACCCCGACCCTGACGCCATGGTGGCTAGGAGATGTTAACTACCTCGCCTGGTACACAGGAGGTTGTAGGTTCGATCCCGACCCTGACCATGCCGCCTGCTGCTGCTGTATATTTGGCGTCTGCATCTCACTCTCTCACTCTCCACGTGATGGTCACGTGAATATTTGTCCAGGTCCTCCGATGTTTTTCCCCCTACACATTTTAGAATCGGCGTCACCACGCGCATTTGTCTGCTGCTGTAGACGTCCACATGATGATGATGATTGATGATGAAAAGCCGCCACTCGCTTGAGCTACCATCGTTTGTGATGGCCAGGCCGCTTCTGAAAAAGTAGCTACACGGCAGCTCAGCGGGGGGCTTATACCCTGGTAAAATTTAAATAGTTTAGTTTATTTTGCCGTGTGTGTGTGAAGACGTAAACATCCTGGGTCTTGTTGTCGTGGACGAGGAGCGGTGGCGCAGCGGTCAGCGCCACGCTGCGCTACGAACCCAGCAGAGACCCCTGGGCCTCCTCCCCTAGGTAGACTCGGCATCAAATGAGTACCCTGGTGTAGCGGTGGTGGTGTAGTAGTGGTGTGGTGGTGTAGTAGTGGTGGTGTAGCAGTGGTGTGGTAGTGGTGGTGGTGTAGCAGTGGTGTGGTGGTGGTGTAGCAGTGGTGTGGTGGTGGTGTAGCAGTGGTGTGGTGGTGGTGGTGGTGTAGCAGTGGTGTGGTGGTGGTGGTGGTGTAGCAGTGGTGTGGTGGTGGTGGTGTAGCAGTGGTGTGGTGGTGGTGGTGTAGCAGTGGTGTGGTGGTGGTGGTGTAGCAGTGGTGTGGTGGTGGTGGTGTAGCAGTGGTGTGGTGGTGGTGGTGGTGTAGCAGTGGTGTGGTGGTGGTGGTGGTGTAGCGGTGGTGTGGTGGTGGTGTAGCAGTGGTGTGGTGGTGGTGGTGTAGCAGTGGTGTGGTGGTGGTGGTGTAGCAGTGGTGTAGCGGTGGTGTAGTAGTGGTTTGGTGGTGGTGTAGTAGTGGTTTGGTGGTGGTGTAGTAGTGGTGTGGTGGTGGTGTAGTAGTGGTAGTGGTCGTGGTGTAGTAATGGTGTGGTGTAGTAGTGGTGTGGTGGTGTAGCGGTGGTGGTGTAGTAGTGGTGTGGTGGTGGTGATGTAGCGGTGGTGGTGTAGTGAACATCGCTAGCGCTGGGGGAGAGACAAAGGCGGCCGGGCGTGGTGGTGCTAGCCACCCACCCCCTCTGTGTGTTGCCACAGTGCCGGTAGCCGTCATAGGCACTGCTACTCACTAACAGCACTTTCACCTACAGTCTGTCACAGGCTACACGGGGGACCTTTTTTCTTAGTGTTTGGTGTGTGTCTGTGCGTATTTGTGGTGGGTGTACATCCAGGACCCCATTCAAACCCACAATGGCCTGGTTTCAGCTAGCTGACGAAAGTTGCCAGCAATAATTTAATCGTCGCTTACAGCTGGGGGCTGGCATCGTCCCGTTCCCTCCTTCCTCCTGATGTCGAGGGTAAATGGGCGAGGTTTAGGACTGTGGCTCATGCAGCTGCAATGGCTGCTTTGGGTACACAGTCCAGACCTCCCCAGAGACCCTGGCTGACGGAGGAGGTGTTCAGGATGGCTGAGAAAAAGCGACAGGCCCACTCTCATCGTCTACAGCATCCCACGTCAGAGAATGCGGAGGCTTACCACACCCTTCGCTCGGAGGTTTGGAGAGCCGTGAGGTGCTGCAAGGATGGGTGGTGGTCGCGGGTTGCTGAGGAGATGGAATCTGCCTCGGTGGCCCATGATGACAAATCACCTTTGAACTGTGTCAAAAAAGTAACCTGCAGCGGCCACACCTAATACCATTATGAGTGGAAAGAATGGCGATCCAATCTCCGACCCCCAGTAACAGGTTTGCAGACTTGCCGAGCATTTCTGTGAGGTCTTGGGGGAGGGGAAATCCCTCAGGCTGGAAAACGTCATGGGGCAAAGTGGGGATGACCTTGCTGAGGCTCAAATATTGGAGGAGGAAGTCACCCCCTGTGAGTGGCTGGCTGAGGTGCCATCTGTTGAGGAAGTACAGAAGGCGATCCAGAGTCTGAGACCAGGAAAGGCACCGGGCAGAGATGATCTCCCAAGCGAAATGCTGAGGGAGGGTGGCGTTTGTGCACAGACTGCCCTACATGACATCATAACAACAGTCTGGGCCACTGGACGGGTTCCGAAGGACTGGAAGGATGCCCTGGTGGTCCTCCTCTTTAAGAAGGGGGACTGCACAGACTGTAACAACTACAGGGGCATCTCACTCCTCAGTGTGCCGGGAAAGGTCCTGGCAAGGATTATTCAACATCGTCTTCCTAGGCACGCTGAGGAGAGGCTTGCGGAGCCTCAATGCGGTTTCAGGAAAGGATGGTCCTGCACAGATGCCATTTTCTGTCCGTCTGCTACAGCAGAGGTGTAGGAAATTCCAACAAGACCTACATCTTTGCTTTATTAACCTGGTCAAGGCCTATGATACCATCAGTAGGCCTGGACTCTGGGTTGTTTTTCGTGCTTTCGGAGTCCCTGACTCTCTGCTCATGATCATTCATGATGGTGAGTGGGCCCGGGTAAAACTACGTGCTCGGGAGTTGAAGCGATTCCCTGTTCACCTTTGGGTGCGACAGGGATGTCCTCTGGCTCCTACATTATGGCTGTACCGGCCCGTGGCACCTGCTGGGTCTGCCCCGTGACCTCCTGCCGGCGGGCGTTCAACACTTCACGTGGCCTCAGGGTGCACATGGCCTGGCACAAGCGACGTGGTGACGTCACCCCACTTAGTGGCGAATGGCAGTTGTTGGTGTGTGTGTGTGTGTATATGTGTAACAGCCACTTGCTCCAACAGTCTGTTAAGGCTACACGGGGGATCTTTGTCTTGGTCTGCGTTGTCTAGGCACCGTCTGGATGAGCTGATGAAGACGATCCACTGCCTCATCATGAGTGAGAGCCACACTGACCAGCACGACGCCTACATTCTGAGGTCAGCAACCGCCACCACAACCACTACCACAATCACAACCACCACCACAATCACAACCACCACCACTACAACAATCGCTACAACCACCACGACCACCATGGCCACCGCTACCACCACAACCAATACAACCACAACCAATACAAAACACCAATACCACCACGACAATCACTACCACAATCACAACCACTACCACCACCACTACAACCATCGCTACAGCTACAACCACCACCACAACCATCACTACAGCTACAACCACCACCACTACAACCACAACCATCACTACAGCTACAACCACCACCACTACAACCACCACCATCACTACAGCTACAACCACCACCACTACAACCACAACCATCACTACAGCTACAACCACCACCACTACAACCACAACCATCACTACAGCTACAACCACCACCACTACAACCACCACTACAACCACAACCATCACTACAGCTACAACCACCACCACTACAACCACCACCACTACAACCACAACCATCACTACAGCTACAACCACCACCACTACAACCACAACCACTACAACCACAACCATCACTACAGCTACAACCACAACCACTACAACCACAACCATCACTACAGCTACAACCACCACCACTACAACCACAACCATCACTACAGCTACAACCACTACAACCACAACCATCACTACAGCTACAACCACTACCACCACAACCACCACAACCACTACCACCACTACAGCTACAACCACCAGATAAGGGAGGGAATGACCATGGCCAAGAAGACCTGAAGCTTCGTGCGGAGCGACAGACCAGGTAGCTTCCACACAGCGGCGTTATGCAACCGATGAATAGATAATGCCGCTCGACTGATTCGAAGTGAGACTTCTGCTGTCAAACCGGAGCCGGTCATGAGCACACTGCCCAGGTATGGAGGGAAACTCTCCACTCTCTCCACACACAACTGCCCTATCACCAATTGGGAGTTGTGGGGATGGAGTGTCCAATGGTGCAAAATACCCTGGCAGGTGCTTAGTTTTGGTGGGGCTGATGGTTAGGCCCCACCTCTTAGTGGCAAGCTCCTCCAGGTTCAGCAGCAGCGCCTCCAACTCTTCCTCTGAATGAGCAGCAATCACCAGATCATCGGCATACATAACGTGGTTGAGCAATAGGGAGCCATCCCTTGACCGCACCCTGGCATCGATCAGCCTCCCATTATATCTGTTCCAGATGTAAATTCCTACAGTACAGCAATCGAAGGCTTCACAAACTACGTGGTCGAAACGGATGTTAAATAATGTTGGAGCCAGAGGACATCCCTGTCGCACCCCAAGGTGAACAGGGAATGGCTTAGACTCCTGGCCACGTAGTTTTACCCGGGCCCACTCACTATCATGAAGGTCCTTGATGATCGTTACCAGAGAGTCAGGGACTCCGAAAGCATGAAGAACAACCCTGAGCCCAGGCCTACTGATGGCATCATAGGCCTTGACCAGGTCAATAAAGCAGATGTAGGTCTTGTTGGAATTCCCTACATCTCTGCTGTAGCAGACGGACCGAAAATATGGCATCTGTGCAGGACCGCCCTGGCCTGAAACCACATTTGGGGCTCCGCAAACCTCTCCACAGCGTGCCTGGCGAGGCGATGTTGAATAATCCTTGCCAGGACCTTTTCCGGCACACTGAGGAGTGAGATACCCCTGTAGTTGTTAGTCTGTGCGGTCCCCCTTCTTAAAGAGGGGGACCACCAGGGCATCCTTCCAATCCTGCGGAAACGTCCAGTGGTCCAGATTGTTGTTATGATGCCATGTAGGACAGTCTGTGCACAAACGCTGCCCTCCCTCAGAATTAGGCTTGGGAGATCATCTCTACCTGGGGCTTTTCCTGGTCTCAGACTCTGGATCGCCTTCAGTACTTCCTCAACAGATGGCACCTCAGCCAGCCACTCACAGGGGGTGACTTCCTCCTCCAATATTTGAGCCTCAGCAAGGTCATCCCCACTTTGCCCCATGACGTTTTCCAGCCTGAGGGATTTCCCCTCCCCCAGGACCTCACAGAAATGCTCAGCAAATCTGCAAACCTGTTCCTAGGGGTCGGAGATTGGATCGCCATTCTTTCCCCTAATGATGGTAATAGGTGTGGCGCTGCAGGTTACTTAGATGGAATTAAAGAGCGATTTGTGATCGCGGGCCACTGAGGCAGAATCCATCTCATCAGCAACCCGCGACCACCACCCATCCTTGCAGCGCCTCACGGCTCTCCGAACCTCCGAGCGAAGGTCGTTAATTGAAGGTGGAGGGGTTGCCAGCCCCTCGCATCAATCCAGAGCCCCTATTTGGCCGCTGTGGTGGTCACAAACGCCATGAGGGGAATGTCCAAAAATCTAAATTGGCCCTCCGCCCACGGCACTGCCCACCACAGCGTTGCCGTCCGGCACCACGAGGAGGTGGGGGTTGTTTTTGCCGGACTACCACCACCACCACTACAACCACCACCACTACAACCACCACCACTACAACCACCACCACTACTACTACAGCTATTATCACCACTACAACCACCACAACCACCACCACTATAACCACCCCTACTACTACTACCACTACTACTACCACCACCACTACCACCACTAATACCACCACCACTACTACAACCACCACTACAACCACCACCACTACTACCACCACTACAACCACAACCACTACTACCACCACTGCAACCACCACCACTACTACCACTACTACAACCGCCACCACCACTACTACCACCACTACTACTACAACCGCCACTACCACTACTACAAGCACCATCACTACCACTACTACAACCACTACCGCTACTGCAACCACCACTACTGCAACCACCACTACTACAACCACCACTACTACAACCACCACCACTACTACAACCACTACCACTACCACCACCACTGCTACAACCACCACCACTACTACAACCACCACCACTACTACAACCACTACTACAACCACCACTACCACTACTGCAACCACCACTACTACTACAACGACCACTACTACAACCACCACCACTACTACAACCACCACTACTACAACCACTACCACTACCACTACTGAAACCACCACTACTACAACCACCACCACTACTACTACTACAACCACCACCACCACTACTACCACCACCACTACTGCAGCTGCCACCACTACTGCAACCACCACCACCACTACTGCAACCACCACTACTACAACCACCACTACCACTACTACAACCACTACCACTACTACAACCACTACCACTACTGAAACCACCACTACTACAACCACCACCACCACTACAACCACCACCACCACTACTACCACCACCACTACTGCAGCTGCCACCACCACCACTACTGCAACCGCCACCACCACTATCACTACTGCAACCACCACCACCACTATCACTACTGCAACCACCACTACTGCCACCACCACTACTACAACTACCACTACCACTTCTGCAGCCGCTACACCAGCAGTGTCTGTGTTGTTGTTGACAGTGAGAGGTGGTTGTTTTTGTTGACAGTGAGCAGCTTGTTGTTGACAGCAGGTTGTTATTGACAGTGAGAGCAGCTTGTTGTTGTTGTTGTTGACAGTAAAAGCAGCTTGTTGTTGTTGACAGTGAGAGGTTGTTGTTGACAGCAGGTTGTTGTTGACAGCAGGTTGTTGTTGTTGACAGTGAGAGCAGCTTGTTGTTGTTGTTGACAGTAAAAGCAGCTTGTTGTTGTTGACAGTGAGCAGCATGTTGTTGTTGTTGTTGTTGACAGTGAGAGGTTGTTGTTGACAGCAGGTTGTTGTTGACAGCAGGTTGTTGTTGACAGTGAGAGCAGCAGGTTGTTGTTGACAGTGAGAGGTGGTTGTTTTTGTTGACAGAGAGCAGCGTGTTGTTGTTGTTGTTGACAGCAGGTTGTTGTTGTTGACAGTGAGAGCAGCAGGTTGTTGTTGTTGTTGTTGACAGTGAGAGGTGGTTGTTTTTGTTGACAGAGAGCAGCATGTTGTTGTTGTTGTTGACAGCAGGTTGTTGTTGTTGACAGTGAGAGCAGCTTGTTGTTGTTGTTGACAGTAAAAGCAGCTTGTTGTTGTTGACAGTGAGAGCAGCTTGTTGTTGTTGTTGTTGTTGATAGTGAGAGGTTGTTGTTGTTGACAGGTTGTTGTTGTTGACAGGTTGTTGTTGTTGTTGTTGACAGTGAGAGGTTGTTGTTGTTGTTGACAGTGAGAGGTTGTTGTTGTTGTTGACAGTGAGAGGTTGTTGTTGTTGTTGTTGACAGTGAGAGGTTGTTGTTGTTGTTGAGAGGTTGTTGTTGTTGTTGAGAGGTTGTTGTTGTTGTTGTTGACAGGTTGTTGTTGTTGTTGTTGACAGGTTGTTGTTGTTGACAGGTTGTTGTTGTTGTTGACAGGTTGTTGTTGTTGACAGGTTGTTGTTGTTGACAGGTTGTTGTTGTTGTTGTTGACAGGTTGTTGTTGTTGACAGGTTGTTGTTGTTGACAGGTTGTTGTTGTTGACAGGTTGTTGTTGTTGACAGTGAGAGCAGCTTGTTTGTGTCGTCACGGCGAGTGATCCTCAAGACCTGTGGCTCCACTCTGCTGCTCCGAGCTCTCGGCGTGTTGTTGTTGACAGTGAGAGGTTGTTGTTGTTGACAGGTTGTTGTTGACAGCAGGTTGTTGTTGACTTGTTGTTGTTGTTGACAGGTTGTTGTTGTTGGCAGGTTGTTGTTGTTGTTGGCAGGTTGTTGTTGTTGACTTGTTGTTGTTGTTGACAGGTTGTTGTTGTTGTTGACAGGTTGTTGTTGACAGTGACAGGTTGTTGTTGTTGACAGGTTGTTGTTGTTGTTGACAGTGAGAGCAGCTTGTTTGTGTCGTCACGGCGAGTGATCCTCAAGACCTGTGGCTCCACTCTGCTGCTCCGAGCCCTCGGCGTGTTGTTGTTGTTGACAGGTTGTTTTTGTTGACAGGTTGTTGTTGTTGACAGGTTGTTGTTGACAGGTTGTTGTTGACAGGTTGTTGTTGTTGTTGACAGTGAGAGCAGCTTGTTTGTGTCGTCACGGCGAGTGATCCTCAAGACCTGTGGCTCCACTCTGCTGCTCCGAGCCCTCGGCCCGCTGCTCCAGCTGGCCGAGAGCCACGCGGGGCTCACGCACATCGAGGTCGGCCTACAAACACTTAACTAGCTCTAACTAGCACTAACTACTACTAACTAGCACTTAACTAGGACTAACTACCAACTAGCACCTAGCTAGCAGCACCTAGCTAGCACTAGCACTAACTACTAACTCACTAGCACTAACTAGCACTTCACTATCACAAACTATTACTACTAACTAGCACTAACTAACTACTCACTAGCACTAACTACTACTCACTAGCACTAACTAGCACTAACTAGCACAAACTACTACTAACTAGCACTAACTAACTACTCACTAGCACTAACTAGCACTTAACTAGCACTAACTACTACTCACTAGCACTAACTACTACTCACTAGCACTAACTACTACTCACTAGCACTAACTACTACTCACTAGCACTAACTACTACTCACTAGCACTAACTAGCACTCACTAGCACTAACTAGCACTAACTACTATTAACTACTACTAACTACTACTCAGTACTAACTAACTACTGCTAACTACTACTCACTAGCACTAACTACTACTCACTAGCACTAACTACTACTAACCACTACTAACTACTACTCACTAGCACCAACTAGTACTATCACTAACTACTACTCACTAGTACTAACTAGCACTAACTACTACTCACTAGCACTAACTACTACTCACTAGCACTACTAAATAGCACTAACTACTAAATAGCCCTAACTACTACTAACTAGCACTAACTACTACTAACTAGCACTAACTACTACTACTCACTAGCACTTACTACTACTCACTAGCACTACTAAATAGCACTAACTACTAAATAGCACTAACTACTACCAACTAGCACTAACTACTACTAACTAGCACTAACTACTACCAACTAGCACTAACTACTACTAACTAGCACTAACTACTACTAACTAGCACTAACTAGGGCCGCCGACTAGTGCCGCCACCAACTAGCGCCACGTCTGTGTGTTTCGGTGTGTCTGTGTGTGTCGGTGTGTGTGTGTGTTGAGTGGTGGTGGTCGTGGTTACTTATGCCCCCACCGAAGATGAACATCCGTGGAGGGATGCAGGCAAAGCCGATGAGTCAGATGCCTTCTATGACCTCCTGTCACAGGTGCTGGCTAAAGTGGCCCCTCGGGATAGAGTCATCATGTTGGGTGACTTCAATGCCCGAGTTGGTCATGATACTGGCACCTGGTCTGGAGTGATTGGAGGGCATGGGCCAGATCAGCTCAATAACAACGGTAGGAGGCTGCTAGATTTTTGTGCAGCCCATGGGCTTGTAATTACCAACACGCTGTTCCGGCATCGGCGCATCCACACAACATCATGGATGCATGCCGGGTCCAAGCAAGAACATCTGCTGGACTACATAGTGACGGACCAGCGAATGCGAGCCCATGTCCTTGACACCAGGACCTACCGTGGAGCTGATCTGCCCTCTGACCATCGACTAGTCATCTGTAAGATGCGCCTGCCATTCTTCCACTCCGGTGGTGGGTGTACACCCAGGACCCCATTCCAACCTAAAGTGGCCTGGTCTCAGTTATCTGATGAAAGTTGCAAGCGAGAATTTCATCATCGCTTGCGGCTGGGATTGGCATCGTCCCCGACTCCTCCTGATGTCGAGGGTAAATGGGCGAGGTTTAGGACTGTGACTCATGCAGCTGCAATGGCTGCTCTGGGTACGCGGTCCAGACCTCCCCAGACACCCTGGATGACAGAGGAGTTGTTCAGGATGGTTGAGAAAAAGCGACAGGCCCACTGTCATCGGCTACAGAATCCCACGTCAGAGAATGAGGAGGCTTACCGCAGCCTTCGCTCGGAGGTTCGGAGAGCCGTGAGGCGCTGCAAGGATGGGTGGTGGTCGCGGGTTGCTGAGGAGATGGAGTCTGCCTCAGTGGCCCGTGATCACAAATCTCTATTTAACTCCATCAAAAAAGTAACCTGCAGCGCCACACCTATTACCATCATTAGGGGAAAAAACGGTGATCCAATTTCCGACCCCCAGGAACAGGTTCGCAGATTTGCTGAGCATTTCTGTGAGGTCCTGGGGGAGGGAAAATCCCTCGGCCAGGAAAACATCGTGGCACAAAGTGAGGATGACCGTGCTGAGGCTGCGGTGCCTCAAATATTGGATGAAGTCACCCCCTGTGAGTGGCTGGCTGAGGTTCCATCTGCTGAGGAAGTATTGAAGGCGATCCGGAGTCTGAGACCAGGAAAGGCAGCGGGCAGAGATGATCTCCCAAGCGAAATGCTGAGGGAGGGTGTCGTTTGTGCACAGACTGCCCTATATGACATCATAACAACAGTCTGGACCACTGGACGGGTTCCGCAGGATTGGAAGGATGCCCTGGTGGTCCCCCTTTTTAAGAAGGGGGACCGCACAGACTGTAACAACTACAGGGGCATCTCACTCCTCAGTGTGCCGGGAAAGGTCCTGGCAAGGATTATTCAGCATCGCCTTGCCAGGCACGCTGAGGAGAGGCTTGCGGAGCCCCAATGCGGTTTCAGGAAAGGGCGGTCCTGCACAGATGCCATATTTTCTGTCCGTCTGCTACAGCAGAGGTGTAGGGAATTCCAACAAGACCTACATCTCTGCTTTATTGACCTGGTCAAGGCCTATGATACCATCAGGAGGCCTGGGCTCTGGGTCGTTCTTCGTGCTTTTGGAGTACCTGACCCTCTGCTCACGATCATTAAGGACCTTCATGATGGTGAGCAGGTCAGAGCCATTCCCTGTACACCTTGGGGTGCGACAGGGATGTCCTCTGGCTCCCACATTATTTAACATCTATTTTGACCATGTAGTTCGTGAAGCCTTCAATAGCTGTACCAGGCGAATCTCCATATGGTACAGATATAATGGGAGGCTGATCGATGCCCTGGTGCGGTCAAGGGATGGCTCCCTATTGCTCAACCACGTTATGTGTGCTGATGATTTGATAATAGCTGCTCAGTCAGAGGAGGAGTTGGAGACGCTGCTGCTGAGACTGGAGCGTGCCACTAAGAGGTGGGGCCTTACCATCAGCCCCACCAAAACTAAGCACCTGCCTGGGTATTTTGTACCATCGGACACTCCACCCCCACAACTCCCAATCGGTGATGGGGCAGTTGTGGAGAAAGTGGAGAGTTTGCCATACCTGGGCAGTGTGCTTATGACTGGCTCCAGTTTAACAGCAGAGGTCTCACTCCGAATCAGTCGAGCGGCAATATCTTTTCATCGGTTGCGTAACGCTGTGTGGAAGCTACCTGGTCTGTCGCTCCGCACTAAGCTTCAGGTCTTCTCGGCCACGGTCATTCCCTCCCTTCTCTATGCTTGCGAAACGTGGACCCCCCTAATGGAACATCTTCGCCGGTTAGAAACATTTAGGCTGGCCTGCCTACGATCCATCCTGGGTTTAACCAGACTGGATTGTGTGAGGAGCTCACAAATCCTTGAAAGATCTGGGCAGGGTCCCATCGGTGAGCTCCTCCGGCAGGCAAGGCTGCGATGGCTGGGTCATGTAGCCCGCATGCCCAGCCACCGCATGCCGAAACAGCTTTTGTTTGGCCGGATTGAGGGGGCTAAGCGGGCGCGGCACGGGCTAGAGAAGAGATGGAGTGATGTGGTACAGGAGGACGTGGAGCTGAGTGGACTTGCCGATGACTGGTACCAGCGGTGTCAAGATCGGCCTCTGTGGAGGAGGCTCGTGAAGGATGCTACTGAGCATTGGAGGCAGTTGCCCTCCAACAACAACGGAGGGCGGAGGAGCGACGCTCAGAACAACGAGCGGAGCGCCGGGTGGCTAAAGCACAGCAGGTTGGCACAGTAGGGGGCACAGGTGGTGCATCAGCCAGTCATCTCAGTCAGTCGACCCGTGGCACCTGGGTCTGCCCCGTGACCTCCTGCCAGCGGGCGTTCGACACTTCACGTGGCCTCAGGGTGCACATAGCCTGGCACAAGCGTCGTGGTGACGTCACCGCCACTTAGTGGCGAATGGCGGTTGTTGTTGTTGTTGTTGTTGTCTGTGTGTGTGTTGATTGTGAGTGTGTCTGCGTGTGTGTGTGTGTGTGTTTATTGTGTGTGTGTGTTTATTGTGTGTGTGTGTGTTTATTGTGTGTGTGTGTGTGTTCATTGTGTGTGTGTCTGTGTGTGTGGGTTCTCACTGTCAGGAGATCTTCTACTCGCGTAAGAACTTCTTGAAGCCAAGCTCACAGCAGTTCCCTCACCGTAGCTTCCAGGAGGAAGCCGCATTCCTGGAGCACATTCTGCCTGGTACTCACACAGGCACACACAGACACCCGCACACGCAGACACCCGCACACGCAGACACCCGCAGACACACGCACACGCAGACACACGCACACGCAGACGCGCACGCACGCACGCAGACGCACGCGCTGACACACACGCGCTGACACACACGCGCTGACACACACGCGCTGACACACACGCGCTGACACACACGCGCTGACACACACGCGCTGACACACACGCGCGCTGACACGCGCGCTGACACGCGCGCTGGCACGCACGCTGACGCACACACACAGAGACCAACAGACTCGTCACACGGAGGCCCACAGACTCATCACACGGAGGCCCACAGACTCACCACACAGAGACCCACAATCTCGTCACACAGAGGCCCACAGACTCGTCACACAGAGGCCCACAGACTCGTCACACAGAGGCCCACAGACTCGTCACACAGAGGCCCACAGACTCACCACACAGAGGCCCACAGACTCACCACACAGAGGCCCACAGACTCACCACACAGAGACCCACAGACTCACCACACAGAGACCCACAGACTCGCCACACAGAGACCCACAGACTCACCACACAGAGACCCACAGACTCACCACACAGAGACCCACAGACTCGCCACACAGAGACCCACAGACTCGCCACACAGAGACCCACAGACTCATCACACAGAGACCCACAGACTCACCACACAGAGACCCATAGACTCACCACACAGGCCCACAGACTCACCACACAGAGACCCACACATCATTACTGACACTGTAAATTCTTTCAGGGATTCCTGACATTTGTAACCGGTTGGTGCCGCTCACCCCGGGCGGGTGGCTTGACATTGACATTTAAGTGACCACCACAAACCCCTTAGGGGTGGTTGGGGGGGTCTGTGTCTGCTCTGGGTGCCGGCGCTACAATTGGCTGCAGTCGCCTGGAGGCCCTAGGCGCAGGGAGGGCTTCTGGGTGTGTGTGGGGGTGTGAGGTGTGTGGGGTGTGCAGTGGGTGTGTGCGGTGGGGGTGTGCGGTGGGGGTGTGCGGTGGGGGTGTGCGGTGGGGGTGTGCGGTGGGGGTGTGCGGTGGGGGTGTGCGGTGGGGGTGAGCGTCGGGGTGAGTATCGGTGCGCTCCTCCGGCAGGCAAGGCTGCGTTGGCTGAGTCATGTAGCCCGCATGCCCAGCCACCGCATGCCGAAACAGCTTTTGTTCGGCCGGATCGAGGGGGTTAAACGGGCGCGGTACGGGCTAGAGAAGAGATGGAGTTATGTGGTACAGGAGGACGTGGAGCTGAGTGGACTTGCCGATGACTGGTACTAGCGGTGTCAAGATCGGCCTCTGTGGAGGAGGCTCGTGAAGGACGCTACTGGGCAGTTGGAGGCAGTCGCCCTCCAACAACAACGGAGGGCGGAGGAGCGACGCTCACAACAACGAGCGGAGCGCCGGGTGGCTAAAGCACAGCAAGTTGGCACAGTAGGGGGCACAGGTGGTGCATCAGCCAGTCATCTCAGTCAGTCGACCCGTGGCACCTGGGTCTGCCCCGTGACCTCCTGCCAGCGGGCGATCGACACTTCACGTGGTCTCAAGGTGCACATAGCCTGGCACAAGCGTCGTGGTGACGTCACCGCCACTTAGTGTCGAATGGCGGTTGTTGTTGTTGTGCAACTGTTTGTGTGCATAACTGTGTGTGTCTGTGTCTTTGTCTGGATCAGGAGGAGCCTCCTACTGTATGGGACCGATGAACAAGGACTGCTGGTGAGATCCTTCACACGCACACGGTCACGCGCGCTGGCACACTCGCGCACACACCCACACACACACTCACACCCACACACACTCACGCACACACACTCACTCACGCGCACACACTCGCCCACACACACGCACACACACTCACGCACACACACTCACCCACACACACTCACCCACACTCACGCACACACACTCACCCACACACACGCACACACACTCACACACTCACGCACACACACTCACGCACACACACTCACCCACACACACTCACCCACACTCACGCACACACACTCACCCACACACACGCACACACACTCACTCACGCACACACACTCACCCACACTCTCTCGCGCAAACACTCACGCACACACTCGCGCACACACTCGCGCACACACACTCACGCGCACACACTCACCCACACACACTCACCCACACACACTCACCCACACACACTCACGCACACACACTCACGCACACACACTCGCGCGCACACACTCACGCGCACACACTCTCACGCACACTTTCTCACGCACACTTTCTCAAGCACACTTTCTCACGCACACTTTCTCACGCACACTTTCTCACGCACACTTTCTCACGCACACTTTCTCACGCACACTCACACACGCACACACACATGCACACACACACACTCACCACACACACGCATGCACACACATGCACACACGCACACATTCTCGCACACACACTCGCACACACTCTCTCGCGCACACTCTCACGCACACACACTCACCCACACACACTCACGCATACACTTACGCGCACACTCTCGCCCACACTCTCACGTGCACACACGCACACACACTCACGCACGCACACACATGCACACACACCCACACTCTCACGCACACACTCTCACCCACACACTCACCCACACTCTCACGCACACACTCTCACACACTCACGCACACACACACGGCCACACACACGGCCACACACACATGCACACACACTCACCCACACACACACACACACGCACACTCTCTCACGCACACTTTCTCATGCACACTCACACACGCACACACGCACGCACACACTCACGCACACACTCGCGCACACACGCACGCACACTCACGTTCAACAACAACCGCCATTCGCCACTAAGTGGCGGTGACGTCGCCACGGCACTTGTGCTAGGCTATGTGCACGTTGAGGCCACTTTAAGTGTCGAACGCCCGCTGGCAGGAGGGCACGGGACAGACCCAGCAGGTGCCATGGGTCGACAGACTGAGATGCACCACCTATATACCCCCCCACCTACTGTGCCAACTTGCTGTCTCTTAGTCACGAGGCGCTCCGCTCATTGTTGTGAGCGTCGCTTCTCTGCCCCTCCGTTGTTGCTGGAGGGCGACTGCCTCCAACTCCCCAGTAGCCTGAAGGTGCACCTAGCCTGGCACTGCCAAGTAGCAGCGTCCTTCACGAGCCTCCTCCACCGAAGCCGATCTTGACACCGCTGGTACCAGTCATCGGCAAGTCCACTCAGCTCCACGTACTCTCTCCGGCCAAACAAAATATATTTTAGGCATGCGGTGGCTGGGCATGCGGGCTACATGACCCAGCCAACGCAGCCTTGCCTGCCGGAGGAGCTCGCCGATGGGACTGTGTCCAGATCTTTCAAGGATTTGTGAGCTCCTCGCACAATCCAGCCTGCAGGTTAAACCCAGGATGGATCCTAGGCAGGGCCAGCCTGAATGTTTCTAACCGGGGAAGATGCTCCATTAGGGGGGTCCACGTCCCCCGTTTCTCTGTGTCTTTGTCCAGGTAACTGTACACTGCCTCTGTGTCTCTGTGTCTCTCTGTCTCTGTGTCTCAGTCTGTGTCTCCAGTGACCTGTATACTCTGTGTCTCCGTGTCTCCAGGTACCTGTACAGTCTGTGTCTCTGTCTCCAGGTACCTGTATACTCTGTCTCTGTGTCTCTGTCTCCAGGTACCTGTATACTCTGTCTCTGTGTCTCCGTGTCTCCAGGTACCTGTACACTCTGTGTGTCTGTGTCTCCAGGTACCTGTACACTCTGTGTGTCTGTGTCTCCGTGTCTCCAGGTACCTGTACACTCTGTCTCTGTGTCTCCTTGTCTCCAGGTACCTGTACACTCTGTGTCTCCGTGTCTGCAGGTACCTGTACACTCTGTGTCTCCAGGTACCTGTTTACTCTGTCTCTGTGTCTCCAGGTACCTGTACACTCTGTGTCTCTGTGTCTCCAGGTACCTGTATACTCTGTCTCTGTGTCTCCAGGTACCTGTACACTCTGTGTCTCCGTGTCTCCAGGTACCTGTACACTCTGTGTCTCTGTGTCTCCAGGTACCTGTACACTCTGTGTCTCTCTGTCTCCAGGTACCTGTATACTCTGTGTCTCTGTGTCTCCGTGTCTCCAGGTACCTGTATACTCTGTGTCTCTGTGTCTCCGTGTCTCCGTGTCTCCAGGTACCTGTACACTCTGTGTCTCTGTCTCCAGGTACCTGTACACTCTGTGTCTCTGTCTCCGTGTCTCTGTGTCTCCGTGTCTCCAGGTACCTGTACACTCTGTGTCTCTGTCTCCGTGTCTCTGTGTCTCCGTGTCTCCAGGTACCTTTACACTCTTTGTCTCCGTGTCTCCAGGTACATGTACACTCTGTGTCTCTGTCTCCGTGTCTCCAGGTACCTGTACTCTCTGTTTCTGTGTCTCTAGGTACCTGTAGTCTCTGTGTCTCTGTGTCTCCGTGTCTCCAGGTACCTGTACACTCTGTGTCTCTGTGTCTCTGTCTCCAGGTACCTGTATACTCTGTCTCTGTGTCTCCGTGTCTCCAGGTACCTGTACACTCTGTGTCTCTGTCTCCGTGTCTCTGTGTCTCCGTGTCTCCAGGTACCTGTACACTCTGTGTCTCCGTGTCTCCAGGTACATGTACACTCTGTGTCTGTGTCTCTACGTACCTGTAGTCTCTGTGTCTCCGTGTCTCCAGGTACCTGTACACTCTGTCTCTGTGTCTCCGTGTCTCCAGGTACCTGTACACTCTGTGTCTGTGTCTCTAGGTACCTGTAGTCTCTGTGTCTCTGTGTCTTCGTGTCTCCAGGTACCTGTACACTCTGTGTCTCTGTGTCTCCGTGTCTCCAGGTACCTGTACACTCTGGACCGCTCGCTCCCCGCATCTCCTCATCTGCGAGCTCCGGACCAGACGCTGGAGGTGCTGATGAGCGAGCTGGACCCGGCCGTGATGAGCCTCTTCTTCCAGCGCAAGGGCATCACGGCACAGCACGTCACCCAGGTCACACACCGCCCCCACACACACACACAGTGAGTGAGTGTGTGTGGTGTGTGTGAGTAGTGTGGTGTGTGTGGTGTGTGTGAGTAGTGTGGTGTGTGTGAGTAGTGTGGTGTGTGTGTGTTGTGGTGTGTGTGTGTGGTGTGCTCTGTGCGAGTAGTGTGGTGTGTGTAGTGTGCTGTGTGTGTGTGTGGTGTGCTCTGTGTGTAGCGTGCTGTGTGTGTGTGTGTGGTGTGCTCTGTGTGAGTAGTGTGGTGTGGGTGTGCTCTGTGTGAGTAGTGTGGTGTGTGTGTGCTCTGTGTGAGTAGTGTGTGTGTGTGTGTGTGCTCTGTGTGAGTAGTGTGGTGTGCTCTGTGTGTGCTCTGTGAGTAGTGTGGTGTGCTCTGTGTGTGCTCTGTGAGTAGTGTGGTGTGCTCTGTGTGTGCTCTGTGAGTAGTGTGGTGTGTGTGTGTGCTCTGTGAGTAGTGTGGTGTGTGTGTGTGCTCTGTGAGTAGTGTGGTGTGTGTGTGCTCTGTGTGAGTAGTGTGGTGTGTGTGTGCTCTGTGTGAGTAGTGTGGTGTGTGTGTGTGGTGTGTGTGAGTAGTGTGGTGTGTGTGTGTGGTGTGTGTGAGTAGTGTGGTGTGTGTGTGTGTGGTGTGCTCGAGTAGTGTGGTGTGTGTGTGTAGCGTGCTGTGTGTGTGGTGTGCTCTGTGTGAGTAGTGTGGTGTGTGTGTGCGCTCTGTGTGAGTAGTGTGGTGTGTGTGTGCTCTGTGTGAGTAGTGTGGTGTGTGTGTGTGGTGTGCTCTGTGTGAGTAGTGTGGTGTGTGTGTGTGTGCTCTGTGTGAGTAGTGTGGTGTGTGTGTGCTCTGTGTGAGTAGTGTGGTGTGTATGTGCTCTGTGTGAGTAGTGTGGTGTGTGTGGTATGTGTGAGTAGTGTGGTGTGTGTGTGTGGTGTGCTCTGTGTGAGTAGTGTGGTGTGGTGTGTGTGTGCTCTGTGTGAGTAGTGTGTAGTGTGTGTGTGCTCTGTGTGAGTAGTGTGGTGTGTGTGTGTGCTCTGTGTGAGTGGTGTGGTGTGTGTGTGCTCTGTGTGAGTAGTGTGGTGTGTGTGTAACTGTGTGAGTAGTGTGGTGTGTGTGTAGCGTGCTGTGTGTGTGTGGTGTGCTCTGTGTGAGTAGTGTGGTGTGTGTGTGCTCTGTGTGAGTAGTGTGGTGTGTGTGTGTGCTCTGTGTGAGTAGTGTGGTGTGTGGTGTGCTCTTTGTGAGTAGTGTGGTGTGCTTTTTGTGAGTAGTGTGGTGTGTGGTGTGCTCTGTGTGTGTAGTGTGGTGTGTGTGGTGTGCTCTGTGTGAGTAGTGTGGTGTGTGGTGTGCTTTTTGTGAGTAGTGTGGTGTGTGTGTGGTGTGCTCTGTGTGAGTAGTGTGGTGTGTGGTGTGCTTTTTGTGAGTAGTGTGGTGTGTGTGTGCTCTGTGTGAGTAGTGTGGTGTGTGTGTGTGTGCTCTGTGTGAGTAGTGTGGTGTGTGCGTGCTCTGTGTGAGTAGTGTGGTGTGTGTGTGTAGCGTGCTGTGTGTGTGGTGTGCTCTGTGTGAGTAGTGTGGTGTGTGTGTGCTCTGTGTGAGTAGTGTGATGTGTGTGTGCTTTGTGTGAGTAGTGTGATGTGTGTGTGTGCTCTGTGTGAGTAGTGTGGTGTGTGTGTGTGCTCTGTGAGTAGTGTGGTGTGTGTGTGTGCTCTGTGAGTAGTGTGGTGTGTGTGTGCTCTGTGAGTAGTGTGGTGTGTGTGTGCTCTGTGAGTAGTGTGGTGTGTGTGTGCTCTGTGAGTAGTGTGGTGTGTGTGTGCTCTGTGTGAGTAGTGTGGTGTGTGTGTGCTCTGTGTGAGTAGTGTGGTGTGTGTGTAACTGTGTGTGTGGCGTGGCATGCTGTGTGTGTCGCGTGCTGTGTTTGCATCGGCCAGTCATCTCAGTCAGTCGACCCGTGGCACTTGGGTCTGCCCCGTGACCTCCTGCCAGCGGGCATTCAACACTTCACGTGGCCTCAATGTGTACATAGCCTGGCACAAGCGTCGTGGTGACGTCACCGCCACTTAGTAGCGAATGGCGGTTGTTGTTGTGTGTAGCATGCTGTGTGTAGCGTGCTGAGTGTGTGTGTGGCGTGCTGTGTATGTGTGTAACTGTGTGTGTGTGGGAGTAGTGGTGCAGCGGTTAGCGCTACGCTGCGCTACGAACCTGGCGACTCACTCACGGCCAACACGCACTGACGATTATCTGATCCGGTCCTGGGCCTCCCCTAGGTCGACTCAGCCTCAAATGAGCGCCTGGTGCAGTGTGTAGTAAACATCGCTACCACTGGGGAGACAAAGGTGGCCGGGCGTGGTGCTGGCCACCCACCGCCTCGTGTGCCGTGCCGGCCTTCATAAGTGCTGCTACTCGCTAACAGCACTTGCCCCTACAGTCTGTTAAGGCTATACGGTGTTTGTGTGTGATGTGTGACGCGTGTGCGATGCGTGTGCTGCACGCGTGACCCAGTGATCTGTCTTGTTTCTGTGCAGATGAGTGGAATCGCAGACCTCATTCCCGGATCCATCATCGATGAAGTTCTATTTGATCCATGTGGATACTCGATGAACGGACTCACGGACAACGTACGGAGAGAGAGAGAGAGACACGGGGAGCGAGAGAGAGAGACACGGGGAGAGAGAGAGAGACGCGGAGAGAGAGGGACACGGGGAGAGAGAGGGACACGGGGAGAGAGAGGGACACGGGGAGAGAGAGGGACACGGGGAGAGAGAGAGACACGGGGAGAGAGAGAGGGACACGGGGAGAGAGAGACACGGGGAGAGAGAGAGAGAGAGAGAGACACGGGGAGAGAGAGAGAGACACGGGGAGAGAGAGAGAGACACACACGGGGAGAGAGAGAGAGACACGGGGAGAGAGAGAGAGACACGGGGAGAGAGAGACACGGGGATAGAGGGAGAGACACGGGGAGAGAGAGAGAGAGACACGGGGAGAGAGAGAGACACGGGGATAGAGGGAGACACGGGGGGAGAGGGAGACACGGGGAGAGGGAGGGAGAGACACGGGGAGAGAGAGAGAGACACGGGGATAGAGGGAGACACGGGGGGAGAGGGAGACACGGGGAGAGGGAGGGAGAGAGACACGGGGAGGGAGAGAGAGACACGGGGAGAGGGAGGAAGACGCTGGGGGAGGCGTGTGATCTCCCCCTGTTGTACAGAGTGTGTGACATCTGTGACAGGGCTTTAAAGCTCATCGGATTCCTCTTGCAGTATAAATACTGATTGTTTTGTGTGTGTGTGTGTGTCACCGTGTGTGTATCTCACCGTGTGTGTCACCATGAGGGGTGGACAGTCCTCTACTCAGGGCAGGAGACTTCCACACAACAGGGAGTGGCACTTCTTTTGAACAAAAGAATGAAGGGGGGGGTGGGAGCGTGGCGGTGTGGGAAGCTGTAAGCCCCAGGCTACTGTGGGCTCGCCTTCCCATCAACCAGAGGCGAAGATGAACATCCGTGGAGGGATGCAGGCAAGGCCGATGACCTCCTGTCACAGGTGCGTGCTAAAGTGGCCCCTCGGGATAGTCATCTTGTTGGGTGACTTCAATGCCCGAGTTGGTCATGATGCTGGCACCTGGTCTGGAGTGATTGGAGGGCATGGGCCAGATCAGCTCTATAACAACGGCAGGAGGCTGCTAGATTTGTGTGCAGTACATGGGCTTGTAATTACCAACACGCTGTTCCGGCATCGGCGCAATCCGCACAACATCGTGGATGCATGCCGGGTCCAAGCAAGAACATCTGCTGGACTACATAGTGACGGAACAGCGGATGCGAGCCCATGTCCTTGACACCAGGACCTACCGTGGAGCTGATCTGCCCACTGACCATCGACTTGTCATCTGTAAGATGCACCTGCCATTCTTCCACTCCAGTGGTGGGTGTAGACCCAGGACCCCATGCAAACCCTTAGTGGCCTGGTATCAGCTCGCTGAGGAAAGTTTCAAACGAGAATTTCACCATCACTAGCGGCTGGGGTTGGCATCGTCCCCCACTCCTGATGTCGAGGGGAAATGGGCGAAGTTTAGTACTGTGGCTCAGGCAGCTGCAATAGCTGCCTTGGGTACACAGTCCAGACCTCCCCAGAGATCCTGGCTGACAGAGGATGTGTTCAAGCTGGCTGAGAAAAAGCAACAGGCCCACTCATCTACAGCATCCCACGTCAGAGAATGCGGAAGCTTACCGCAGCCTTCGCTCGAAGGTTCGGAGAGCTGTGAGGCATTACAAGGGTGGTGGTCGCGGGTTGCTGATTAGATGGATTCTGCCTCAGTGGCCCGCGATCACAAATCGCTCTTTAATTCCATCAAAAAGTAAATTGCAGCACCATACCTATTACCTTCATTAGGGGAAAGAATGATGATCCAATCTCCGACCCCCAGGAACAGGTTTGCAGATTTGCTGAGCATTTATTTGAGGTCCTGAGGGAGGGGAAATCCTTCAGCCTGGAAAACATCATGGCACAAAGTGGGGATGACCCTGCTGAGGCTGCAGTGCCTCAAATATTGGAAGAAGTCACCCCCTGTGAGCGGCTGGCTGAGGTGCCATCTGTTGAGGAAGTACTGAAGGCGATCCGGAGTCTGAGACCAGGAAAGGCACTGGGTAGAGATGATCTCCCAAGCGAATGCTGAGGGAGGGTGGCATTTGTGCACGGACAGCCCTACATGACATCATAACAACAGTCTGCATCACTGGACGGGTTCCGCAGGATTTGAAGGATGCCCTGGTGGTCCCCCTCTTTAAGAAGGGGGACTGCACAGACTGTAACAACTACAGGGGCATCTCACTCTTAAGTGTGCCGGGAAAGGTCCTGGCAAGGATTATTCAACATCGCCTTGCCAGGCACGCTGAGGAGAGGCTTGCGGAGCCCCAATGTGGTTTCAGGAAAGGGCGGTCCTGCACAGATGCCATATTTTCTGTCCGTCTGCTACAGCAGAGATGTAGGGAATTCCAACAAGACCTACATCTCTGCTTTATTGACCTGGTCAAGGCCTATGATACCATCAGTAGGCCTGGGCTCTGGGTTCTTCATGCTTTCGGAGTCCCAGACTCTGCTCAATCATTAAGGACCTTCATGATGGTGAGCGGGCTCGGGTAAAACTATGAGGCAGGGAGTCGGAGCCATTCCCTGTACACCTTGGGGTGCGACAGGGATGTCCTCTGGCTCCCACATTATTTAATGTCATCTTTGACCACGTAGTTTGGGAAGCTTTTGATGGCTCGACCAGAGGAATTTCCATCTGGTACAGATACAATGGGAGGCTGATTGATGCCCGGGTGCGGTCAAGGGATGGCTCCCTATTGGTCAACCACGTTATGTATGCCGATCTGGTATTTGCCACTACCTCAGAGGAGGAGTTGGAGGTGCTGCTGCTGAACTTGGAGCTTGCCACTAAGAGGTGGGGCCTTACCATCAGCCCCACTAAAACTAAGCACCTGCCTGGGTATTTGCACCATCAGACACTTCACCCACAATTGGTGATGGGGCAGTTGTGGATAGAGTGGAGAGTTTCCCATACCTGGGCAGTGTGCTCATGGCCGGCTCCGAATCAGTCGAGCGGCAATATCTTTTCAGCGGTTGCGTATCGCTGTGTGGAAGCTACTTGGTCTGTCGCTCGGCACTAAGCTTCAGGTCTTCTCGGCCACGGTCATTCCCTCTCTTATCTACGCTTGCGAAACGTGGACCCCCCTAATGGAACATCTTCGCCGGTTAGAAACATTTAGGCTGACCTGCCTACGATCCATCCTGGGTTTAACCAGGCTGGATTGTGCGAGGAGCTCACAAATCCTCGATAGATCTGGACAACGTCCCATCGGTGAGCTCCGGCAGGCAAGGCTGCGATGGCTGGGTCATGTAGCCCACATGCCCAGCCACCGCATGCCGAAACAGCTTTTGTTCGGCCGGATTGAGGGGGCAAAGCGGACGCGGCACGGGCTAGAGAAGAGATGGAGTGATGTGGTACAGGAGGACGTGGAGCTGAGTGGACTTGCCGATGACTGGTACCAGCGGTGTCAAGATCGGCCTCTGTGGAGGAGGCTCGTGAAGGACGCTGCTACTGGGCAGTTGGAGGCAGTCGCCCTCCAACAATAACGGAGGGGGAGGAGCGACGCTCACAACAGCGAGCGGAGCGCCGGGTGGCTAAAGCACAGCAGGTTGGCACAGTAGGGGGCACAGGTGGTGCATCAGCCAGTCATCTCAGTCGACCCGTGGCACCTGGGTCTGCCCCGTGACCTCCTGCCAGCGGGCGTTCGACACTTCACGTGGCCTCAGGGTGCACATAGCCTGGCACAAGCGTCGTGGTGACGTCACCGCCACTTAGTGGCGAATGGCGGTTGTTGTTGTTGTTGTGTCACCGTGTGTGTCACCGTGTGTGTGTGTGTGTGTCACCCGTGTGTGTGTCACCGTGTGTGTGTGCGTCACCGTGTGTGTGGGTGTGTGTCACCGTGTGTGTGGGTGTGTGTCACCGTGTGTGTGTGTGTCACCGTGTGTGTGTGTGTGTCACCGTGTGTGTGTGTATGTGTTAGGGTGTGTATTGGACTATCCACGTCACCCCTGAGTCCGGCTTCTCCTACGTCAGCTTTGAGACGAACGTCGCCCTGGACTCCTACGACGACCTCGTCGCTCACGTGACGCGTGTCTTCCAGCCCGGTCGCTTCATCACCACCCTCTTCTTTAACGAGGTCACTCACTCGCACACTCCCTCATTCACACACACACTCGCACACTCAATCACTCGCTCGCTCACTCACTCACCCACACCCTCACTCACCCACTCGCCCACACACCCACACACCCACACACTCACACACTCTCACTCACACACTCACTCACACACTCACTCACTCACACACTCACTCACACACTCACACACTCTCACTTACACTCACACACACACTCACTCACACACTCACACACCCACTCGCCCACACACCCACACACTCACACACTCTCACTCACACACACACTCGCACACTCAATCACTCGCTCGCTCGCTCACTCACCCACACACTCACTCACCCACTCACCCACACACCCACACACTCACACACTCACACACTCTCACTCACACACTCACTCTCACACTCACACACACTCACACTCTCACTCACTCTCACTTACACTCACACACACACTCACTCACACACTCACACACCCACTCGCCCACACACCCACACACTCACACACTCTCACTCACATTCACACACACACTCGCACACTCAATCACTCGCTCGCTCGCTCACTCACCCACACACTCACTCACCCACTCACCCACACACCCACACACTCACACACTCTCACTCACACACTCACTCACTCTCACACTCACACACACTCACACTCTCACTCACTCCAACACACTCACACTTACCCACACTCACTCACACACACTCACTCACACACACTCACTCACACACTCACTCACACACACACTCACTCACACACACACACATTCACTCACACTCACACACACTCACTCACTCACACACTCACACACACACACTCACACACTCACTCACACACACACTCACTCACACTCTCACTCACTCACACACACACTCTCACACTCACCCACACACTCACACACACTCACACTCACACACTCTCACACACTCTCACTCACACACTCACTCACACACTCACACACACACACTCACACACACACACTCACACACACACACTCACACACACTCACTCACACACACTCACACACACACTCACTCACAAACACACTCACACACTCACTGACTGAGTGATGTTGCAGCTCGTTGATTGTGGTTGCTGATCGTCCCATTGTTGTTGGGTAACCTCGTGGTGGTGGTGGTTGTAGTTGTAATGGTGGTTGTTGACGCTGTTGTGGTTGTTGTGGTGGTGGTGGTTGTTGTGGTTGGTTAGTAACGTGATGGTGGCTGTGGTGGTTGTTGTGGTTGTTGTTGACGTGGCTGTGGTGGTTGTTGTGGTTGTTGACGTTGTGGTGCTTGTTGACCTTTTGGTTGTTGACGTCGTGGTTGTTGTGGTTGTTGTTTAACATCATTGCTGGTTGTTGTGGTTGTTGTTGTGGCTGTGGTGGTTGTTGTGGTTGTGGCTGTGGTGGTGGTGGTGGTTGTTGTTGTGGTTGTTGTTGTTGACGTTGTGGCTGTGGTGGTTGACATTGTTGACCTTGCAGTGGTTGCAGTTGTTGTTGAGTAACATCGTTGCTGCTTGGTGATGGCTGTTGATGTGGCTGTGGTGGTTGTTGTTGTGGTTGTTGTTGACGTGGTTGTTGTGGTGGTTGTGGTTGTGGCGGTGGTGGTGGTTGTGGCTATGGTGGTGGTTGTTGTTGTGGTTGTTGACGTTTTCGCTGTGGTGGTTGTTGTTGACGTTGTGGGTGTCGTGGTTGTTGTTATTGACATTGTTGTGGTTGTTGTGATTGTGGTTGATGTGGGTGTAGTGGTTGTTGACGTGGGTGTAGTGGTTGTTGACGTGGGTGTAGTGGTTGTCGTTGACGTGGGTGTAGTGGTTGTCGTTGACGTGGGTGTAGTGGTTGTTGTTGACATTGTTGTTGTGGTTGTTGTTGTGTAGACGTTTTGGGTGTCGTGGTTGACATTGTTGTGGTTGTTGTTGTTGACGTTGTTGTGGTTGTTGTTGTGGTTGTTGTTGACGTTGTTGACGTTGTTGTGGTTGTTGTTGACGTTGTTGTGGTTGTTGTTGTTGTGGTTGTTGTGTAGACGTTTTGGGTGTCGTGGTTGTTATTGACGTTGTTGTTGTGGTTGTTGTTGACGTTGTGGTTGTTGTTGTGGTTGTTGTTGTTGACGTTGTTGACGTTGTTGTGGTTGTTGTTGCCGTTGTTGTGGTTGTTGTTGTTGTGGTTGTTGTGTAGACGTTTTGGGTGTCGTGGTTGTTATTGACGTTGTTGTTGTGGTTGTTGTTGACGTTGTGGTTGTTGTTGTGGTTGTTGTTGTTGACGTTGTTGACGTTGTTGTGGTTGTTGTTGCCGTTGTTGTGGTTGTTGTGGTTGTTGTGTAGACATCTCCGTGCCGCGTGTCTGCCGCCTCGTCCCCGGCCGTTGCCGGCTTCGAGCTGCTGACTCGTCAGCTCGCCCAGTTCACGAACCACTACAGCCTGTCATTCTGCAGCTTCACCCGCAACACCACCACCACCACCACGGCAACAGCAGCAACAACAGTCGAAGCGGCAACAGTTGCAGCACCAACAGTTGCAGCAGCACCAGCAGCAACAACAGCACCAGCAGCAGCAACAGCAGCCACAACAGCAGTTGCAGCAACAACAGCAGTTGCAGCAACAGCAGTTGCAGCAACAGCAGTTGCAGCAACAGCAGTTGCAGCAACAGCAGTTGCAGCAGTTGCACCAGCAGCAGCAACAGCAGTTGCAGCAGCACCAGCAGCCACAACAGCAGTTGCAGCAACAACAGTTGCAGCACCAGCTGCAACAGCAGTTGCAGCACCAGCTGCAACAGCAGTTGCAGCACCAGCTGCAACAGCAGTTGCAGCACCACCTGCAACAGCAGTTGCAGCACCAGCTGCAACAGCAGCTGCAGCAGTTGCAGCACCAGCTGCAACAGCAGTTGCAGCAACAGCAGTTGCAGCAACAGCAGTTGCACCAGCAGCAGCAACAGCAGTTGCAGCAGTTGCACCAGCAGCTGCAACAGCAGTTGCAGCAAGAGCAGCTGCAGCAGCACCAGCTGTAGCAGCACCAGCTGCAACAACAACCGATCGCGTGGTCAACAACCCAACCACCAAGGCTGGCGGTGGCAACAACTTTGACACGGCCAACAACAACGACGAGACAACAACCAACAACAACAACAACCACCACCACCATCATCACCACCACCAGTTGCAGCTGCAACTGCAGCCGTCCTTGACGCAGCAGGGATAGCAACAACAACAACAACATAAATGGCAAGCGAAGCAGCAACAACCACAACCAGACAACCACACTACCACAACCACACTACGACAACCACAACCACACTACTACAACAACAACCACACTACTACAACCACACTACGACAACAACAACCACACTACGACAACCACAACCACACTACTACAACAACCACACTACTACAACAACAACCACACTACTACAACAACCACACTACTACAACAACCACACTACTACAACAACAACCACACTACTACAACAACCACACTACTACAACCACAACCACACTACTACAACCACACTACTACTACAACAACCACACTACTACAACAACAACCACACTACTACAACAACAACCACACTACTACAACAACAACCACACTACTACAACAACAACCGCACTACTACAACCACAACCACACTACTACAACAACCACAACCACACTACTACAACCACAACCACACTACTACAACAACAACCACACTACTACAACATCAACCACACTACTACAACAACAACCACACTACTACAACAATCACAGCTACTACAACAACAACCACACTACTACAACAACCACACTACTACAACCACACTACTACAACCACACTACTACAACAACAACCACACTACCACAACAACAACCACACTACCACAACAACCACAACCACACTACCACAACAACCACAACCACACTACTACAACAACCACAACCACACTACTACAACAACCACAACCACACTACTACAACAACCACACTACTACAACAACAACCACACTACCACAACAACAACCACACTACCACAACAACCACAACCACACTACTACAACAACCACACTACTACAACAACAACCACACTACTACGGCAACAACCACACTTCCACAACTACAACCACACTATTGCAACAACAACAACAACCACACTATTACAACAACCACACTACTACAACAACAACCAAACTACTACAACAACAACCAAACTACAACAACAACCACACTACTACAACAACAACAACAACCACATTACAACAACAACAACCACACTACTACAACAACCACACTACAACAACCACACTACTACAACAACAACCACACTACTACAACTACAACAAACACCACACTACTACGACGATGATGATGATGATGACAACAATGGCGATGATGACGACGATGTTGATGACGACGACGATGATGATGATGATGATGACGATGATGACGACGACGATGATGATGACGATGATGATGATGATGATTATCACGTAAATTCTCTTGCGCCATTCCCCGCCAGTCAGGATGCGTCCAGAAACCTGGTTGGACCACGAGAGGACAACGCCATTGCACCGCTTGGGAGTCGCCGATTCCCACAGCGTCACCGCCGGTTCCCCCACCGTCACCGCCGTCACGGCCGATTCCTCCACCGTCACCACCGGTTCCTCCACTGTCACCACCGGTTCCTCCACCGTCACCGCCGATTCCTCCGCCGTCACCGCCGGTTTCACCACCGTCACCACCGGTTCCCCCACCGTCACCACCGGTTTCACCACCGTCACCACCGGTTCCTCCACCGTCACCACCGTCACCACCGATTCCTCCACCGTCACCACCGGTTCCTCCACTGTCACCACCGGTTCCTCCACCGTCACCGCCGATTCCTCCACCGTCACCACCGGTTCCCCCAGCGTCACTCCCGGTTCCTCCACCGTCACCACCGGTTCCTCCACCGTCACCACCGGTTCCTCCACCGTCACCACCGGTTCCTCCACCGTCACCGCCGATTCCTCCACCGTCATCACCGGTTCCTCCACCGTCACCACCGGTTCCTCCACCGTCACCACCGGTTCCCCCAGCGTCACTCCCGGTTCCTCCACCGTCACCACCGGTTCCTCCACCGTCACCACCGGTTCCTCCACCGTCACCACCGGTTCCTCCACCGTCACCGCCGATTCCTCCACCGTCATCACCGGTTCCTCCACCGTCACCACCGGTTCCTCCACCGTCACCACCGGTTCCTCCACCGTCACCACCGGTTCCTCCACCGTCACCACCGGTTCCCCCACCGTCACCGCCGATTCCTCCACCGTCACCACCGTCACCACCGGTTCCTCCACCGTCACCACCGGTTCCTCCACCGTCACCGCCGGTTCCTCCACCGTCACCACCGGTTCCTCCACCGTCACCACCGGTTCCTCCACCGTCACCACCGGTTCCTCCACCGTCACCACCGGTTCCTCCACCGTCACCGCCGATTCCTCCACCGTCACCACCGTCACCACCGGTTCCTCCGCCGTCACCGCCGGTTCCTCCACCGTCACCACCGCGTTCGTCATCACCGGCACTGTTACCATCGTCAACATCGTTATCATCACCCCCACCAGCATGATTATAATCAGCATGGTCATACCGTCTTCAGCATCGTCAGCATGGTCATACCATTTTCAACGTCACCATGGTCATACCATCTTCAGCATCATCACCATGGTCATACCATCTTCAGCATCGTCACCATCAGCATGGTCATACCATCTTCAGCATCGTCACCATCAGCATGGTCATACCATCTTCAGCATCGTCACCATCAGCATGGTCATACCATCTTCAGCATTGTCAGCATGGTCATACCATCTTCAGCATCGTCAGCATGGTCATACCATCTTCAGCATCGTCACCATCAGCATGGTCATACCATCTTCAGCATCATCAGCATGGTCATACCATCTTCAGCATCTTCAGCACTATGGTCATACCATGTTCAGCATCACCATGGTCATACCATCTTCAGCATCATCACCATGGTCATACCATCTTCAGCATCGTCACCATCAGCATGGTCATACCATCTTCAGCATCATCAGCATGGTCATACCATTTTCAGCATCGTCACCATCACCATGGTCATACCATCTTCAGCATCATCACCATCACCATGGTCATACCATCTTCAGCATCGTCACCATCATCACCATGGTCATACCATCTTCAGCATCATCACCATCACCATGGTCATACCATCTTCAGCATCGTCAGCATGGTCATACCATTTTCAGCATTGTCACCGTCAGCATGGTCATACCATTTTCAGCATTGTCACCATCACCATGGTCATACCATCTTCAGCATCGTCACCATCACCATGGTCATACCATCTTCAGCATCGTCACCATCAGCATGGTCATACCATCTTCAGCATCGTCAGCATGGTCATACCATCTTCAGCATCGTCATCATCAGCATGGTCATACCATCTTCAGCATCGTCACCATCACCATGGTCATACCATCTTCAGCATCGTCACCATCACCATGGTCATACCATCTTCAGCATCGTCATCATCAGCATGGTCATACCATCGTCAGCATCGTCAGCATGGTCATACCATCTTCAGCATCGTCACCATCACCATGGTCATACCATCTTCAGCATCATCACCATCACCATGGTCATACCATCTTCAGCATCGTCACCATCAGCATGGTCATACCATATTCAGCATCGTCACCATCACCATGGTCATACCATCTTCAGCATCGTCAGCATGGTCATACCATCTTCAGCATCATCAGCATGGTCATACCATCTTCAGCATCATCACCATCAGCATGGTCATACCATCTTCAACATCGTCACCATCACCATGGTCATACCATCTTCAGCATCATCACCATCACCATGGTCATACCATCTTCAGCATCGTCAGCATGGTCATACCATCTTCAGTATCGTCACCATCAGCATGGTCATACCATCTTCAACATCGTCACCATCACCATGGTCATACCAACTTCAGCATCGTCAGCATGGTCATACCATCGTCAGCATCACCAGCATGGTCATACCATCTTCAGTATCGTCAGCATGGTCATACCATCTTCAGCATCGTCACCATCAGCATGGTCATACCATCTTCAACATCGTCACCTCCACCATGGTCATACCATCTTCAACATCATCACCATGGTCATACCATTTTCAACGTCACCATGGTCATACCATCTTCAGCATCATCACCGCCATGGTCATCAATGTTATCACCACAATCATCATCACCACGACTCATCATTATTATTTTTTGTCCACATTTCCCTGGGATTTCACAGCAGTGTAGTGATATTTACTCCCTCCCCCCCCCCCTAAATTTTAAAATCCACAATTCTCTGGATCTATAAATCTATAAAACAGCCCAAGTTGTCTCTTCATCTGCAAGGTGTATCTGCAAAGTCGGCTCGGAATCCAGAATGGGGGTCCCCCCCCCCCCCCCCAAATGCAAAAAGGAAAACCCACAGTTTTGTTTTTCTAGGATTTTTGTAACAACACTGATCCTGATGCCTCCTGATGTTAGTTTATCTCTCTTATCTCTCTCGTATCTCTCTTATCTCTCTTATCTCTCTCTTATCTCTCTCTTATCTCTCTCTTATCTCTCTCTGCTCTCTCTTATCTCTCTTATCTCTCTCTTATCTCTCTCTGATCTCTCTCTTATCTCTCTCTTGTCTCTCTCTTGTCTCTCTCTTATCTCTCTCTTGTCTCTCTCTTGTCTCTCTCTTGTCTCTCTCTTATCTCTCTCTTATCTCTCTCGTATCTCTCTCGTATCTCTCTCGTATCTCTCTCGTATCTCTCTCGTATCTCTCTCGTATCTCTCTCTCATCTCTCTCTCATCTCTCTCTCATCTCTCTCTCATCTCTCTCTCATCTCTCTCTCATCTCTCTCTCATCTCTCTCTCATCTCTCTCTCATCTCTCTCTCATCTCTCTCTCATCTCTCTCTCATCTCTCTCTCATCTCTCTCTCATCTCTCTCTCATCTCTCTCTCATCTCTCTCTCATCTCTCTCTTATCTCTCTCTTATCTCTCTCTGCTCTCCTCTTTCTCTGTCTCATCTCTCTCTCTCCTCTCGATGTCTCTGCCGTAGCAAACCTCCCCCCTTCATCTCCTCGTCCCTGTCGTCTTCCACACCACACGCACCGACTCACTGTAACGACTACCTATAACGATTAGGTTTAACAACTAGCTATAACGACGAGCTATTGCAAACCACTAGCTGTAACGAACTACAACTACTGGCTCGTATTAAAGAGCCACGACTACAACTAGTCACGTGTCCACCTACTGGAGGCTACCCAAGCAATGCGGAATGTTCAGCCAGAAATTGAGCGCTGATGTGTGTCTACAAGTCTCTCGCGTCGAGACCCACAGACTCATCACGCAGAGACCCACAGAGTCATCACACAGAGACCCACAGACTCATCACACAGAGACCCACAGAGTCATCACACAGAGACCCACACTCACACAGAGACCCACAGACTCATCACACAGAGACCCACAGACTCATCACGCAGAGACCCACAGACTCACCACACAGAGACCCACAGACTCATCACACAGAGACCCACAGACTCATCACACAGAGACCCACAGAGTCATCACACAGAGACCCACACTCACACAGAGACCCACACTCACACAGAGACCCACACTCACACAGAGACCCACAGACTCACGCAGAGACCCACAGACTCACGCAGAGACCCACAGACTCACGCAGAGACCCACAGACTCACGCAGAGACCCACAGACTCACGCAGAGACCCACAGACTCACACAGAGACCCACAGACTCACGCAGAGACCCACAGACTCACGCAGAGACCCACAGACTCATCACACAGAGACCCACAGACTCATCACACAGAGACCCACAGACTCATCACACAGAGACCCACAGACTCATCACACAGAGACCCACAGACTCATCACACAGAGACCCACAGACTCATCACACAGAGATCCACAGACTCACTCACGCAGAGACCCACAGACTCACTCACGCAGAGACCCACAGACTCATCACACAGAGACCCACAGACTCATGCAGAGACCCACGGACTCACATAGAGACCCATAGACTCACGCAGAGACCCACAGACTCACGCAGAGACCCACAGACTCACGCAGAGACCCACAGACTCACGCAGAGACCCACAGACTCACGCAGAGACCCACAGACTCACGCAGAGACCCACAGACTCACGCAGAGACCCACAGACTCACGCAGAGACCCACAGACTCACGCAGAGACCCACAGACTCACGCAGAGACCCACAGACTCACGCAGAGACCCACAGACTCACGCAGAGACCCACAGACTCACGCAGAGACCCACAGACTCACGCAGAGACCCACAGACTCGCACAGAGACCCACAGACTCGCACAGAGACCCACAGACTCACCACGCAGAGGCCCACGGACTCACACAGAGACCCACGGACTCACACAAAGACCCACGGACTCACATAGAGACCCACGGACTAACACAGAGACTCACAGACTCACGTAGAGACTCAGACTCACGCAGAGACTCAGACTCACGCAGAGACTCAGACTCACGCAGAGACTCAGACTCGCCCAGAGACCCACGGACTCACACAGAGACTCACGAACTAGCACGGTCTCACTCTCTGTTCGAGTCTATGGCTCTCTACGTGAGTCTATGGCTCTCTACGTGAGTGTGAGTCTCTGCGCGAGTCTGTGGGTCTCAATGTGATGATGAGTGACTTTAGTCCGCCACTCCATCTCGCTGTATTTCAGGGTTTGCAATGATGCCCCCATGTGTCAGCTTCTGGAAAAGAAAGAAAAATTAAGTTCCGTAGCGAGCTCTGGATGAGGAGGATCTCCTGTTACACCTTGGCAGAAGAGCGTAGAGAGGGAAAGACAGAAAGGGAGTAGAGTGAAGATAGGAGAGAGAGAGGAGAGAAAGAGGAGAGGGAGAGTGAGGAGAGTGAGGAGAGGGAGAGTGAGGAGAGGGAGAGTGAGGAGAGGGAGAGTGAGGAGAGGGAGAGTGAGGAGAGGGAGAGTGAGGAGAGGGAGAGTGAGGAGAGAGAGAGTGAGGAGAGAGAGAGTGAGGAGAGAGAGAGTGAGGAGAGAGAGAGAGTGAGGAGAGAGAGAGAGTGAGGAGAGAGAGAGAGTGAGGAGAGAGAGAGAGTGAGGAGAGAGAGAGAGTGAGGAGAGAGAGAGAGTGAGGAGAGAGAGAGTGAGGAGAGAGAGAGTGAGGAGAGAGAGAGTGAGGAGAGAGAGAGTGAAGAGAGAGAGAGTGAGGAGAGAGAGAGTGAGGAGAGAGAGAGTGAGGAGAGAGAGAGTGAGGAGAGAGAGAGTGAGGAGAGAGAGAGTGAGGAGAGAGAGAGTGAGGAGAGAGAGAGTGAGGAGAGAGAGAGTGAGGAGAGAGAGAGTGAGGAGAGAGAGAGTGAGGAGAGAGAGAGTGAGGAGAGAGAGAGTGAGGAGAGAGAGAGTGAGGAGAGAGAGAGAGTGAGGAGAGAGAGAGTGAGGAGAGAGAGAGTGAGGAGAGAGAGAGTGAGGAGAGAGAGAGTGGGGAGGGAGAGTGAGGAGAGAGAGAGTGAGGAGAGAGAGAGTGAGGAGAGAGAGAGTGAGGAGAGAGAGAGTGAGGAGGGAGTGAGGAGAGAGAGTGAGGAGAGGGAGAGTGAGGAGAGGGTGAGGAGAGAGTGAGGAGAGAGTGAGGAGAGAGTGAGGAGAGAGAGAGGAGAGAGAGAGGGAGGAGGGAGAGTGTGAGGAGGGAGAGTGTGAGGAGGGAGAGTGTGAGGAGGGAGAGTGTGAGGAGAGAGAGTGTGAGGAGAGAGAGAGTGAGGAGAGGGAGAGATTGAGGGGAGGGAGAGTGAGGAGAGGGAGAGTGAGGAGAGGGAGAGTGAGGGGAGAGGGAGAGTGGTGAGAGTGAGGGGAGGGAGTGAGGGGAGGGAGAGTGAGGGGAGAGAGAGTGAGGAGAGGGAGAGGAGTGAGAGTGAGGAGAGAGAGAGGAGAGGGAGTGAGGAGAGAGAGTGAGGAGAGGGAGAGGAGTGAGAGTGAGGAGAGAGAGAGGAGAGAGGAGAGTGAGAAGAGGGAGAGTGAGGAGAGGGAGAGTGAGGAGAGGGAGAGTGAGGAGAGAAAGAGAAGTGAGAGTGAGGAGAGAGAGAGGAGAGAGAGTGAGGAGAGGAGAGTGAGGAGAGCCAGAGACAAGGCAGTGGTGATAACGACACAAATCATTCACAAACGATAGGCTGCATGGGTTGGCTAAAAGTAGTTTGACGCGGGGTTAGAACGAAACTTACAATTTCTGTATAGTAGCCATGGTGACATGGTGGGTGGCTGGCTGGCTGGCTGGGTGCATGGTGGGTGGGTGGGTGGCATGGTGGGTGGGTGGCATGGTGGGGTGGGTTAGGCGCTTCCTGGGTTTGGTCATGTGACACCTCACCCTTTCCCCAGGCACGTGCTCCCTTTGTGACGTCAGGGTGGAGGGTCATGTGACCTCGCCCCCCCCCCGCCCACCCCCCGCCCACACCCCACCCACACCCCGCCCACACCCCGCCCTCCTGTCCCCCAGGCACGTGCTCCCATTGTGACGTCACGTTTATGCATGCGCTCGCTACGACGTCACGGCCGTGAATGTAAAACTGCCCGATCGAGAAGAGGGGGTAGTCACGTGTCTGGTTTTGTGTGTGGAGCAAGAGGTGGGTGGGTGGGTGGGGGGGGTTGTTGTTTATTTTTTTGGGGGGGGCCCCCGAGTCTATCCAGGGGTAGGACTGCGCGCGGTAACGGTACGGGGTTGTGGTTTGCCGCGGACCCCTCCCGCCCCCCACCCACCCCCCCCCCCCACGTCTGTGTGTGGGGGGCTCACCCCCCCCCCTTATAGCGAGTTGCTGCATTGTCTACCTGTGGTTTGCCCCCCCCACCCCCCCCCCCCCATCCATTATGGACATTAAAAACAACGGTCGCATGTTCGTCGCCTGGCATCTCTCTCGTTACTCTCACGACAACAACAGCGACAGAACAAGAGACGTAGATCCCACCCCCCACCCCCCATAGCGTAACAGGTAGTGCGTGCTTTAACGATGTCATCCGTACCCGTGTCGTTAAACCCGCCACCACCCGACACGGCCAGACCAGTAAGGGGCCTGTCACGTGAACAGAACGTGGCCGATTCGTTACTAGTACAGCACTACAGTAGTGTGTAGTGTATAGTGTAGTATACTAGTACAGCACTACAGTCGTGTACAGTGTAGTGTATAGTGTAGTATACTAGTACAGCACTAGTGTATAGTGTAGTGTATAGTGTAGTATACTAGTACAGCACTAGTGTAGTGTTTAGTGTAGTATACTAGTACAGCACTAGTGTAGTGTATAGTGTAGTATACTAGTACAGCACTAGTGTAGTGTATAGTGTAGTATACTAGTACAGCACTAGTGTAGTGTATAGTGTAGTGTATAGTGTAGTATACTAGTACAGCACTAGTGTAGTGTATAGTGTAGTATAATAGTACAGCACTAGTGTATAGTGTGGTGTATAGTGTAGTATACTAGTACAGCACTACAGTCGTGTACAGTGTAGTGTATAGTGTAGTATACTAGTACAGCACTAGTGTAGTGTTTAGTGTAGTATACTAGTACAGCACTAGTGTAGTGTATAGTGTAGTGTACTAGTACAGCACTACTGTAGTGTATAGTGTAGTATACTAGTACAGCACTACTGTAGTGTATAGTGTAGTATACTAGTACAGCACTAGTGTAGTGTATAGTGTAGTATACTAGTACAGCACTAGTGTAGTGTATAGTGTAGTATACTAGTACAGCACTAGTGTGTAGTGTATAGTGTAGTATACTAGTACAGCACTAGTGTATAGTGTAGTATAATAGTACAGCACTAGTGTATAGTGTAGTGTATAGTGTAGTATACTAGTACAGCACTAGTGTAGTGTATAGTGTAGTATACTAGTACAGCACTAGTGTATAGTGTAGTATACTAGTACAGCACTACAGTCGTGTACAGTGTAGTGTATAGTGTAGTATACTAGTCGGCGCTTCTGTAGTGTATAGTATACTAGTACAGCACTAGTGTATAGTGTATTGTGTAATGTATAGTGCACAGTGTAGTGTAGTATACTAATGTAGTGGGTATAAACAGATGGAGACTTCTCTGGAGGCAACACGTTCATTTAACAATAACAGCTTAGCACAAAAGGGGTTACGGCCCCCTCCACCGGATCTCCTAGGGAGGTATGTCCTCCACACTGGCATGCCCTACACGCTGGGAGAGTCGCTCACTAAGGGTCCTCCGGCTAGTGGAACCTAGCGAGGCTATTCTGACCCGACCTAGCCAAGGTCTTCGGGTCCGGCCCCGGTTCCAGGTCTTCAGGGTGGCTTCTTCGAATCTTCGAGTGGACGACATCTGCCGGGCCCGTTCAGGGGGTGGTCCGGCTTCTATACACAGTCCCAGCCAACTTTGTCCCTAGCCACGCCTTCCTTCTGAAACCTTCCCGAGGGACCTCCTGGAGTGTGACGTCATCACCCAGCCCCCTCCTTGGGGTCTGGGGTCTGCACCCCTGGTCACGATGCTCCCTGGGGATTACCTCGGCTCAACGGCCCGACTTCATCTCACTATCCGGCTCGGCCTCTCTGCCTGGTGGGGAGGCTAAGAGTTGTGGTGATCGCGCTCAACAATGCCACTACATCACCCCCCCCCCCCCCCCCCTCGTAGCACCCAGCTGTCCCGGCTGCCAACTCTCCCCCCAAGAACATTGCAATAAACAATGAAAGTACGTGTGCCTCAAAAACAGCAACAACAAGATCCCAACATAAATACCCCAGCCCACCTGTACAAAATTGACACTATATATATACACAAAATGGTGCACGCGCGACCACACACATCTCCCCTCCCCCCCCCAGCACACGCACAAGCCATAGCAACGACAACGCGTCCAACCCGTAGGCAAGATAAAGGTAAGGAAGGCCACCGACCGAGATGATCCGCCGGACGCGAAGGTAAGCTCTCGGTGTGGTGCGTCTGAGAGTGTGGGGGTGGGGGTGGGGGGGGGTCACGAAAACCGCGGAGTCTTAGAGCCGGGTGCCCGTCGCAGGGCCACCGTGAGCGTCGGGGGGACTTCCGTGGTGGTTCGGCAGAGGCCGGCCCAGCATGGGGGGGGGGGACAATCCGGCCGGGCGGGCGAGCAGCCGGCGTGGACGGCCGCGGAGACTTCATTCCTGCGGCACCTGGGGGTGCCACGGCACGACTGTGCCGAGGGTTGAGCACCGTGGGCACGCAACCCGGCTCGTCGGACACATCACGCACCCGGCCCCACCGCGGCGCGTGGCGTGAAGTGGAAGTGCGCGGCGCGGTGAAGAGTTTTGACGCGCGACGGGTGGACGTTCCAACACCGCCTGCCCCACCGAGCTTTAACACACCGGGGGCGGACGACCATTGACGATGTCGACAGGGCCCGAGCGACTTTTGTTGTGACGTCGTCAAAGGCACCTGGGGGGCAATGGAGCCAGGCCTTGTCCGAGCGCGGTTGCGACCGAGGCGCAGCTCCGACGTGGCCTGCGGCCGAATCCCCCTGGAGCGCTGGCATCGCCTGAGCGAGCGCGGTGGTACCCTGCGGTATGACGGTCGTTCGCAACCCGGCATTCAAGACCTGGATGAATGGATCCCCGTCGCAAGACACCAGAGTCTGTGCTCCGACCAGCTCCAACCCCCGAACCACAGTGTTTGAAGGACCCGGCAGGACACCCCCCGCCGTCGCCCCCGAAATCGAGAGGTTTCCGTAGCCGAAAGGGGAACCAACATCTACGCACCCGGAGGAATGCGCACCGTTCGGGACGCCAACGCCTGAACGGTAGCCCAGGCCGTGCTCAACCGAGTGGGGGCAGGCAAGGCAGGAATGCCAGCCGGAGGGGAGTTCGATGCAGCCCTGGTCGATGAGAATTTTGATAGGCATTTTACCCAAGAAATCTGTTCCCAGCAAGCACGGAACGGCGAGGGACGAGGAAACTAGAATGGGGGGCCGTGTCAATTTCACGTCACCGATACGAATCTGGGCATTAATCTGGCCAACTATGCCCAACGACCCTCTGTTCGCGGCGAAACATGGCACGTCAGTCGGATACAGGGAGCGGCATTTCGTAGGTAAAATATTGTAAATAAGTTCCGAAATGATGGTTGCCGATGCCCCTGTGTCGACCGGCGTTCGAAAAGCGACCCTCCCCCTCGATGGATCCAATAATGACTGAGGCCCCGCGGCAGCAGCAACAACTCTATGGGCCAACTCCGACCGCTGAACCGGTCGGAGCGCCCAGTCGGTCTCGAGACATTCCGGGCCCCCCTTCACCCGATGCGCGGCGAATGTGCGACGTGACGAGGTGCACGAGGTGAGAGCAAGGGCCCAGTGTGCGGTGCCTCGACTCGCCCGAGTCCGCCGAGGGTGATCGGGGAGCCGGAGGCCGTGGCCCGGAGACCTGACGTCGAGGTGCCAGGCAGCCCGAAGACGCGCGTCTCCGTAGACCGCAGCTGGAGCAGGCGACGAGGACTGTGCGTCCCCGCTGCCGCGAGCCGCGTTGTCGCGGGCGATCGTCGGCCCTCCAACCCCTGGCCTGAGCCGACGCAAAGGCCTGGTAGGGTTGTGGGGTAGTGACTGGGACACGTGACGAGGGACTGGGACACGTGACGAGAGACTGGGACACGTGGGGGAGAGACTGGGACACGTGACGAGAGACTGGGACACGTGACGAGGGACTGGGACACGTGACGAGAGACTGGGACACGTGGGGGAGAGACTGGGACACGTGACGAGGGACTGGGACACGTGACGAGGGACTGGGACACGTGGGGAGAGACTGGGACACGTGACGAGGGACTGGGACACGTGACGAGAGACTGGGACACGTGGGGGAGAGACTGGGACACGTGACGAGAGACTGGGACACGTGGGGGAGAGACTGGGACACGTGACGAGGGACTGGGACACGTGACGAGGGACTGGGACACGTGGGGAGAGACTGGGACACGTGACGAGGGACTGGGACACGTGACGAGGGGCTGGGACACGTGGGGGAGAGACTGGGACACGTGACGAGGGACTGGGACACGTGACGAGGGACTGGGACACGTGACGAGAGACTGGGACACGTGACGAGAGACTGGGACACGTGGGGGAGAGACTGGGACACGTGACGAGAGACTGGGACACGTGGGGGAGAGACTGGGACACGTGACGAGAGACTGAGACACGTGACGAGGGACTGGGACACGTGGGGGAGAGACTGGGACACGTGACGAGGGACTGGGACACGTGATGAAGGACTGGGACAGGTGGGGGAGAGACTGGGACACGTGACGAGAGACTGGGACACGTGACGAGAGACTGGGACACGTGGGGAGGGACTGGGACACGTGGGGAGGGACTGGGACACGTGACGAGAGACTGGGACACGTGGGGAGGGACTGGGACACGTGACGAGAGACTGAGACGCGTGGGGGAGGGACTGGGACACGTGACGAGAGACTGGGACACGTGACGAGAGACTGGGACACGTGACGAGAGACTGGGACACGTGACGAGAGACTGGGACACGTGGGGAGGGACTGGGACACGTGACGAGATACTGGGACACGTGACGAGGGGCTGGGACACGTGGGGAGGGACTGGGACACGTGACGAGAGACTGGGACACGTGACGAGAGACTGGGACACGTGACGAGAGACTGGGACACGTGACGAGAGACTGGGACACGTGACGAGGGACTGGGACACGTGGGGAAGGGACTGGAACACGTGACGAGAGACTGGGACACGTGACGAGAGACTGGGACACGTAGGGGAGAGACTGGGACACGTGACGAGAGACTGGGACACGTGACGAGAGACTGGGACACGTGACGAGAGACTGGGACACGTGACGAGGGACTGGGAGACGTGACGAGAGACTGGGACACGTGACGAGAGACTGGGACACGTGACGAGGGACTGGGACACGTGACGAGAGACTGAGACACGTGACGAGGGACTGGGACACGTGACGAGAGACTGGGACACGTGACGTGGGACTGGGACACGTGACGAGGGACTGGGACAAGGGGGAGGGACTGGGACACGTGACGTGAGACTGGGACACGTGGGGGAGAGGCTGGGACACGTGGGGGAGAGGCTGGGACACGTGACGAGAGACTGGGACACGTAGGGGAGAGACAGGGACACGTGACGAGAGACTGGGACACGTGACGAGAGACTGGGACACGTGACGAGGGACTGGGAGACGTGACGAGAGACTGGGACACGTGACGAGGGACTGGGACACGTGACGAGAGACTGGGACACGTGACGAGAGACTGGGACACGTGGGGAGAGACTTGGACACGTGACGAGAGACTAGGACACGTGACGAGGGACTGGGACACGTGACGAGGGACTGGGACACGTGACGAGGGACTGGGACACGTGGGGGAGAGACTGGGACACGTGACGAGGGGCTGGGACACGTGACGAGAGACTGAGACACGTGACGAGAGACTGGGACACGTGGGGAGGGACTGGGACACGTGACGAGAGACTGGGACACGTGACGTGGGACTGGGACACGTGACGAGAGACTGGGACACGTGGGGGAGGGACTGGGACACGTGACGAGAGACTGGGACACGTGACGAGAGACTGGGACACGTAGGGGAGAGACTGGGACACGTGACGAGAGACTGGGACACGTGACGAGAGACTGGGACACGTGACAAGAGACTGGGACACGTGACGAGGGACTGGGAGACGTGACGAGAGACTGGGACACGTGACGAGAGACTGGGACACGTGACGAGAGACTGAGACACGTGACGAGGGACTGGGACACGTGACGAGAGACTGGGACACGTGACGTGGGACTGGGACACGTGACGAGGGACTGGGACACGGGGGAGGGACTGGGACACGTGACGTGAGACTGGGACACGTGGGGGAGAGGCTGGGACACGTGGGGGAGAGGCTGGGACACGTGACGAGAGACTGGGACACGTAGGGGAGAGACTGGGACACGTGACGAGAGACTGGGACACGTGACGAGAGACTAGGACACGTGACGAAGGACTGGGAGACGTGACGAGAGACTGGGACACGTGACGAGGGACTGGGACACGTGACGAGAGACTGGGACACGTGGGGAGATACTTGGACACGTGACGAGAGACTAGGACACGTGACGAGGGACTGGGACACGTGACGAGGGACTGGGACACGTGACGAGGGACTGGGACACGTGGGGGAGAGACTGGGACACGTGACGAGGGGCTGGGACACGTGACGAGAGACTGAGACACGTGACGAGAGACTGGGACACGTGGGGAGGGACTGGGACACGTGACGAGAGACTGGGACACGTGACGTGGGACTGGGACACGTGACGAGAGACTGGGACACGTGGGGGAGGGACTGGGACACGTGGGGGAGGGACTGGGACACGTGACGAGAGACTGGGACACGTGAGGGAGAGACTGGGACACGTGACGAGGGACTTGGACACGTGGGGGAGGGACTGGGACACGTGGGGGAGAGACTGGGACACGTGACGAGAGACTAGGACACGTGGGGGAGAGGCTGGGACACGTGGGGGAGTGACTGTGAGACGTGGGGGAGGGACTCGGACACGTGACGAGAGACTGGGACACGTGGGGGAGAGACTGGGACACGTGGGGGAGAGACTGGGACACGTGACGAGGGACTGGGACACGTGACGAGGGACTGGGACACGTGACGACGAGGCTGGGACAAGTAATTAATTTTTAGCGACGTGACGTCACGGCGCCGCGCGGGGGGGGGGGGTTCGGTGACGTCACGAAGCCGCGTGCGCGCCGATCGCTCGCAGGCAAGTGAAGGCGTCGTGCGTGATGACGTCAGGCCACCGAGCGCGCTGACGTCACCACACCCCCCCAGCGCCCCCTCCCCTCCGCCCGCGAGCCGTTGCCACGGAGACGGCCCCCCACGCGCCGCCATCGCTGAAGCCGAGCGGAGAGGAAAAGGCGCCAACTCCATCGCTCGCCATCGCTCTCCATCCCCTGCCGCCTCGCACCCCACGAAACTGCCCGCCTGCTGCTGCTGCTGCTGAAGAGGTGGACGAGGTTAGGTGGGGGGAGGGAGGAGAAGGCGCCAACTCCAACGCTCCCTGCTGCTGTTGTTGTTGTTGACGAGGTGGACGAGGTTAGGTGGGGGGAGGGAGGAGAAGGCGCCAACTCCATCGCTCCCTGCTGCTGTTGTTGTTGACGAGGTGGACGAGGTTAGGTGGGGGGAAGGAGGAGAAGGCGCCAACTCCAACGCTCCCTGCTGCTGTTGTTGACGTGGGAGGGGGAGGAGGACGAGGTGAGTGGTGAGTGACGAGGTGAGTGGTGGGTGACGAGGTGAGTGACGAGGTGAGTGGTGAGTGACGAGGTGAGTGAGTAGTGAGTGACGAGGTGAGAGGTGAGTGACGAGGTGAGTGGTGAGTAGTGAGTGACGAGGTGAGTGGTGAGTGACGAGGTGAGTGACGAGGTGAGTGAGTGACGAGGTGAGTGGTGAGTGACGAGGTGAGTGACGAGGTGAGAGGTGAGTGACGAGGTGAGTGGTGAGTGACGAGGTGAGTGAGTGGTGAGTGACGAGGTGAGTGACGAGGTGAGAGGTGAGTGAGTAGTGAGTGACGAGGTGAGTGACGAGGTGATTAGTGAGTGACGAGGTGAGTGGTGAGTGTCGAGGTGAGTGACGTGGTGAGTGACGAGGTGAGTGGTGAGTGACGAGGTGAGTGACGAGGTGAGTGGTGAGTGACGAGGTGAGTGACGAGGTGAGTGACGTGGTGAGTGAGTGACGTGGTGAGTGAGTGACGAGGTGAGTGGTGAGTGACGAGGTGAGTGGTGAGTGACGAGGTGAGTGACGGCTATGCGCCTGCTGGAGCGGCTGGCCTCCTGGCTGGGCGTGAGGCGGAGGGAGCTGCAGGTTTTGTGCGTGGGGCTCGACAACAGCGGAAAGACGACGATCGTGAACCACCTCAAGCCAGCCAGCGTGAGTCCCCTACTACACTACCTGCTACACTACCTACTACACTACCTACTACACTACCTACTACACTACTACACTACCTACTACACTACCTACTACACTACCTACTACACTACCTGCTACACTACTACACTACCTACTACACTACCTACTACACTACTACACTACCTACTACACTACTACACTACCTACTACACTACCTACTACACTACCTGCTACACTACTACACTACCTACTACACTACCTACTACACTACCTACTACACTACCTACTACACCACTACACTACCTACTACACTACCTACTACACTACCTACTACACTACCTACTACACTACTACACTACCTACTACACTACCTACTACACTACCTACTACACTACCTGCTACACTACTACACTACCTACTACACTACCTACTACACTACTACACTACCTACTACACTACCTACTACACTACTACACTACCTACTACACTACCTACTACACTACTACACTACCTACTACACTACTACACTACCTACTACACTACCTACTACACTACTACACTACCTACTACACTACACACTACCTAGTGCACTACCTACTACACTACTACACTACCTACTACACTACCTACTACACTACCTACTACACTACTACACTACCTACTACACTACTACACTACCTACTACACTACCTACTACACTACCTGGTACACTACCTACTACACTACCTACTACACTACCTACTACACTACTACACTACCTACTACACTACCTACTACACTAGCTACTACACTACCTACTACACTACCTACTACACTACTACACTACCTACTACACAACCTACTACATTACTACACTACCTACTACACTACCTACTACACTACTACACTACCTACTACACTACCTACTCAACTACTACACTACCTACTACACTAATACACTACCTACTACACTAATACACTACCTACTACACTACTATACTACCTACTACACTACCACACTACCTACTCAACTACTACACTACCTACTACACTACTACACTACTTACTACACTAATACACTACCTACTACACTACCTACTACACTACTATACTACCTACTACACTACTACACTACCTACTACACTACTCCACTACCTACTCAACTACTACATTACCTACTACACTACTACACTACCTACTACACTACTACACTACCTACTACACTACCTACTACACTACTATACTACCTACTACACTACTACACTACCTACTACACTACTCCATTACCTACTCAACTACTACATTACCTACTACACTACTACACTACCTACTACACTACTACACTACCTACTACACTACCTACTACACTACTACATTACCTACTACACTACCTACTACACTACACTACTACACTACCTACTACACTACTACACTAGACAGTCTCTATCTACTGCTAGACTATCGTGTTGATGTGGTTGTTGTTGATATGTGATTGTGGTTGTTGATTTGTGGTTGTTGTTGACATGTGGTTGTTGACGTGGTTGTGGTTGTTGTTGACATGTGGTTGTTGTTGATATGTGATTGTGGTTGTTGACATGTGGTGGTTGTTGTTGACATGTGGTTGTTGTTGACGTGGTTGTTGTTGACATGTGGTTGTTGTTGACATGTGGTTGTTGTTGACGTGGTTGTTGTTGACGTGGTTGTTGTTGACATGTGGTTGTTGTTGACGTGGTTGTTGTTGTTGACATGTGGTGGTTGTTGACATGTGGTTGTTGTTGACATGTGGTTGTTGTTGACGTGGTTGTTGTTGTTGACGTGGTTGTTGTTGTTGACATGTGGTTGTTGTTGTTGTTGACGTGGTTGTTGTTGACATGTGGTTGTTGTTGTTGACGTGGTTGTTGTTGTTGACATGTGGTTGTTGTTGTTGTTGTTGTTGACATGTGGTTGTTGTTGACATGTGGTTGTTGTTGACATGTGGTTGTTGTTGTTGACACGTGGTTGTTGTTGTTGACACGTGGTTGTTGTTGACATGTGGTTGTTGTTGTTGACATGTGGTTGTTGTTGTTGACATGTGGTTGTTGTTGTTGTTGACATGTGGTGGTTGTTGACATGTGGTTGTTGTTGTTGTTGACATGTGGTGGTTGTTGTTGTTGACATGTGGTGGTTGTTGTTGTTGACATGTGGTGGTTGTTGTTGTTGACATGTGGTTGTTGTTGACATGTGGTTGTTATTGACATGTGGTTGTTGTTGTTGTTGTTGACAGGCTCAGTCCCAGGACATCGTCCCTACCATCGGATTCAGCGTCGAGAAATTCACAACAGCAAGGTAGAGCAACACCCCCAGTTAGTGCCAGGCTAGGTGCACGAGGAGGTGGTCACGTGACAGACCCAGCAGGTGCCACGTGTTGTACCGCTGTGCCAGGCTAGGTGCATGAGGAGGTCACGTGACAGACCCAGCAGATGCCATGGGTTTGACTGCTGTGCCAGGCTAGGTGCATGAGGATGTGGTCACGTCACAGACCCAGCAGGTGCCACGTGTTGTGCTGCTGCTGTGCCAGGCTAGGTGCATGAGGAGGTGGTCACGTGACAGACCCTGCAGGTGCCATGGGTTAGACTCCTGTGCCAGGCTAGGTGCATGAGGAGGTGGTCACAGGGACAGATCCTGCAGGTGCCATGGGTTAGACTGCTGTGCCAGGCTAGGTGCATGAGGATGTGGTCACGTGACAGACCCAGCAGATGCCATGGGTTTGACTGCTGTGCCAGGCTAGGTGCACGAGGAGGCGGTCACGTGACAGACTCAGCAGGTGCCACGTGTTGTAATGCTGTGCCAGGCTAGGTGCATGAGGAGGTGGTCACGTGCAGGTGCCATGGGTTAGACTGCTGTGCCAGGCTAGGTGCACGAGGAGGTGGTCACGGGACAGACCCTGCAGGTGCCATGGGTTAGACTTCTGTGCCAGGCTAGGTGCATGAGGAGGTGGTTACGGGACAGATCCTGCAGGTGCCATGGGTTAGACTGCTGTGCCAGGCTAGGTGCAATGGCACTCGTCAGTAGCGAGAGCCTTCAACACTTCACGTTGACTGCCTCAAGGTGCACCTAGCCTGGCACAGGCGCCGTGGTGACGTCACCGTCAGTTGGTGGCGAATGGCGGCCGTGTTGAGTGATTAACTGTCTCCCCACGTCCCCGTTTCTTTTCCGTGTCTCTCCGTGTCTCGCCGTGTCTCCCCGTGTGTCTCTGTGTCCCTCCGTGTCCCTCCGTGTGTCGCTGCGTGTCTCCGTGTCTCCCCGTGTCTCTCCATGTTGTCTCTGTGTCTCCCCGTATGTCTCCGTGTCTCCCCGTGTCTCCCCGTGTCTCCCCGTGTGTCTCCGTGTCTCTCCGTGTCTCCCCGTGTGTCTCCGTGTCGCCCCGTGTCGCCCCGTGTCTCTCCGTGTCTCCCCATGTCTCCCCGTGTCTCTCCGTGTCTCCTCTCCGTGTCTCCTCTCCGTGTCTCCCCTTGTCTCTCCGTGTGTCTCCGTGTCTCTCCGTGTCTCCCCGTGTCTCCCCGTGTCTCTCCGTGTCTCCCCGTGTGTCTCTGTGTCTCTCCGTGTCCCTCCGTGTCTCCCCGTGTCTCTCCGTGTCTCTCCATGTCGTTTCCGTGTCTCCCCGTGTCTCTCCGTGTCTCCCCGTGTGTCCCCGTGTCTCTCCATGTCTCCCCGTGTCTCAGTCTGTCTCTCACAGTGTTTGATATGTCAGGACAAGGCAGATACCGCAACCTATGGGAGCATTACTACAGGTGACAACAACCACAGCAACAACCACAGCAACAACCACAGCAACAACCACTACAGCAACACCAAGCAAAGCAACAACAACTACAGCAACAACAACCACAACAACAACCACTACAGCAACAACGACAACCACAGCAACAACAACAACCATGACACCAATAACGACTGCAACAACAACCACAGAAACAACAACCACAGAAACAACAACCACTGCAACAACAACCACTACAGCAACAACCACAGCAAGAACAACCACAACAACAACCACTACAGCAACAACAAGTACAGCAACAACAACCACAACAACAACCACTACAGCAACAACCACTGCAACAACAACCACTACAGCAACAACAAGCAAAGCAACAACAATCACTGTAGCAACAACGACAACCACAGCAACAACAACAACCACCACAAGAAAAACAATCGCGCTGCGCTATGAACCTGGCGACCCTGGTTCGATTCCCGCTCACGGTCAACACCAGTGACGATTATCTGAACCGGTCCCAGCCTCCCCTAGGTCGACTCAGCCTCAAATGAGTACCTGGTGCGGTGTGTAAACATCGCCACTGGGGAGAATAAGGCGACCGGGCGTGGTGCTGGCCACCCACCCCCTCGTGTACCGTTCCGGCCTTCATAGGTGCTCGCTAACGGCACTTGCCCCTACAGTCTGTTAAGGCTATATGGGGGATCTTTGATCTTTGTGTGTGTCTGTGTGAGTGTCAGAGCCATTCCCTGTACACCTTGGGGTGCGACAGGGATGTCCTCTGGCTCCCACATTATTTAACATCTATTTTGACCACGTAGTTCGTGAAGCCTTCAATAGCTGTACCGGGGGAATCTACATATGGTACAGATATAATGGGAGGCTGATCGATGCCCGGGTGCGGTCAAGGGATGGCTCCCTATTGCTCAACCACGTTATGTATGCTGATGATTTGGTAATAAATGCTCATTCAGAGGAGGAGTTGGAGACGCTGCTGCTGAGACTGGAGCGTGCCACTAAGAGGTGGGGCCTTACCATCAGCCCCACCAAAACTAAGCACCTGCCTGGGTATTTTGTACCATCGGACACTCCACCTCCACAACTCTCAATCGGTGATGGGGCAGTTGTGGAGAGAGTGGAGAGTTTCCCATACCTGGGCAGTGTGCTTATGACCGGCTCCAGTTTAACAGCAGAGGTCTCACTCCGAATCAGTCGAGCGGCAATATCTTTTCATCGGTTGCGTAACGCTGTGTGGAAGCTACCTGGTCTGTCGCTCCGCACTAAGCTTCAGGTCTTCTCGGCCACGGTCATTCCCTCCCTTCTCTACGCTTGCGAAACGTGGACCCCCCTAATGGAACATCTTCGCCGGTTGGAACATTTAGGCTAGCCTGCCTACAATCCATCCTGGGTTTAACCATGCTGGATTGTGTGAGGAGCTCACAAATCCTTGAAAGATCTGGGCAAGGTCCCATCGGTGAGCTCCTCCGGCAGGCAAGGCTGCGATGGCTGGGTCATGTAGCCCGCATGCCCAGCCACCGCATGCCGAAACAGCTTTTGTTCAGCCGGATCTAGGGGGCTTAACGAGCGCGGCACGGGCTAGAGAAGGGATGGAGTGATGTGGTACAGGAGGACGTGGAGCTGAGTGGATTTGCCGATGACTGGTTCCAGCGGTGTCAAGATCGGCCTCTGTGGAGGAGGCTCGTGAAGGACGCTACTGGGCAGTTGGAGGCAGTCGCCCTTCAACAACAACGGAGGGCGGAGGAGCGACGCTCACAACAACGAGCGGAGCGCCGGGTGGCTAAATCGCAGCGGGTTGGCACAGTAGGGGGCACAGGTGGTGCATCAGCCAGTCATCTCAGTCGACCCGTGGCATCTGGGTCTGCCCCGTGACCTCCTGTCAGCGGGCGTTCGACACTTCACGTGGCCTCAAGGTGCACATGGCCTGGCACAAGCGTTGTGGTGACGTCACCGCCACTTAGTGGCGAATGGCGGTTGTTGTTGTCTGTGTGTGTGTCGCGGTGCCGGACGGGCAACTCTGTCGTGGACAGTGCTGTGGGGGGAGTTCCAATTTTGATTGGCTCCTCCCCTCATGGCATATGTGTCCACCACAGGGGCTAAACGGGGGCTCTGGACGGGTGCGAGGGGCTGGTAACCCCTCCACCTTCAATTAATTACCACAAAACCACGAATTAAAGTGAAATATGTAACAACTAAGCTTGTGCCGGAGGCCCCGGGGGGCCAGGCGTCTATGACGTCTCCTGGCCAAACCCCAATTGGCGGAGCCAGGAGATTGAATACCTACCCTCGGGGCTACTCCAGAAACAACGAAAAGCCACTACGGGTGGCCACGTGGAATGTTCGAACGCTCACTGCAGAGGAGAGGCTGCCACTCCTCTGTCGGGAGCTGGACCGGTACCGCCTGGATCTATGCGGCATTCAGGAGGTCCGGTGGACCGGCTCTGGCTCCTGCCACCATGAGGGGTGGACAGTCCTCTACTCGGGGCAGCAGACTGCCAAACAACAGGGTGTGGGTCTTCTTTTGAACAAAAGAATGAAGGGGGCGTGGGAGCGTGGCGGTGAGGTGTGGGAAGCTGTAAGCCCCAGGCTACTTTGGGCTCGCCTTCCCATCAACCGGAGGCGAGGAATGGTGGTCGTGGTTACTTATGCCCCCACCGAAGATGAACATCCGTGGAGGGATGCAGGCAAAGCCGATGAGTCAGATGCCTTCTATGACCTCCTGTCACAGGTGCTGGCTAAAGTGGCCCCTCGGGATAGAGTCATCATGTTGGGTGACTTCAATGCCCGAGTTGGTCATGATACTGGCACCTGGTCTGGAGTGATTGGAGGGCATGGGCCAGATCAGCTCAATAACAACGGTAGGAGGCTGCTAGATTTTTGTGCAGCCCATGGGCTTGTAATTACCAACACGCTGTTCCGGCATCGGCGCATCCACACAACATCATGGATGCATGCCGGGTCCAAGCAAGAACATCTGCTGGACTACATAGTGACGGACCAGCGAATGCGAGCCCATGTCCTTGACACCAGGACCTACCGTGGAGCTGATCTGCCCTCTGACCATCGACTAGTCATCTGTAAGATGCGCCTGCCATTCTTCCACTCCGGTGGTGGGTGTACACCCAGGACCCCATTCCAACCTAAAGTGGCCTGGTCTCAGTTATCTGATGAAAGTTGCAAGCGAGAATTTCATCATCGCTTGCGGCTGGGATTGGCATCGTCCCCGACTCCTCCTGATGTCGAGGGTAAATGGGCGAGGTTTAGGACTGTGACTCATGCAGCTGCAATGGCTGCTTTGGGTACGCGGTCCAGACCTCCCCAGACACCCTGGATGACAGAGGAGTTGTTCAGGATGGTTGAGAAAAAGCGACAGGCCCACTGTCATCGGCTACAGAATCCCACGTCAGAGAATGAGGAGGCTTACCGCAGCCTTCGCTCGGAGGTTCGGAGAGCCGTGAGGCGCTGCAAGGATGGGTGGTGGTCGCGGGTTGCTGAGGAGATGGAGTCTGCCTCAGTGGCCCGTGATCACAAATCGCTATTTAACTCCATCAAAAAAGTAACCTGCAGCGCCACACCTATTACCATCATTAGGGGAAAAAACAGTGATCCAATTTCCGACCCCCAGGAACAGGTTCGCAGATTTGCTGAGCATTTCTGTGAGGTCCTGGGGGAGGGAAAATCCCTCAGCCAGGAAAACATCGTGGCACAAAGTGAGGATGACCCTGCTGAGGCTGCGGTGCCTCAAATATTGGATGAAGTCACCCCCTGTGAGTGGCTGGCTGAGGTGCCATCTGCTGAGGAAGTATTGAAGGCGATCCGGAGTCTGAGACCAGGAAAGGCAGCGGGCAGAGATGATCTCCCAAGCGAAATGCTGAGGGAGGGTGGCGTTTGTGCACAGACTGCCCTATATGACATCATAACAACAGTCTGGACCACTGGACGGGTTCCGCAGGATTGGAAGGATGCCCTGGTGGTCCCCCTTTTTAAGAAGGGGGACCGCACAGACTGTAACAACTACAGGGGCATCTCACTCCTCAGTGTGCCGGGAAAGGTCCTGGCAAGGATTATTCAGCATCGCCTTGCCAGGCACGCTGAGGAGAGGCTTGCGGAGCCCCAATGCGGTTTCAGGAAAGGGCGGTCCTGCACAGATGCCATATTTTCTGTCCGTCTGCTACAGCAGAGGTGTAGGGAATTCCAACAAGACCTACATCTCTGCTTTATTGACCTGGTCAAGGCCTATGATACCATCAGTAGGCCTGGGCTCTGGGTCGTTCTTCGTGCTTTTGGAGTACCTGACCCTCTGCTCACAATCATTAAGGACCTTCATGATGGTGAGCGGGCCCGGGTAAAACTACGTGGCCGGGAGTCAGAGCCATTCCCTGTACACCTTGGGGTGCGACAGGGATGTCCTCTGGCTCCCACATTATTTAACATCTATTTTGACCACGTAGTTCGTGAAGCCTTCAATAGCTGTACCGGGGGAATCTCCATATGGTACAGATATAATGGGAGGCTAATCGATGCCCGGGTGCGGTCAAGGGATGGCTCCCTATTGCTCAACCACGTTATGTATGCTGATGACTTGGTAATAGCTGCTCAGTCAGAGGAGGAGTTGGAGACGCTGCTGCTGAGACTGGAGCGTGCCACTAAGAGGTGGGGCCTTAACATCAGCCCCACCAAAACTAAGCACCTGCCTGGGTATTTTGTACCATCGGACACTCCACCCCCACAACTCCCAATCGGTGATGGGGCAGTTGTGGAGAGAGTGGAGAGTTTCCCATACCTGGGCAGTGTGCTTATGACTGGCTCCAGTTTAACAGCAGAGGTCTCACTCCGAATCAGTCGAGCGGCAATATCTTTTCATCGGTTGCGTAACGCTGTGTGGAAGCTACCTGGTCTGTCGCTCCGCACTAAGCTTCAGGTCTTCTCGGCCACGGTCATTCCCTCCCTTCTCTACGCTTGCGAAACGTGGACCCCCCTAATGGAACATCTTCGCCGGTTAGAAACATTTAGGCTGACCTGCCTACGATCCATCCTGGGTTTAACCAGACTGGATTGTGTGAGGAGCTCACAAATCCTTGAAAGATCTGGGCAGGGTCCCATCGGTGAGCTCCTCCGGCAGGCAAGGCTGCGATGGCTGGGTCATGTAGCCCGCATGCCCAGCCACCGCATGCCGAAACAGCTTTTGTTTGGCCGGATTGAGGGGGCTAAGCGGGCGCGGCACGGGCTAGAGAAGAGATGGAGTGATGTGATACAGGAGGACGTGGAGCTGAGTGGACTTGCCGATGACTGGTACCAGCGGTGTCAAGATCGGCCTCTGTGGAGGAGGCTCGTGAAGGATGCTACTGGGCAGTTGGAGGCAGTCGCCCTCCAACAACAACGGAGGGCGGAGGAGCGACGCTCACAACAGCGAGCGGAGCGCCGGGTGGCTAAAGCACAGCAGGTTGGCACAGTAGGGGGCACAGGTGGTGCATCAGCCAGTCATCTCAGTCAGTCGACCCGTGGCACCTGGGTCTGCCCCGTGACCTCCTGCCAGCGGGCGTTCGACACTTCACGTGGCCTCAGGGTGCACATAGCCTGGCACAAGCGTCGTGGTGACGTCACCGCCACTTAGTGGCGAATGGCGGTTGTTGTTGTTGTTGTCTGTGTGAGTGTGTGTGTGTCTGTGTGAGTGTGTGTGTCTGTGTGAGTGTGTCTGTGTGAGTGTGTGTGCCTGTGTGAATGTATGTCTGAGTGTGTGTGTGTCTCTGTGTGTGTGTGAGTGTTTGTATGTGTGGGGAGCGGTGGTGTAGCGGTTAGCGCTACGCTGCGCTATGAATCCAGTGACCCGAGTTCAATTCCCGCTCACGGCCAACACCACCAGTGACGATTATCTGAACCGCTCCTGGGCCTCCCCTAGGTCGACTCAGCGTCAAATGAGTACCTGGTAGTGAGGCAGTGTAGTAAACACCCCCTCTGTGTTGCCAGAGTGCCGGAAGCCTTCATTGTAGGGCTGAACGATAAATCGATTAGCAAATCGAAATCCCATTTTTAAACAATGCGGTGACCAAATCGCAAATCGGCTGCGGTTTTTTTTGCGATTTGGAAAGTCCCTATTGCTTTCTTATTGGAATTTAGTATTTACTACTATTATAATAAATTTATTTAACATAACAGTTGTTCCATGTTTGACTGTTTTTATTTCAATTAAAAAAAATTAGTGAATAAATAAATACATTTCGGAAGCAATTCTTCTCTGAAGTTCTCATCCTTGCATTAGAACGTGTAGGGAGCGGTTCACGATGTCGGTGGTGCCACGTGGCAATTGCTCCATCACGCGTTTGAAATCGATTTGGGCAGCGACTATTCAACTGGAGCTCGACCTTTTAAAAACATTCAAACTTGATTTGGAGCTTGCGTGGCCGCAGGAAAATAAATTAACATAATAAAAAAATACGACGCTTCGATGGCAACACGAGCAATCGTCACCGGGTACGAATGAATGAGAAATCAAAACGTAGCAAACTTAGAAATGTAATGCAGTACAACACAGAGAGTCGGCTTTTAAAAAAAATCGCAACGTCTGTCAGAACAAAAAAAATCGCAATTTGATATTTTCCCCCCAAATCGTTCAGCCCTGCTTCATAGGCACTGCTGCTGCTGCTCGCTACTAAGAGCCACTTGCCCCCATCACAGTCTGTGAAGGCTACACGAGGTGGGGGGGATTTTGTCTTTGTGCGCAGGGAGGCCCAGGCTGTCATCTTTGTGGTGGACAGCAGCGACCGGCTCAGGATGGTGGTGGCCAAGGAGGAGTTGGACTCGCTGCTGGCTCACCCTGGTACCGCGGGGGGACACGCGGGGGGACACGCGGGGAGACACGCTGGGACACGCGGGGACACGCGGGGAGACGCGGGGACACGTGGGGAGACACGCGGGGGACACGCGGGGACACGTGGGGGACACGCGGGGACATGCAGGGAGACACGGGGAGACACGCAGGGAGACACGGGGACACGTGGGGAGACCTGGGGACACGCGGGGAGACATGGGGGACACGCGGGGAGACACGGGGGACAAGCGGGGAAACACGGGGACAAGCAGGGACACACGGGGGATACGCGAGGACAAGCGAGGACACACGGGGGGCACGTGGGGACAAGCGGAGAGACACGGGGACAAACGGGGGAGACGCGGGGACACGCGGGGACACGCAGGGAGACACGGGGGACATGTGGGGACAAGCGGGGACAAACGGGGACACACGGGGAGACACGGGGACATACAGAGGCACCCGGGGACACGACACATGGGGACAAAGACAAAGATCCCCCGTGTAGCCTTAGCAGACATTTGGGGCAAGAGCTGTTACAGACACGAAGACAAACAAAGACAAAGACGACACCCAGTGTCAGACACGAAGGCAAAGCGCTGTTAGCGAGTAGCAGCGCCTATGAAGGCCGGCACTGTGGCACACGAGGGGGTGGGTGGCCAGCACCACGCCCAGCCGCCTTTGTCTCCCCAGTGGCGATGTTCACTACACACACCGCACCGGGCACTCATTTGATGCTGAGTCGACCTAGGGGGGCCCAGGACCAGCTGAGATAATTGGCACTGCGTGTCGGCCGTGAGTAGGACTCAAACCCGGGTCGCCAGGTTAATAGCGAAGCGCTATCCACTACAACAACCGCCATCCGCCACTAAGCGGCGGTGACGTCACCACGGCGCTCGTGCCAGGCTAGGTGCACGTTGAGGCCACACGTGAAGCGTCGGACGCCCGCTGGCAGGAGGTCACGGGGCAGACCCAGCAGGTGCCACGGGTCGACTGACTGAGACGAGTGGCCGATGCACCACCACCTGTACCCCCCCTTACTGTGCCGACCTGCTGCGCTTTAGCCGCCCGGCGCTCCGCTCGTTGTTGTGAGCGTCGCTCCTCTGCCCAGTATAGCCAGCACCAGTGGCGATTATCTGAACCGGTCCTGGGTCTCCCCTAGGTCGACTCGGCCTCAAATTAGCACCTGCCGCGGTGTGTAGTAAACATCGCCAATCTCGCCGTGCGCTGTTCCTGCCGCCATAGCCGCTCCGGCGACAACAGCCACGTGCCCCAACAATCTGTTCCAGGCGACACGGGGGGTGGGTGGGTGGATCGTTGTCTTCGTGCGTGCGGTCGCCTCACAGCAGGAGGCGATGATTCCCCCGCGTGGTGTCCTTGCCCCTTGGGGTTGCCCAACAAGTCGGGGCCGCTGTGTGGGACATTCCTTGCCAGTATCAAAATAAGAGCAAGAGGTTGTTTTTTTTTCACCCGCAAGCAAGAGCTGCGTTTTAGACTTCAAAGACACCAAACGGAATCCCCTTTTTTCAAGGAATCGTGTCGCTGCGTTAACCGCGCGGTACTTGCGGCGAGCATGCAGACATGAAACAACACTGCCTCCGATGGTACGATGATGATGATGATGATGCTGCGTTGTCCCTTGAAACCGATTGGTCCACACCAGAGACAGCTTTTCTTTCGAGCCCGGTCTCACTAACAGCGTTAGCCCCCGAGGCGAGCAGCACAAAGACGACGCCACCCTCGGGGGCACTCATAGCTGCGGGTGAGCGGCTGCGACACGGGGGACCTCACTGTGCACTATCGAAGTGCCGTTGTTATCTGGTCCACTGACAGTGTCGCTGGTGTAGGCCAATCGGTGTCAAAGGCAGCGCGACAAAATACAATTTAATGAATTAAATCGCGACGTTTCGGTCGCGACACAAGCGTCCATCATCAGGCGGGGACGACCGCAGCAAGAAACAAATTGCTGAAGTGGGCAAGAGAGACATTTTGATTTAAAGCTTTCGTGACTGCAGGGATTCACGTTCTTGGTTCTTTCGGTAAAGTCACCGCCACGTAGAAGGGAAACAATAAAATAATTAATAAAAATATGAAACAATAAAATTCTCATGACGTTTCGACTGCAACACAAGAAGCAATCATCATCAGGTGTGAAAACCACAGCAAGAAAATTTGAAAAAAACCACGGCAAGAATTTTTGTCATTTTCTTGCTGTGGTTTTCACACCTGATGACGATTGCTTGTGTTGCAGTCGAAGCGTCGTGAGAATATTTTCGTCATTTTATTGTTTCCTTTCTACGTGGCGACTTTACCGAAAAGAACCACGAATAAGGTGAGAAATTTGTAAGTGAATATTAACTTCATAAACGAGCGAGGGCCTTAGCAACACGAGCAGCAGCAGTACAAAGCGTGTAGACACGCTTTGTACTGCCGAGCGTCACGTGATCACAACCGATGCACGAGCGCTTTGGATTACAAGCACGTTGCCGGAACGAATTATTGCTCGCAAATCCAAGGTTTTGTCCACATGTATCAAAGGCAAGGTTGTGATTGTGATGTGTGTCTGTTCAAATTGTTTGGCGTACTTCCCGACACGCAGCAAACTTGACATTTGCCATGTGGGTACTTTCCAGACTGTACACCATGCAAACAATTATAAAAATACACTTTTGTTTTGGGGGGGGTGGGGGGGGAGCTCAATAATGCGGAGATTTTTTTGCACGGCAAGTGAGCTGTGACGTCACATCTGTCACGTGACCCTCGCACGTGGAAGCGTAACGCGTTGTAGTGTAGCAGTTAGCGTTGTCTGTGTGTCTGTGTGTGTATCTGTGTGTATGTCTGTGTGTGTCTGTATCTGTGTGTGTGTGAGTGTGGAAGCGTAACGCATTGTAGTGTAGTGATTAGCGTTGTCTGTGTGTGTGTGTATGTGTGTGTATGTCTGTATCTGTGTGTATCTGTGTGTGTGTGAGTGTGGAAGCGTAACGCATTGTAGTGTAGGGGTTAGCGTTGTCTGTGTGTGTGTCTGTGTGAGGAGGTAGCGGGGGTTCTTTTGTGTCCGGCAAAACAACCCCCTACCTCCTCGCGGTGCCGGGTGGGCAACTCTGTCGTGGACAGTGCTGTGGGGGGAGTTCCAATTTCGATTGGCTCCTCCCCTCATGGCATCTGTGTCCACCACAGGGGCTAAACGGGGGCTCTGGATGGGTGCGAGGGGCTGGTAAACCCTCCACCTTCAATTACTTACCACTAAACCGCGAATTAAGTATATAACTAATAAGCTTGTGCCGGAGGCCCCGGGGGGCCAAGCGTCTATGACGTCTCCTGGCCAAACCCCAATTGGTGGAGCCAGGAGATTGAATATCTACCCTCGGGGCTCCTCCAGAAACAATGAAAAACCACTGCGGGTGGCCACGTGGAATGTTCGAATGCTCACTGCGGAGGAGAGGCTGCCACTCCTCTGTCGGGAGCTGGACCGGTACCGCCTGGATCTCTGTGGCATTCAGGAGGTCCGGTGGACCAGTTCTGGCTCCTGCCACCATGAGGGGTGGACAGTCCTCTACTCGGGGCAGCAGACTGCTAAACAACAGGGTGTGGCTCTTCTTTTGAACAAAAGAATGAAGGGGGCGTGGGAGCGTGGCGGTGAGGTGTGGGAAGCTGTAAGCCCCAGGCTACTTTGGGCTCGCCTTCCCATCGGAGGCGAGGAATGGTGGTCGTGGAGGGATGCAGGCAAAGCCGATGAGTCAGATGCCTTCTATGACCTGTCACAGGTGCTGGCTAAAGTGGCCCCTCGGGATAGAGTCATCCTGTTGGGTGACTTCAATGCCCGAGTTGGTCATGATGCTGGCACCTGGTCTGGAGTGATTGGAGGGCATGGGCCAGATCAGCTCAATAACAACGGTAGGAGGCTGCTAGATGTTTGTGCAGCCCATGGGCTTGTAATTTCCAACACGCTGTTCCGGCATCGGCGCATCCACACAACATCATGGATGCACACCGGGTCCAAGCAAGAACATCTGCTGGACTACATAGTCACGGACCAGCGGATGCGAGCCCATGTCCTTGACACCAGGACCTACCGTGGAGCTGATCTGCCCTCTGACCATCGACTAGTCATCTGTAAGATGCGCCTGCCATTCTTCCACTCCGGTGGTGGGTGTACACCCTGGACCCCATTCCAACCTAAAGTGGCCTGGTCTCAGTTATCTGATGAAAGTTGCAAGCGAGAATTTCATCATCGCTTGCGGCCGGGATAGGGCATCGTCCCCGACTCATGCAGCTGCAATGGCTGCTTTGGGTACGCGGTCCAGACCTCCCCAGAGACCCTGGCTGACAGAGGAGGTGTTCAGGATGGTTGTGAAAAAGCGACAGGCCCACTGTCATCGGCTACAGAATCCCACGTCAGAGAATGAGGAGGCTTACCGCAGCCTTCACTCGGAGGTTCGGAGAGCCGTGAGGTGCTGCAAGGATGGGTGGTGGTCGCGGGTTGCTGAGGAGATGGAGTCTGCCTCAGTGGCCCGTGATCACAAATATCTATTTAACTCCATCAAAAAAGTAACCCGCAGCGCCACACCTATTACCATCATTAGGGAAAAAAACAGTGATCCAATCTCCGACCCCCAGGAACAGGTTTGAAGATTTGCTGAGCATTTCTGTGAGGTCCTGGGGGAGGGAAAATCCCTCAGCCAGGAAAACATCGTGGCACAAAGTGAGGATGACCCGGTTGAGTCTGCGGTGCCTCAAATATTGGAAGAAGTCACCCCCTGTGAGTGGCTGGCTGAGGTGCCATCTGTTGAGGAAGTACTGAAGGCGATCCGGAGTCTGAGACCAGGAAAGGCAGCGGGCAGAGATAATCTCCCAAGCGAAATGCTGAGGGAGGGTGGCGTTTGTGCACAGACTGCCCTATATTACATCATAACAACAGTACGGACCACTGGACGGGTTCTGCAGGATTGGAAGGATGTCCTGGTGGTCCCCCTCTTTAAGAAGGGGGACTGCACAGACTGTAACAACTACAGGGGCATCTCACTCAGTGTGCCGGGAAAGGTCCTGGCATGGATTATTCAGCATCGCCTTGCCAGGCACGCTGAGGAGAGGCTTGCGGAGCCCCAATGCGGTTTCAGGAAAGGGTGGTCCTGCACAGATGCCATATTTTCTGTCTGTCTGCTACAGCAGAGGTGTAGGGAATTCCAACAAGACCTACATCTCTGCTTTATTGACCTGGTCAAGGCCTATGATACCATCAGTAGGCCTGGGCTCTGGGTTGTTTTTCGTGCTTTTGGAGTACCTAACCCTCTGCTCACGATCATTAAGGACCTTCATGATGGTGAGCAGGCCCGGGTAAAACTACGTGGCTGGGAGTCAGAGCCATTCCCTGTACACCTTGGGGTGCGACAGGAATGTCCTCTGGCTCCCACATTATTTATCATCTATTTTGACCACGTAGTTCGTGAAGCCTTCAATAGCTGTACCGGGGGAATCTCCATATGGTACAGATATAATGGGAGGCTGATCGATGCCCGGGTGCGGTCAAGGGATGGCTCCCTATTGCTCAGCCACGTTATCTATGCTGATGATTTGGTAATAGCTGCTCATTCAGAGGAGGAGTTGGAGACGCTGCTGCTGAGACTGGAGCGTGCCACTAAGAGGTGGGGCCTCACCATCAGCCCCACCAAAACTAAGCACCTGCCTGGGTATTTTGTACCATCGGACACTCCACCCCCACAACTCCCAATCGGTGATGGGGCAATTGTGGAGCGAGTGGAGAGTTTCCCATACCTGGGCAGTGTGTTTATGACCAGCTCCAGTTTACCAGCAGAGGTCTCACTCCGAATCAGTCGAGCGGCAATATCTTTTCATCGGTTGCGTAACGCTGTGGAAGCTACCTTGTCTGTCGCTCCGCACTAAGCTTCAGGTCTTCTCGGCCACGGTCATTCCCTCCCTTCTCTACGCTTGCGAAACGTGGACGCCCCTAATGGAACATCTTTGCTGGTTAGAAACATTTAGGCTAGCCTGCCTATGATCCATCCTGGGTTTAACCAGACTGGATTGTGTGAGGAGCTCACAAATCCTTGAAAGATCTGGGCAAGGTCCCATCGGTGAGCTCCTCCGGCGGGCAAGGCTGCGATGGCTGGGTCATGTAGCCCGCATGCCCAGCCACCGCATGCCGAAACAGCTTTTGTTCGGCCGGATTGAGGGGGCTAAACTGGCGCGGCACGGGCTAGAGATGAGATGGAGTGATGTGGCACAGGAGGACGTGGAGCTGAGTGGACTTGCCGATGACTGGTACCAGCGGTGTCAAGATCGGCCTCTGTGGAGGAGGCTCGTGAAGGACGCTACTGGGCTGTTGGAGGTAGTCGCCCTCCAACAACAACGGAGGGCGGAGGAGCGATGCTCACAACAACGAGCGGAGCGCCGGGTGGCTAAAGCACAGCAGGTTGGCACAGTGGGGGGCACAGGTGGTGCATCACTAGTCATCTCAATCAGTCGACCCGTGGCACCTGGGTCTGCCCCGTGACCTGCCAGCGGGCGTTCGACACTTCACGTGGCCTCGGTGCACATAGCCTGGCACAAGCGTCGTGGTGACGTCACCGCCACTTAGTGGTGAATGGCGGTTGTTGTGTGTATCTGTGTGTATCTGTGTGTGTGTCTGTGTGTATCTGTGTGTGTGTCTGTGTGTATCTGTGTGTGTGTATCTGTGTGTGTGTGGGGAGCGGTAGTGTAGCGGTTAGCGCGCTGCGCTATGAACCCGGCGACACGGGTTCGATTCCCGCTCACGGCCAACACCAGTGACGATTATCTATACCGGTCCCGGGCCTCCCCTAGGTCGACTCAGCCTCAAATGAGTACCTGGTGCGTTGTGTAAACATTGCCACTAGGGAGACAAAGGCGGTCGGGCGTAGTGCTGGCCACCCACCCCCTCGTGTACCGTTCTGGCCTTCATAGGTGCTCGCTAACAGCACTTGCCCCTACTGTCTGTTAAGGCTATATGGGGGATCTTTGTTTTGTCTTTGTTTTGTCTTTGTTTTGTGTATGTGTGTGGAAGCGTAACTCATTGTAGTGTAGTGGTGAGCGCTACGCCGCGCTACGAACCCGGCAACCCGAGTTCGATTCCCGCTGACGGCCACCACCGGTGACGATTATTTTTACCGGTCCTGAGCCTCCCCGAGGTCGACTCGGCCTCAAACGAGTAACTGGTGTGGTGTGTGAATATCGCCACTGGGGAGACAAAGGCGGCCGGGCGTGGTGAATCAAAGTCACGGGCGAAGCCGTGTAGGTAAAGCTCGTTCTGTATATAGATGAGGGGGGGGGGGCGGGGAGGGGGGGGCGGGGAGCCCAGGATAGGGTGGGGGGGGAGCCGGAAGCAAATGTGGCATGCACGGCAAATATCCTGAAGACAGGGATCAGTAAATGACCTGCGCGGCAAGCTCGACATGCAACGGCAAACCTCCGAATGGTGGGAATAAGCGGGGCTGGGGTGTAGGAGACTGCAGGTGCGGATATTACGGTCGGCTAAGGTTTTACCTGGTTAATGGCATCCGTTCCAATGATTTGCTCAATTTGTATCCATCTTGCCGGGTTGAAGTTTCAGTCTCGCGAAAGAACCAAAGAGGGTATATGGATCCTTGCGGATACTACCAGAGCATTGGTTTTTGTTTGCATGTTCACCGCTAGCACCGCGCGCGCGGTCAATGCAGCGGCACGATTCCTTTGTAAAAAGGATTCCGTTTGGTGTTTTAAAGTCTTAACCAAGCTTCTGTTTCATTGCCAGAAAGGGTAACCACATTCCCCTGCGGAGGGAGCTGGTAGGAACGTTGGGTAGCTCGGTCAATGGCCAGGGTCAACAACAACGGCACCACCACGTGGTGTGTTCCGCATGCCCGACTGTGAGGGCGGGCACAAGCCTGGCGTGAGTTGGTGAAACGTTGAGATCTAGAAGGGCACCACGGGGTGACCAGCCTCTCCCCACCCAGCCCCTCCCCACCCTCCCCTCCCCACCCAGCCCCACCCTCCCCTCCCCACCCAGCCCCTCCCCACCCAGCCCCTCCCCACCCAGCCCCTCCCCTCTCCACCCAGCCCCACCCCCACCCCTCCCATTTTTGGATGCACGACGGACACAAGAATCCCCTGTGAGCTGGTGTAACCAGGAGGTTCCTACCAGTAAAATCTCTTGTTATATGTTGACATTGGCAAGGGGGAAGTCCCATGATTGAGCTGCTCAACCCCAAGCTCTCAGTGTCCTGATAGTGGCATTGCCATCTTGTGGGCTAACACCGTTTTGAGACATGGCTCTAAAGAAAGCTGTCTGTGGTGTGCACCAATCAGTTTCAAAGACAACGCATCATCATCATCATCTACGACCAGAGCATCGTTTTTTTATTTGCATTTTCACCACAAGTATACGTGGTTAATGCATTGACACGATTGCTTGAAAACAGATGTTTAATATACCTTAATATAACTCATGTTTTATTGGCAGAAAGGGTGAAACCTCTTGTTGTAGTGTTACAAGTGGAGCTGCTGCTGTTGTCATCTTTGCGTCTCAGTTTGCCCGCCAGGGGGCAATGTTGAGCCATTCTAGATTTGAAGCTTTCGTGACTGCAAGGATCCATACTCTTTGGTTCTATTCGGTAAAGCAGGGGTCGGGAACCTTTTTGACTAAGAGAGCCATGAAAGCAAAAAATTTGGAAATTTATTTCAGTGAGAGCCATATAATATATTTTAAAAGTGAATTCAACTAAATGTCAGTATAATAAGCCTCTGAATTTATTCTTTTAAATAATGTTGTTATAACACTCACCATTAATGCGACTTCTGGTGCTGCATGGATTTGCTGATGTCTTTGTAGTCGGGTTGGTACTTGGTGAGGTTAAGCTTCATGCAAGCGTTGAGGCTTTCATCCGTTAAACGTGATCGTAGGTTGGACTTGATGTTTTTAAGATGTGAGAATGACTGCTCACATGCATACGTAGATCCAAACATGGTCAATACAGCAATACTCACACGCTGCAATGTGTGGTATGTGACAGGAAGCGCGTTCCAAGTTTTGAGAATCAGCTGGTCTTCGGGTTGGAGTTTTTTCATTTCTGTCCACATGTGCTTGCTCGCCAACTCCGCTTTCTGTCGTGTGATTCTTTCCAAATCTTCATTCAGTGACTTGAACTTATTCACCCACATGTCTGAGGCCTTCAGGTCAGCCACTTCTGCTTCAAAATCTCTGACGGAGACACCAGGGATGTAATTCAGGTCGGCTGTGTTCAGTGAACACTCGTTTGGATGGGTGATGAACTTAAAAAGACGAGTGTGCTCACGAAATTCTCCAAAGCGTGCTTTGAAGGACTGTAGGAGACTGGATGTGCAGCCAGCTAGCTGGTGGAGATCAAGGTTTTGAATGGGCTCACTTGCTGTGCATGCATCTTTAAATTGGCTCAGTTTTTCAAAATGTAGTAAACGACCTGTTTCAAGATCCGTGATGAAAAGCTCCAGCTTGTTTTCAAAAGCAAATACAGCTTGTTGAAGGGATAACACTGTATTTCCAATGCCTTGCATTTTCACGTTGAGCTGGTTCAGATGTTCAGTCAGATCTACGAGATAGTAAAACTTGAGGAGCCACTCGGTGTCGGCTAGCTCAGGATGCCCGACGCCTTTCATTTCAAGGAAAGTCCGGATTTCGTTCAGGCAAGCCGCAAAACGGCTAAGCACCTTCCCTCTTGACAACCAACGCACATTGCTGTGCAAAAGCAGACCAGGATAGTTATTTACAACTTCATCCAGCAGTGTTTTAAACTGGCAATCATTTAAGGCTCGGGCAACAATAAAGTTGATCACACGAATGACCAGCGACATCACTTCGCCAAACTGCCTGTCACACATCTGAGCACAAAGTGCCTCCTGGTGTATAATGCAATGGAAACTTAGGATGGGTCTATTTTCATGTTCACGGAGAAGCGCCACAAATCCTTTGTTTTTCCCCACCATACACGGAGCACCATCAGTACACACTGAGAGAAGTTTATCCATAGGTAGACTTTTTTCTTGAGCAAACTCCATGAAAGACTTGAATAAATCCTCACCTCTTGTGGACCCTTTTAATGGCAGAACAGCAAGACTTTCTTCGCGCAGTGTGTCACCAACAGCATATCTTGCAATCACGCTGAACTGCGACAAATGGCTCACGTCTGTTGACTCATCCAAAGCCAGAGAAAAGAACGGCGCTGCATTTATGTCCTTCACTTGCGTTTCCTCCACTTTGTTTGCCATCACGATGGTACGATCATGAACAGTTCTTGCCGACAGAGGCATGTCTTGTATCCGTTTGATTATCTTGTCTTTGTTCGGAAGATCATCAAAAAGTTCATTGGCTACATCCAGCATGAACGTTTTAGCATACTCGCCATCTGTGAATGGTTTTTTGTTCCTCACTATTGCTAAAGAACCAGCAAAGCTAGCCGAATTATAGTCACCTTGCCGGGTCCATACGCGGAGTTGCTGCTGGCTAGCTTGCACCCTGCTCAGAAGCTCTTGGCACGCTTTCTTTCTGCTGTCTCCCGCAGGGTATTTTGATGCAAAGGTAGCGTGGCGCGTGTCGAAGTGCCGCTTTACATTCGACCGTTTCAACGATGTAATTTTGTCATTGCAAATTAGACACACCGCAGAACCCGCTCTCTCCACAAAGGTGAATTCTTCGGTCCATTCGTCCTGAAATGTACGATACTCGTCGTCTTTTTTTCTTTTCGCCATCTTCTTCGTCGAAGGGTTAGCTTTGAGCTAATGACCGAGCAGACGCAGTCTCAGACTGATTCAAAAGGGGGCGTTTACCTGTTTTACCCAGCAACGGCAAACGTAGGCCAGCATCATCCAATTAAAATAATGGACAATTGCTCCTGCAGCCCTGAACAGGACATGCGCAGTGAAAAATCGATGGATGGATTAAAACAAGTGAGAATATTTTGTTTTATCTGCGAGCCATATGCAATCATCAAAAGAGCCACATCTGGCTCGCGAGCCATAGGTTCCCGACCCCTGCGGTAAAGTCACGTAGGTAAAAAAAAAAATCACGACGTTTCGGCCACAACACAAGTGGCCTTCATCAGGTGAAGGGACCAAACTGTCCATAGGACAGCGTTGGAGTGAAGAAAGCCAAGCGCAGGTCCGCCTCCTTTAAGCTGTGAGGGGGTAAACAGAAAACGCCTTGACAAAAGAATTAGCATAAAATGTACTACTGTGAAAGCTTGGAATTAGCATACACCACCGTGAGAGTTTGGGATGCCACTATTTGAATAAATATACTGTACCATTGAAAATTAGTTTAATGTTTGGTTCGATTTAGAACATCTTTCCAATGGTTGCTTAATTTGAAACCATCTTCTCGGTTGAAATTGTGTCTGTGTTTGTAGATCTGAATTGCCTCGTGAACAAATCTCTGATAAAAACCCGTGGGTTTGCAGAGGACCTTGGTATCGGAGAAAACTATATCGTGATCACCCACAGCGTTGTAACAGTGATCAGCTACGGCAGAAGAATTTGTTCTGCCGTGTTTCAAATCTGATTTGTGCTCGCGAATTCGGTCAGAGACATGTCGCTTCGTCTCCCCGATATAGCAGTCACCACACGTGCAGATCAATTTGTAAACACCGGGGTACTGTAAGTCAGGAATGACATCCTTCACGGAAGGGATCAGGTCACGGATTTTGTGTACTGTATTGAACCGGACCAGGATCTTGTGTTTGTTTAGAATTTTGGAGATCTTTTTAGTAACGCCTGCTATATATGGTAGTGTGATGGTTTTGATCGGAGTATCAAGTGGTTGTTTCTGTATGGAGGGAGAAACAGCTTGGCGGATGGTACGGTCAGAGTATCCGTTCCTTCTGAGGGCCAGATGTACATGTTTTAATTCACTGGTCAGGTGATGTTGGTCCGAAATGCAATGAGCCCTGTGGTATAACGTTTTGATGAGAGAATTATTTTGCGTCGGGTGGTGGTGGGAATCAGGCTTCAAGTAAGAATCTGTGTGGGTGGGTTTCCTGAACACAGAATGTCCCAATGAGCCATCAGGTCTCCTCTCATTGGGACATAGCCACCGTGATGATGATGATGATGGTGGTGGAACCCACGACCTCCTGTACACCAGGCGAGGTAGTCAACATCTCCTAGCCACCGTGATGATGGTGGTGGTGGAACCCACGACCTCCTGTACACCAGGCGAGGTAGTCAACATCTCCTAGCCACCGTGATGATGGTGGTGGAACCCATGACCTCCTGTACACCAGGCGAGGTAGTCATCATCTCCTAGCCACCGTGATGATGATGGTGGTGGTGGAACCCACGACCTCCTGTATACCAGGCGAGGTAGTCAACATCTCCTAGCCACCGTGATGATGATGGTGGTGGAACCCACGACCTCCTGTACACCAGGCGAGGTAGTCAACATCTCCTAGCCACCGTGATGATGGTGGTGGTGGTGGAACCCACGACTCCCTGTACAGCAGGCAAGGTAGTCAACATCTCCTAGTCACCGTGATGATGATGGTGGGGGTGGTGGAACCCACGACCTCCTGTACACCAGGCAAGGTAGTCAACATCTCCTAGCCACCGTGATGATGATGGTGGTGGTGGTGGAACCCACGACCCCCTGTACACCAGGTGACGCAGTCAACATCTCCTAGCTACCGTGATGATGATGATGGTGGTGGAACCCACGACCTCCTGTAGACAAGGCGAGGTAGTCAACATCTCATAGCCACCGTGATGATGGTGGTGGTGGAACCCACGACCTCCTGTACACCAGGCGAGGTAGTCAACATCTCGTAGCCACCGTGATGATGATGGTGGTGGTGGAACCCACGACATACCTGTACACCAGGCGAGGTAGTCAACATCTCCTAGCTACCGTGATGATGATGATGGTGGTGGAACCCACGACCTCCTGTAGACAAGGCGAGGTAGTCAACATCTCATAGCCACCGTGATGATGGTGGTGGTGGAACCCACGACCTCCTGTACACCAGGCGAGGTAGTCAACATCTCGTAGCCACCGTGATGATGATGGTGGTGGTGGAACCCACGACATACCTGTACACCAGGCGAGGTAGTCAACATCTCCTAGCCACCGTGATGATGATGGTGGTGGTGGAACCCACGACCTCCTGTAGACCAGGCGAGGTAGTCAACATCTCCTAGCCACTGTAATGATGGTGGTGGAACCCACGACCTCTTGTACACCAGGCGAGGTAGTCAACATCTCCTAGCCACCGTGATGATTATGGTGGTGGTGGAACCCACGACCTCCTGTACACCAGGCGAGGTAGTCAACATCTCCTAGCCACCGTGATGATGATGGTGGTGGTGGAACCCACGACCTCCTGTGCACCAGGCGAGGTAGTCAACATCTCCTAGCCACCGTGGCGTTCCCATGGTTTCAGTTACAGTGGTACCCCGGAGATCGAACTTAATTCGTTCCAGAAGGCCGTTCGAACACCGATTTAATTTTCCCCATAAGAATTAATGTAAATGACATTAATTGGTTCCAGACACAGGAAATCTCTCACCTATGAAGCATTTTTACACGAAGTTCGCAGTACTTGCACGCATAAAATCACGCAAAAAAAACACAAGAAACGCAATAAATAAATGGAATAAACGAAATAGATGAACATTGAACTCCTCTTTACCTGTAGTAAGGAGAGTTGATGGCTTGAGTGTAAGGTGGTGATGAGGTGGTGATGATGAGGTGGTGGTGGTGGTGTTATTGTCTGGGCCAGCATCTTGCACGCTGTTGGGCCACCGCGAGTCTCAGCCTAATGGGTTCTTTCAGGACGCGATTGCCCGTTGGACCTCCGATTCTCGTTCGGTTTACCGGGGCAACAAAACACCGTTCGATCTCCGATGTTCTACTGAACCTCAAATTAGAGCACGTAACCTTGGGTATCGGAGTGCGAGAGCCGCGTGTGGTACCCATGGTTACTGTTGGCTGTGTCGCCATGGTACCGGAGTGTGTGGTAACCGCGGTAACGGCGTGTGTGAGATGTGAGTGGCAGGAGGGTGCCACTGCTCGTCTTCGCTAACAAGATGGACTTGAAGGAGTCTCTGTCGAGCGTGGCCTGTTCCAGCCTGCTGGGGCTACAAGAAGTGCATCAGTCTCCCTGGCACATCGTGTGAGACACGCACGCACACAGAGACACACGCACAGAGACACACACACAGACACACACACACACAGAGACACACACAGACACACAGAGACACACAGGGACACACACACACAGAGACACACAGAGAGACACACACAGAGACACACACACAGAGACACACAGAGACACACAGAGACACACAGAGACACACGGGACACACACACAGAGACACAGAGAGACACACACAGACACACACACAGAGACACACACACAGAGACACACACACACAGACACACACACAGACACACACACAGACACACACACAGACACACACAGAGACACACAGGGACACACACACACAGAGACACACAGAGAGACACACACAGAGACACGCACAGACACACACACACAGACACTCAGAGACACACAGAGACACACACACAGACACACACACAGACACACACACTCAGAGACACACACACAGACACACACAGACACACACACAGAGACAAACACAGACACACACACACAGACACACACACAGAGACACACACACAGAGACACACACACAGTGACACACGCACACAGACACACACAGAGACACACACAGAGACACACACAGACACACACCACACACAGACACACACACACACAGACACACACAGAGACACACAGAGACACAGAGACACACACACAGAGACACACAGACAGACACACACAGACACACTCACACAGACACACACACACTCACACAGAGACACACACAGAGACACACACAGAGACACACAGAGTGACACAACAACAACAACTGCCATTCGCCACTAAGTGGCGGTGACGTCACCACGACGCTTGTGCCAGGCTATGTGCACCTTGAGGCCATGTGAAGTGTCGAACGCCCGCGGGCAGGAGGTCACGGGGCAGACCCAGGTGCCACGGGTCGACTGACTGAGATGTCTGGCTGGTGCACCACCTGTGCCCCCTACTGTGCCAACCTGTTGTGCTTTAGCCACCCGGCGCTCCACTCGTTGTTGTGAGCGTCGCTCCTCCGCCCTCCGTTGTTGTTGGAGGGCAACTGCCTCCAACTGCCCAATAGCGTCCTTCACGAGCCTCCTCCACAGAGGCCGATCTTGACACCACTGGTACCAGTCATCGGCAAGTCCACTCAGCTCCACATCCTCCTGTACCACATCACTCCATCTCTTCTCTAGCCCGTGCCGCGCCCGTTTAGCCCCCTCGATCCGGCCAAACAAAAGCTGTTTCGGCATGCGGTGGCTGGGCATGCGGGCTACATGACCCAGCCAACGCAGCCTTGCCTGCCAGAGGAGCTCACCGATGGGACCTTGCCCAGATCTTTCAAGGATTTGTGAGCTCCTCACACAATCCAGCCTGGTTAAACCCAGGATGGATCGTAGGCAGGCCAGCCTAAATGTTTCCAACCGACGAAGATGCTCCATTAAGGGGGTCCACGTTTCTCAAGCGTAGAGAAGGGAGGGAATGACCGTGGCCAAGAAGACCTGAAGCTTAGTGCGGAGCGACAGACCAGGTAGCTTCCACACAGCGTTACGCAACCAATGAAAAGATATTGCCGCTCGACTGATTCGGAGTGAGACCTCTGCTATTAAACTGGAGCCAGTCATAAGCACACTGCCCAGGTATGGGAAACTCTCCACTCTCTCCACAACTGCCCCATCACCGATTAGGAGTTGTGGGGGTGGAGTGTCCGATGGTACAAAATACCCAGGCAGGTGCTTAGTTTTAGTGGGGCTGACGGTAAGGCCCCACCTCTTAGTGGCACACTCCAGTCTCAGCAGCAGCGTCTCCAACTCCTCCTCTGAATGAGCAGCTATTACCAAATCATCGGCATACATAACGAGGTTGAGCAATAGGGAACCATCCCTTGACCGCACCCGGGCATCGATCAGCCTCCCATTATATCTGTACCATATGGAGATTCCCCCGGTACAGCTATTGAAGGCTTCACGAACTACGTGGTCAAAATAGATGTTAAATAATGTGGGAGCCAGAGGACATCCCTGTCGCACCCCAAGGTGTACAGGGAATGCCTCTGACCCATAGACTCGCTCACACAGAGACCCACAGACTCGCTCACGCAGAGACCCATAGATTCGCTCACACAGAGACCCATAGATTCACTCACACAGAGACCCACAGACTCGCTCACACAGAGACCCACAGACTCGCTCACACAGAGACCCACAGACTCGCTCACACAGAGACCCACAGACTCGCTCACACAGAGACCCACAAACTCACTCACACAGAGACCACAGACACTCACACAGAGAGCCACAGACTCACTCACACAGAGATCTACAGACTCGCTCGTACAGAAACCCATAGACTCGCTCACACAGAGACCCACAGACTCGCTCACACAGAGACCCACAGACTCACTCACACAGAAACCCATAGACTCGCTCACACAGAGACCCACAGACTCGCTCACACAGAGACCCACAGACTCACTCACACAGAGACCCACAGACTCACTCACACAGAGACCCACAGACGATGATGTTCATGACAACGATGATGTTGATGTTGATTATGTTGTTGCAGTGCGAGTAACGCTCTGAAGGGAGAGGGACTGCAAGAGGGAGTGGAGTGGTTACAAGGTAACATCACAAACACAGCAACATCATCAACACAACAACATCATCATCAACACAGCAACATCATCATCAACACAGCAACATCATCATCAACACAACAACATCATCATCAACACGGCAACATCATCATCAACACGGCAACATCATCATCAACACGGCAACATCATCATCAACACGGCAACATCATCATCAACACGGCAACTTCATCATCAACACGGCAACATCATCATCAACACGGCAACTTCATCATCAACACGGCAACATCATCATCAACACGGCAACATCATCATCAACACGGCAACATCATCATCAACACGGCAACATCATCATCAACACGGCAACTTCATCATCAACACAGCAACATCATCATCAACACAGCAACTTCATCATCAACACAGCAACATCATCATCAACACAGCAACATCATCATCAACACAGCAACTTCATCATCAACACGGCAACATCATCATCAACACGGCAACATCATCATCAACACGGCAACATCAACACGGCAACATCATCATCATCAACACGGCAACATCATCATCAACACAGCAACATCATCATCAACACAGCAACATCATCATCAACACAGCAACATCATCATCAACACAGCAACATCATCAACAACACAGCAACATCATCATCAACACGGCAACATCATCATCAACACGGCAACATCATCATCAACACGGCAACATCATCATCAACACAGCAACATCAACACAGCAAGATCATCGTCGTCAGGGTTGGGATCGAACCCACGACCTCCTGCGTATCAGGCGAGGTAATCAACATCTCGTAGACGTTGAAGTCGGCCCAGTGGTGATTGTTTCACAAGGAATTACAACGTCAACACCACAAAGACGACTACGTCAACGAGTCTAAATGTGTGTGTACGTGTGTGTACGTGTGTGTGTGTACGTGTGTGTGTGTGTGTACGTGTGTGTGTGTATACGTGTGTGTATGTGTGTGTGTACGTGTATGTACGTGTGTGTACGTGTGTGTGTGTACGTGTGTGTGTAGGTGTATGTACGTACGTGTATGTACGTGTGTGTACGTACGTCTGTGTGTGTGTGTGCACGTGTGTGTGAGTGTACGTGTGTGTATGTGTGTGTGCTCGTGTGTGTGTGTACGTACATGTGTGTGTGTATGTGTACAAATGAGTACCTGGTGCGGTGTGTAAACATCACCACTAAGGAGCAAAAGGCGGTCGGGCGTGGTGCTGGCCACCCACCCCCTAGTGTACCGTTCCGGCCTTCATAGGTGCTCGCTAACAGCACTTGCCCCTACAGTCTGTTAAGGCTATACGGGGGATCGGTGTGTGTATGTGTACGTGTGTGTATGTGTGTGTATGTGTGTATGATGGTGAGCGGGCCCGGGTAAAACTACGTGGCCTGGAGTCAGAGCCATTCCCTGTACACCTTGGGGTGCGACAGGGATGTCCTCTGGCTCCCACATTATTTAACATCTATTTTGACCACGTAGTTCGTGAAGCCTTCAATAGCTGTACCGGGGGAATCTCCATTTGGTACAGATATAATGGGAGGCTGATCGATGCCCGGGTGCGGTCAAGGGATGGCTCCCTATTGCTCAACCACGTTATGTATGCCGATGATTTGGTAATAGCTGCTCATTCAGAGGAGGAGTTGGAGACGCTGCTGCTGAGACTGGAGCGTGTGTGTAGCGGTTAGCGCTACGCTGCGCTATGAACCTGGCGACCCGAGTTCGATTCCCGCTCACGGCTAACACCAGTGACGATTATCTTAACCGGTCCCGGGCCTCCCCTAGGTCGACTCAGCCTCAAATGAGTACCTGGTGCGGTGTGTTAACATTGCCACTAGGGAGACAAATGCGGTCGGGCATGGTGCTGGCCACCCACCCCCTCGTGTACCGTTACCGGCCTTCATAGGTGCTCGCTAACAGCACTTGCCCCTACAGTCTGTTAAGGCTATATGGGGGATCTTTGTGTGTGTGTGTGCAGATCAGATCCGTTCAATGAAGACTTGAAGGACAGAACGACTACAACGACATCACCCACACACTCACCCACACACTCACCCACACACTCACCCACACTCACCACACACTCACCCGCACTCACCACACACTCACCCACACACTCACTCACACACTCACCCACACTCACCCACACTCACCCACACACTTACCCACACTCATCCACACACTCACCCACACACTCACCCACACACTTACCCACACTCATCCACACACTCACCCACACAACCACCCACACACTCACCCACACACTCACCCACACACTCACCCACACACTCACCTACACTCACCACACACTCACCCACACTCACCACACACTCACCCACACACTTACCCACACACTCATCCACACACTCACCCACACACCTACGCACTCACCCACACTCACCCACACACTCACCCACACTCACCCACACACTCACCCACACACTCACCCACACACTCACCCACACACTCACCCACACACTCATCCACACACTCACCCACACTCGCCCACACAATCACCCACACACTCACCCACACTCGCCCACACAATCACCCACACACTCACCCACACACTCACCCACACACTCACCCACACACTCGCCCAAAAAGACAAAGATCCCCCGTGTAGCCTTAACAGACTGTAGGGGAAAGTTCTGTTATCGAGTAGCAGCAGCTATGAACACACAAAGACAAAGATCCCCCAGGTAGCCTGTGACGGTCTGTAGGAGCAAGTGCTGTTAGCCAACATCACCTTTGAAGGCCGGCACGGCACACGAGGGGGTGGGTGGCCAGCACCACGCCCGGCCGCCTTTGTCTCCCCAGTGGCGATGTTTACTACACTACTACACCGCTACACCAGGTACTCATTTGAGGCTGAGTCGACCTGGAGGAGGGACCGGTCCAGCTAATCGCTATCGCCGGTGTTGATGGCCGTGAGCGGAAATCAAACTCGGATGTCCGTCGGCTTTAGTCGTGCGGCGTAGTGCTAATCGCTGCGCCACCGCTCACTCGCCCACTCATCCACTCACTCACCCACTCACTCACTCGCCCACTCACTCACCCACTCACCCACTCACCCACTCACTCGCCCAACCACTCACCCACTCACTCACTCACCCACTCACTCACTCACCCACTCACTCACTCACCCACTCACTCACCCACTCACTCTGTTGTATGTTAAGTTATACTTCGTGCCGAGTAAATGTACCGCTTGTGTTTTACCTAAGCTGTCGATGTCCGTTGACGCACGGTTGCGGGGATGGGACACCTCGAGACACGAGATTGCGAATGTGAATGTGCTAGTATGTGTATCAATATGTGAATGTGCTAGTATGTGTATCAATATGTGAATGTGCTAGTGTGTGTATTAATATGTGAATGTGTTAGTGTGTTTATCACTGTGAATGTGCTAATGTGTGTATCAGTACGTGAATGTGCTAGTGTGTATCAATATGTGAATGTGCTTGTGTGTGTATCAATATGTGAATGTGCTAGTGTGTATCAATATGTGAATGTGCTAGTGTGTGTATCAATATGTGAATGTGCTAGTGTGTGTATCAATATGTGAATGTGCTAGTGTGTGTATCAATATGTAAATGTGCAAGTGTGTGTATCAATATGTGAATGTACTAGTGTGTGTATCAATATGTGAATGTGCTAGTGTGTGTATCAGTACGTGAATGTGCTAGTGTGTATCAATATGTGAATGTGCGAATGTGTGTATCAATATATGAATGTGCTAGTGTGTGTATTAATATGTGAATGTGTTAGTGTGTTTATCAATGTGAATGTGCTAATGTGTGTATCAGTACGTGAATGTGCTAGTGTGTATCAATATGTGAATGTGCTAGTGTGTGTATCAATATGTGAATGTGCTAGTGTGTATCAATATGTGAATGTGCTAGTGTGTGTATCAATATGTGAATGTGCTAGTGTGTGTATCAATATGTGAATGTGCTAGTGTGTGTATCAATATGTAAATGTGCAAGTGTGTGTATCAATATGTGAATGTACTAGTGTGTGTATCAATATGTGAATGTGCTAGTGTGTGTATCAGTACGTGAATGTGCTAGTGTGTATCAATATGTGAATGTGCGAATGTGTGTATCAATATATGAATGTGCTAGTATGTATATCAATATGTGAATGTGCTAGTGTGTGTATCAATATGTGAATGTGCTAGTGTGTGTATCAATATGTGAATGTGCTAGTGTGTGTATCAATATGTGAATGTGCTAGTGTGTGTATCAATATGTTAATGTACTAGTGTGTGTATCAATATGTGAATGTGTTAGTGTGTGTATCAATATGTGAATGTGCTAGTGTGTGTATCAATATGTGAATGTGCTAGTGTGTGTATCAATATGTGAATGTGCTAGTGTGTGTATCAATATGTGAATGTGCTAGTGTGTGTATCAATATGTGAATGTGCTAGTGTGTGTATCAATATGTGAATGTGCTAGTGTGTGTATCAATATGTGAATGTGCTCGTCTGTGTATCAATATGTGAATGTGCTAGTGTGTGTATCAATATGTGAATGTGCTAGTGTGTGTATCAATATGTGAATGTGCTCGTCTGTGTATCAATATGTGAATGTGCTCGTGTGTGTATCAATATGTGAATGTGCGAGTGTGTGTATCAATATGTGAATGTGCTAGTGTGTATCAATATGTGAATGTGCTAGTGTGTGTATCAATATGTGAATGTACTAGTGTGTGTATCAAAATGTGAATGTACTAGTGTGTGTATCAATATGGGAATGTACTAGTGTGTGTATCAATATGTGAATGTACTAGTGTGTATCAATATGTGAATGTACTAGTGTGTGTATCAATATGTGAATGAGCTAGTGTGTGTATCAATATGTGAATGTGCTAGTGTGTGTATCAATATGTGAATGTGCGAGTGTGTTTATCAATATATTTACTAGTGTGTGTATCAATATGTGAATGTGCGAGTGTGTTTATCAATATATGAATGTACTAGTGTGTGTATCAATATGTGAATGTGCTAGTGTGTGTATCAATATGTGAATGAGCTAGTGTGTGTATCAATATGTGAATGTGCTAGTGTGTGTATCAATATGTGAATGTGCGAGTGTGTTTATCAATATATGTACTAGTGTGTGTATCAATATGTGAATGTGCTAGTGTGTGTATCAATATGTGAATGTGCGAGTGTGTTTATCAATATATGAATGTACTAGTGTGTGTATCAATATGTGAATGTGCTAGTGTGTGTATCAATATGTGAATGTCCTAGTGTGTGTATCCATATGTAAATGTGCAAGTGTGTGTATCAATATGTGAATGTACTAGTGTGTGTATCAATATGTGAATGTGCTAGTGTGTGTATCAGTACGTGAATGTGCTAGTGTGTATCAATATGTGAATGTGCGAATGTGTGTATCAATATATGAATGTTCTAGTATGTATATCAATATGTGAATGTGCTAGTGTGTGTATCAATATGTGAATGTGCTAGTGTGTGTATCAATATGTGAATGTGCTCGTCTGTGTATCAATATGTGAATGTGCTAGTGTGTGTATCAATATGTGAATGTGCTAGTGTGTGTATCAATATGTGAATGTGCTCGTCTGTGTATCAATATGTGAATGTGCGAGTGTTTATCAATATGTGAATGTGCTAGTGTGTATCAATATGTGAATGTTCTGGTGTGTGTATCAATACGTGAATGTGCTAGTCTGTGTATCAATATGTGAATGTGCTCGTGTGTGTATCAATATGTGAATGTGCGAGTGTGTGTATCAATATGTGAATGTACTAGTGTGTATCAATATGTGAATGTGCTAGTGTGTGTATCAATATGTGAATGTACTAGTGTGTGTATCAAAATGTGAATGTACTAGTGTGTGTATCAATATGGGAATGTACTAGTGTGTGTATCAATATGTGAATGTACTAGTGTGTATCAATATGTGAATGTACTAGTGTGTGTATCAATATGTGAATGAGCTAGTGTGTGTATCAATATGTGAATGTGCTAGTGTGTGTATCAATATGTGAATGTGCGAGTGTGTTTATCAATATATGAATGTACTAGTGTGTGTATCAATATGTGAATGTGCTAGTGTGTGTATCAATATGTGAATGAGCTAGTGTGTGTATCAATATGTGAATGTGCTAGTGTGTGTATCAATATGTGAATGTGCGAGTGTGTTTATCAATATATGTACTAGTGTGTGTATCAATATGTGAATGTGCTAGTGTGTGTATCAATATGTGAATGTGCGAGTGTGTTTATCAATATATGAATGTACTAGTGTGTGTATCAATATGTGAATGTGCTAGTGTGTGTATCAATATGTGAATGTGCTATTGTGTGTATCCATATGTGAATGTGCTAGTGTGTGTATCAATATGTGAATGTCCTAGTGTGTGTATCCATATGTAAATGTGCAAGTGTGTGTATCAATATGTGAATGTACTAGTGTGTGTATCAATATGTGAATGTGCTAGTGTGTGTATCAGTACGTGAATGTGCTAGTGTGTATCAATATGTGAATGTGCGAATGTGTGTATCAATATATGAATGTGCTAGTATGTATATCAATATGTGAATGTGCTAGTGTGTGTATCAATATGTGAATGTGCTAGTGTGTGTATCAATATGTGAATGTGCTAGTGTGTGTATCAATATGTGAATGTGCTAGTGTGTGTATCAATATGTGAATGTACTAGTGTGTGTATCAGTACGTGAATGTGCTAGTGTGTGTATCAATATGTGAATGTGCTAGTGTGTGTATCAATATGTGAATGTGCTAGTGTGTGTATCAATATGTGAATGTGTTAGTGTGTGTATCAATATGTGAATGTGCTAGTGTGTGTATCAATATGTGAATGTTCTAGTGTGTGTATCAATATGTGAATGTGCTAGTGTGTGTATCAATATGTGAATGTGCTAGTGTGTGTATCAATATGTGAATGTGCTAGTGTGTATATCAATATGTGAATGTGCTCGTCTGTGTATCAATATGTGAATGTGCTAGTGTGTGTATCAATATGTGAATGTGCTAGTGTGTGTATCAATATGTGAATGTGCTCATCTGTGTATCAATATGTGAATGTGCGAGTGTTTATCAATATGTGAATGTGCTAGTGTGTATCAATATGTGAATGTTCTGGTGTGTGTATCAATACGTGAATGTGCTAGTCTGTGTATCAATATGTGAATGTGCTCGTGTGTGTATCAATATGTGAATGTGCGAGTGTGTGTATCAATATGTGAATGTGCTAGTGTGTATCAATATGTGAATGTGCTAGTGTGTGTATCAATATGTGAATGTACTAGTGTGTGTATCAATATGTGAATGTACTAGTGTGTGTATCAATATGGGAATGTACTAGTGTGTGTATCAATATGTGAATGTACTAGTGTGTATCAATATGTGAATGTACTAGTGTGTGTATCAATATGTGAATGAGCTAGTGTGTGTATCAATATGTGAATGTGCTAGTGTGTGTATCAATATGTGAATGTGCGAGTGTGTTTATCAATATATTTACTAGTGTGTGTATCAATATGTGAATGTGCGAGTGTGTTTATCAATATATGAATGTACTAGTGTGTGTATCAATATGTGAATGTGCTAGTGTGTGTATCAATATGTGAATGAGCTAGTGTGTGTATCAATATGTGAATGTGCTAGTGTGTGTATCAATATGTGAATGTGCGAGTGTGTTTATCAATATATGTACTAGTGTGTGTATCAATATGTGAATGTGCTAGTGTGTGTATCAATATGTGAATGTGCGAGTGTGTATCAATATATGAATGTACTAGTGTGTGTATCAATATGTGAATGTGCTAGTGTGTGTATCAATATGTGAATGTGCTATTGTGTGTATCCATATGTGAATGTGCTAGTGTGTGTATCAATATGTGAATGTCCTAGTGTGTGTATCCATATGTGAATGTGCTAGTGTGCGTATCAATATGTGAATGTGTTAGTGTGTGTATCAATATGTGAATGTGCTAGTGTGTGTATCAATATGTGAATGTGCAAGTGTGTGTATCCATATGTGAATGTGCTAGTGTGCGTATGAATATGTGAATGTGCTAGTGTGTGTATCAATATGTGAATGTGCTAGTGTGTGTATCCATATGTGAATGTACGAGTGTGTGTATCAATATGTGAATGTGCTAGTGTGTGTATCAATATGTGAATGTGCTAGTGTGTGTATCAATATGTGAATGTGCTAGTGTGTGTATCAATATGTGAATGTGCTAGTGTGTGTATCAATATGTGAATGTGCTAGTGTGTGTATCAATATGTGAATGTACGAGTGTGTGTATCAATATGTGAATGTGCTAGTGTGTGTTTCAATATGTGAATGTGCTAGTGTGTGTATCAATATGTGAATGTGCGATTGTGTATCAATATGTGAATGTACTAGTGTGTGTATCAATATGTGAATGTACGAGTGTGTGTATCAATATGTGAATGTACGAGTGTGTGTATCAATATGTGAATGTGCTAGTGTGTGTATCAATATGTGAATGTGCTAGTGTGTGTATCAATATGTGAATGTGCTAGTGTGTGTATCAATATGTGAATGTACGAGTGTGTGTATCAATATGTGAATGTACGAGTGTGTGTATCAATATGTGAATGTACGAGTGTGTAGCAATATGTGAATGTGCTAGTGTGTGTATCAATATGTGAATGTGCGAGTGTGTATCAATATGTGAACGTGCTAGTGTGTGTATCAATATGTGAATGTACTAGTGTGTGTATCAATATGTGAATGTACTAGTGTGTGTATCAGTATGTGTAGATACGAGAGCCGTGAGGCGCTGCTAGGATGGGTGGTGGTCGCTGATTGCTGAGGAGATGGGAGTCTGCCTCAGTGGCCCGCGATCACAAATCACTGTTGAACTCCGTCAAAAAAGTAACCTGCAGCGCCACACCTATTACCATCATTAGGGGAAAGAACGGTGATCCAATCTCCGACCCCCAGGAACAGGTTTGCAGATTTTGCTGAGCATTTCTGTGAGGTCCTGGGGGAGAGGAAATCCCTCAGCCTGGAAAACATCGTGGCACAAAGTGGGGATGACCCTGCCTAGGCTGCGGTTTCTCAAATATTGGAGGAGGAAGTCACCCCCTGTGAGTGACTTGCTGAGGTGCCATCTGTTGAGGAAGTACTGAAGGCGATCCGGAGTCTGAGACCAGGAAAGGCACCGGGCAGAGATGATCTCCCAAGCGAAATGCTGAGGGAGGGTGGCGTTTGTGCGCAGACTGCCCTCCATGATATCATAACAACAGCAGTCTGGGCCACTGGACGGGTTCCGCAGGATTGGAAGGATGCCCTGGTGGTCCCCCTCTTTAAGAAGGGGGACCGCACAGACTGTAACAACTACAGGGGCATGTCACTCCTCAGTGTGCCAGGAAAGGTCCTGGCAAGGATTATTCAACATCGCCTTGCCAGGCACGCTGAGGAGAGGCTTGCGGAGCCTCAATGCGGCTCTGGGTTGTTCTTCATGCTTTCGGAGTCCTTGACCCTCTGCTCACGCTCATTAAGGACCTTCATGATGGTGAGCGGGCCCGGATAAAATTACATGGCCAGGAGTCAGAGCCATTCACTGTACACCTTGGGGTGCGACAGGGATGTCATCTGGCTCCCACATTATTTAACATCTATTTTGACCACGTAGTTTGTGAAACCTTCAATAGCTGTACCGGAGGAATTTCCATTTGGTACAGATATAATGGGAGGTTGATCGATGCCCGGGTGCGGTCAAGGGATGGCTCCCTATTGCTCAACCACGTTATGTATGCTGATGATTTGGTAATTGCCGCTCACTCAGAGGAGTTGGAGACGCTGCTGCTGAGACTGGAGCGTGCCACCAAGAGGTGGGGCCTTACCATCAGCCCCACCAAAACTAATCACCTGCTTGGGTATTTTGTACTATCGGACACCCCACCCCCACAACTCTCAATTGGTGATAGGGCAGTTGTGGAAAGAGTGGAGAGTTTCCCATACCTTGGCAGTGTGCTCATGACCGGCTCCGGTTTAGCAGCGGAGGTCTCACTCCGAATCAGTCGAGCGACATGTTTTGATCGGTTGAATAACGGTGTGTGGAAGCTACCTGGTCTATCACTCCGCACGAAGCTTCAGGTCATTCCCTCCCTTCTCTATGCTTGCGAAACGTGGACCCCCATAATGGAACATCTTTGCCAGTTAGAAATGCTTCGGCTGGCCTGCCTACGATCCATCCTGGGTTTAACCAGGCTGGATTGTGTGAGGAGCTCACAAATCCTTGAATGATCTGGACAAAGTCCCATCGGTGAGCTCCTCCGGCAGGCAAGGTTGTATTGGCTGGGCCATGTAGCCCGCATGCCCAATCACCGCATGCCCAAACAGCTTTTGTTCAGCTGGATCGAGGGGGTTAAACGGGCGCGGCACTGGGCCAGAGAAGAGATGGAGTGATGTGGTACAGGAGGACGTGGAGCTGAGTGGACTTGCCGATGACTGGTACCAGCGGTGTCAAGATCGGCCTCTGTGGAGAGGCTCGTGAAGGATGATCCTGGGCAGTTGAAGGTAGTCGCCCTCCAACAACAACGGAGGGCGGAGGAGCGATGGTCACAACAACGAGCGGAGCGCCGAGTGGCTAAAGCACAGCAAGTTGGCACAGTAGGGGGCACAGGTGGTGCAGTAGCCACTCGTCTCAGTCAGTCAACCCGTGCACCTGGGTCTGCCCCGTGACCTCCTGCCAGCGAGCGTTCGACACTTCACGTGGCCTCAAGGTGCACATAGCCTGGCACAAGCGTCGTGGTGACGTCACCGCCACTTAGTGGCGAATGGCGGTTGTATCAATACATGAATGTGCTAGTGTGCGTATCAATATGTGAATGTGTTAGTGTGTGTATCAATATGTGAATGTGCTAGTGTGTGTATCAGTACGTGAATGTGCTAGTGTGTGTATCAATATGTGAATGAGTTAGTGTGTATGAGCATTGTCGCGTGTGTATCGATTTGTACAGTATGCAGAATACTAATGTATGCATGAGCATGCATGCGTCTAATCCACGCCGCATATTAATGTCACCAAAGGGGATGACTCCACCACTGTCATTAGGCGAAAAGCATACGCGTGCATGTGTCACTGTGTGTGTTAGTGTGTGCGCGTGTGTCACTGTGTGCGTGTGTCACTGTGTGTGTGTGTCACTGTGTGTGTGTGTCACTGTGTGTGTATCAGTGTGTATGCGTGTGTCACTGTGTGTGTCGGTGTGTGTGCGTATGTCACTGTGTGCGTGTGTCACTGTGTGTGCGTGTGTCACTGTTTGTGTGTCGGTGTGTATGTTCCTGTGTCACTTTGTGTGCGTGTGTCACTTTGTGTGCGTGTGTCACTGTGTGTGTCACTTTGTGTGCGTGTGTCACTGTGTGTGTCACTTTGTGTGCGTGTGTCACTGTGTGTGTCACTGTGTGTGCGTGTGTCACTGTGTGTGTGTCGGTGTGTATGCGTGTGTCACTGTGTGTGTGTGTCGGTGTGTGAATGGTGCCGGACGGTAACGTTGTGGTGAACAGTGCCATGGGGGAAGGACCGATTTCGATTGGCCATTCCCCTCGTGGCGTTTGCAGCCACCACAGCGGCCAAAGGGGCTGGTAACCGCTCCACCTTCAACTCAAGTACCACTAAACCATGTAAAAAAAATCGAACTAAGCTTGTGCCGGAGTCCCTGGGGGCACAGGCGTCGATGATGTCAGGGCTCCTCCAGAAACAGCAAAAAGCCACTGTGGGTTGCCACGTTGAATGTCCGCACGCTCACTGCGGAGGAGGGAGAAGCTGCCACTCTTCTGCCGGGAGCTGGAACGGCACCGCCTGGATCTCTGCGGCATTCAAGAGGTCCGGTGGACCGGCTCTGGCTTCAGCCGCCATGAGGGGTGGACATCCTCAGGGCAGGAGACTGCCAAACAACAGGGAGTGGCTCTTCTGAGCAAAATAATGAAGGGGGCATGGAAGCGTGGCAGTGAGGTGTGGGAAGCTGTAAGCCCCAGGCTACTGTGTGCTCGCCTTTCCATCAACCAGAGGCGAGGAGGGGCGATGGTGGTTACTTATGCCCCCACCGAACACGAACATCCGTGGAGGGATGCAGGCAAAGCCGATGACTCAGATGCCTTCTATGACCTCCTGTCACAGGTGCCGGCTAAAGTGGCCCCTTGGGATAGAGTCATCATGTTGGGTGACTTCAATGCCCGAGTTGGTCACGACGCTGGCCACCTGGGCTGGAGTGACTAGAAGGCATGGGCCAGATCGGCTCAATAACAACGGTAGGAGGCCGCTCGTCTTCTGTGCAGCCTAAGGAGTTTGTAATCACCAACCAGGCTGTTCCGGCATCGGCGCATGATGGATGCACACCAGGTCCAAGCAAGAACATCTTGCTGGACTACGCAGTGACGGAACAGCGGATAAATGCGGACCCAAGTCCATGACACCAGGAGCTACCGTGGAGCTGACCTGCCCACTGACCAATCGGCTTGTCATCTGTGAGATGCGTCTGGCCATTCTTACACTCGGCGGCGGCGGTGGTGGTGGTGGTGGGTAGTACCATCCAGGTTCCCATTCACACCCACATTGGGCCAGGTCTCAAGCTCGCTGATGAAAGTTGCAAAGCGAGAATTGCATCATCCCTCACACCTGCGGTTGGCATCGACCCCCCACCCACCTGCTCCTGATGCCGAGGACTGTGACTCACACAGCTGCGATGGGCTGCATTGGATACACAGTTCCAGAGACCCCTGGCTTCGCATGTTTCTCAACTATTATAATTTAACTTATTACGTAACATGACAGCACGCAGTTTGATATCATTACATATGGTAAACTGCCAATGATTGAGAGTGACTTGCGGCAACCTTGTACAGTTGCTTCGCGTCTTCATGCAACGCGATTTTGAATTGGCTCGTTCGATCATCTAACACTTTTGTCTCGTGCGCGCATTCCCCTAACCAACATGTCCGGTTGAGGACCTCACTAACGTGTACAACATTATTTTACCTTAAATAGAGCTGTTTACTGGCGTTAATAAATAAAAAATATATGTGTACCGTAGCCGGTGAAATGTTTTGCTATAAGAATTGCTAGGCTACGTAAATAAAAAATATAACAATTTGCTAAACCTTTGGCCACAATATCTGGGCTTGTCTTCACGTAAATCAATGCGTAGATTTCTGTGTATATGATTGTGGTTATGGTAGTAGTACTTTATTAATGCCTATTCTCTGCCATTGCATGCAATGAAACAAGAAATGGTAAATAAAAGTTAAAACAGAGCATTGTAATACAATACACTATTAGACATTATTGTTAAAAATAAATAAAAAGTCCATTCCACGAATTAGTGAATTTTAAAATATTTTAGGCAGGAAATGAGTTTTCAAATTTAGATTTTATTTTGTTTTCTGGGTTGGGACCCCCAGACACCCTGGAAGATTTTGTCCCCCACAATGTTGAACTCCATGGCTACGGCCCTTGACATTGTTCAACATCAAATAGTTTAGTTTTTAATCTATGAGTCTCTATGTATCTCTGTGGGCCTCGATGCATTTAAAGTTGTTGGCTGTTGCTATAAATGTCCACGTGATGAAGATGATGATGATGATAAGCCACCATTTCAGCTGAGATATCATTTGTGATGGCCGATTCGCTTCTTAAAATAAGTAAAACTTTAATAAATAAAAACTTTTACTGTGTAGGAACCTCCTGGTTACTACACCACCAGCCCGCAGGGGATTATTGTGTCCGTCCGTCCGTCGTGCATCCAAAAATGGGAGGGGCTGGGTGGGGAGGGTGGGGAGGGGCTGGATGGGGAGGGGCTGGGTGGGGAGGGGCTGGGTGGGGCTGGGTGGGGAGGGGCTGGGTGGGGAGGGGCTGGGTGGGGAGGGGCTGGGTGGGGCTGGGTGGGGAGGGGCTGGGTGGGGAGGGGCTGGGTGGGGCTGGGTGGGGAGGGGCTGGGTGGGGAGGTGCTGGGTTGGGCTGGGTGGGGAGGGGCTGGGTGGGGAGGGGCTGGGTGGGGAGGGGCTGGGTGGGGAGGGTGGGGCTGGGTGGGGGTGGGGAGGGGTGGGGCTGGGTGGGGAGGGGCTGGTCACCCCGTGGTGCCCCCTTATAAAACTCAACGTTTCACCAACTCACGCCAGGCTTGTGCCCGCCCTCACAGTCGGGCATGCGGAACACACCACGTGGTGGTGCCGCCGTTGTTGTTGACCCTGGCCATTGACCGAGCATCCCGACGTTCCTACCAGCTCTTCCCTCCTGCAGGAGAATGTGTTTTTGAACCACGCTTTAATGAAATGTACCCTACTAGTAATGGCAGAACTCCAGGAAGTGGCCCCGAAGCTTTGCCACAACGTAAGAGAGCGTGGCCAATTAGACCCAAGCCGAAACATAACACATAACAAATAATGTTTACAAATGTATTTTTTTTATTTTTTTATGATAGAATCTAGTATTGTCATCGGTGTGACATTAGTATACTAAGTGTGCAGTCGATACCACATTGGGAAGTGAGTTAAAATCGAGTTACAAGATTTGAGGAATTGCGTTTTTAAGGCGTTCGTGACTGCAGGGATTCACATTCCTGCTTCTTTCGGTAAAGTCACCGCCACGTAGAAGGGAAACAATAAAATAATAAAAATATAAAACAATAAAATTATATTGTTTCAATAAAATAATATTGTTTCAATGAAATAATATTGTTTCAATAAAATAATATTGTTTCAATGAAAAAATATTGTTTCCCTTCTACGTGACTTTACCGAAATAACCAAAATGTTTTAATTCTTTTATTATTTTTATTATTTGATTGTTTCCCTTCTACGTGACTTTACCGAAATAACCAAAATGTTTTTATCGTTTTATTATTTGTATTATTTTATTGTTTCCCTTCTACGTGACTTTACCGAAATAACCAAAATGTTTTTATCGTTTTATTATTTTTATTATTTTATTGCTTCCCTTCTACGTGACTTTACCGAAATAACCAAAATGGTTTAAATTGTTTTATTATTTTTTATTATTTTATTGTTTCCCTTCCACGTGACTTCACCGAAAGAACCAAAAATACGATTTGAGGATGCAACAACGACAACAACGACAACAGACGGAGTGAGTTAAATAAAAGCGTGTACAAAGAGACGCATGAGCTCAGTGGGAGAGTGAGCGTCGGGTGGGGAGGGTTTCACCCTGTTAAAACAAGAGTTGAGTTTGAATAATTTAGGATTACATAATATCGTGGGTATCGGCTGCCCACCCTCTGCCCAGGCATTCGTCCTGCAGGGTCGTGACATTTCGCTCGGAGTGGAGTCGTAATTGGTTATTGGCCAGCCACCTCCCTCTACCGCAGCCAGCCCCAAAATCCGCTTGGGGATTCCGGTAAAGTGTTACCGGGGGGCAGGCTTGTGGGTCTCTGTGGTCGCGCATAGGAAACCCAGTGACCACGTGTGTGGTGTGGTGTGTGTTGTGTGTGGTGTGCGTGGTGTGTGTGTGTGGTGTGTGTGGTGTGTGTGGTGTGTGGTGTGTGTGTGGTGTGTGTGGTGTGCGTGGTGTGTGTGTGTGTGTGTGCGTTGTGTGGTGTGTGTGTTGTTGTGTGTGGTGTGTGTTATGTGGTGTGTGTGTGGTGTGTGTTGTGTGGTGTGTGTGTGGTGTGTGTGGTGTGTGTGTGGTGTGTGTGTGGTGTGTGTGTGGTGTGTGTAGTGTGTGTGTGGTGTGTGTAGTGTGTGTGTGTGGTGTGTGTGTGTGCAGTGTGTGTGGTGTGTGTGTGGTGTGTGTGTGTGGTGTGTGTGGTGTGTGTGGTGTGTGTGTGTGGTGTGTGTGTGGTGTGTAGTGTGTGTGTGTGTTGTGTGTGTAGTGTGTGTGTGGTGTGTGTGTGGTGTGTGTGGTGTGTGTGTGGTGTGTGTGGTGTGTGTGTGTGGTGTGTGTTGTGTCTGGTGTGTGTGTGTGTGTGGTGTGTGTGTGGTGTGTGGTGTGTGTGTGGTGTGTGTGTGGTGTGTGTGTGGTGTGTGTTTGTGTGGTGTGTGTTTGTGTGGTGTGTGTGGTGTGTGTTTGTGTGGTGTGTGGGTGTGTTTGTGTGGTGTGTATGTTGTGTGTGTGGTGTGTGTATGTTGTGTGTGTGGTGTGTGTGTGTGTGGTGTGTGTGTGTGTGTGGTGTGTGGTGTGTGTGTGTGGTGTGTGTTGTGTGGTGTGTGTGTGGTGTGTGTGATGTGTGTGTGGTATGTGTGTGTTGTGTGTGTGTTGTGTGTGTGTTGTGTGTGTGTTGTGTGTGTGTGGTGTGTTGTGTGTGTGTTGTGGGGTGTGTTGTGTAGTGTGATGTGTGTGTGGTGTGTGTGTAGTGTGTGTGTGGTGTGTGTGGTGTGTGTGTGTGCGGTGTGTGTGTGGTGTGTGGTGTGTGTGGTGTGTGTGGTGTGTGTGGTGTGTGTTTGTGTGGTGTGGTGTGTGTTGTGTGGTGTGTGTGTGTGTGGTGTGTGTGTGTGGTGTGTGTGTGGTGTATGGTGTGTGTGTGGTGTGTGTGTGTGTGGTGTGTGTGTGGTGTATGTGTGTGTTGTGTGTGTGTTGTGTGTGTGTGTGGTGTGTGTGGTGTGTGTGTTGTGTGGTGTGTGTGTTGTGTGTGTGTTGTGTGTGTGGTGTATGTGTGTGTTGTGTGTGTGTGTGTTGTGTGTGTGGTGTGTGTGGTGTGTTGTGTGTGTGGTGTGTGTGTTGTGTGGTGTGTTTGTGTGGTGTGTGGTGTGTTTGTGTGGTGTGTGTATGTTGTGTGTGTGGTGTGTGTGTGTGTTGTGTGGTGTGTGTGTAATGTGTGTGTGGTGTGTGTGGTGTGTGTGTGGTGTGTGTGTGGTATGTGTGTTATGTGTGTGTGGTGTGTGTGTGGTGTGTGTGCTGTGTTGTGTGTGTGTGTGTGGTGTG
>NC_133732.1:2980000-3014951 GCF_048934315.1 Petromyzon marinus
TGTGGTGTGTGTGTTGTGTGGTGTGTGTGTGGTTGTGTGTGGGGCCTTACCATCAGGCCCACCAAAACTAAGCACCTGCCTGGGTATTTTGTACCATCGGACACTCCACCCCCACAACTCCCAATCGGTGATGGGGCAGTTGTGGAGAGAGTGGAGAGTTTCCCATACCTGGGCAGTGTGCTTATGACCGGCTCCAGTTTAACAGCAGAGGTCTCACTCCGAATCAGTCGAGCGGCAATATCTTTTCATCGGTTGCGTAACGCTGTGTGGAAGCTACCTGGTCTGTCGCTCCGCACTAAGCTTCAGGTCTTCTCGGCCACGGTCATTCCATCTCTTCTCTACCCTTGCGAAACGTGGACCCCCCTAATGGAACATCTTCGCCGGTTAGAAACATTTAGGCTGGCCTGCTTACGATCCATCCTGGGTTTAACCAGACTGGATTGGGTGAGGAGCTCACAAATCCTTGAAAGATCTGGGCAAGGTCCCATCGGTGAGCTCCTCCGGCAGGCAAGGCTGCGATGGCTGGGTCATGTAGCCCGCATGCCCAGCCACCGCATGCCGAAACAGCTTTTGTTTGGCCGGATCGAGGGGGCTAAACGGGCGCGGTACGGGCTAGAGAAGAGATGGAGTGATGTGGTACAGGAGGACGTGGAGCTGAGTGGACTTGCCGATGACTGGTACCAGCGATGTCAAGATCGGCCTCTGTGGAGGAGGCTCATGAAGGACGCTACTGGGCAGTTGGAGGCAGTCGCCCTCCAACAACAACGGAGGGCGGAGGAACGACGCTCACAACAACGAGCGGAGCGCCGGGTGGCTAAAGCAAAGCAGGTTGGCACAGTGGGGGGCACAGGTGGTGCATCAGCCAGTCATCTCAGTCAGTCGACCCGTGGCACCTGGGTCTGCCCCGTGACCTCCTGTCAGCGGGCGTTCGACACTTCACGTGGCCTCAAGGTGCACATAGCCTGGCACAAGCGTCGTGGTGACGTCACCGCCACTTAGTGGCGAATGGCTGTTGTTGTTGTGGTGTGTGTTGTGTGTGGGTTGTGTGTTGCGTGTGTGTTGTGTGTGTGGTGTGTGTGTTGTGTGTGGTTGTTTTGTGGTGTGTGTGTGTTGTATGTGTGGTGTGTGTGTTGTGTGGTGTGTGTGTTGTGTGTGTGTTGTGTGTGTGGAGTGTGTGTGTGTGTGGTGTGTGTGTGTGTGGTGTGTTGTGTTGTGTGTGATGTGTGTGTGTGGTGTGTTGTGTTGTGTGTGATGTGTGTGTGTGTTGTGTGTTTGTGGTGTGTGTGTTGTGTGTGTGGTGTGTGTGGGGTGTGTGTTGTGGTGTGTGTGTTGTGTGGTGTGTGTGTGGTGTGTGTGTGGTGTGTGTGTGGTGTGTGTTGTGTGGTGTGTTCGTGTGGTGTGTGTGTTTTGTGTGTGTGGTGTGTGTGTTGTGTGGTGTGTTTGTGTGTTGTGCGGTGTGTTTGTGTGTTGTGTGGTGTGTTTGTGTGTTGTGTGGTGTGTTTGTGTGTTGTGTGTGTGGTGTGTGGGTTGTGTGGTGTGTGTGTGTGTTGTGTGTGTGTTGTGTGTGTTGTGTGTGTGGTGTGTGTGTGTTGTGTGGTGTGTGTGTGTTTGTGTGGTGTGTGTGTGGTGTGTGTGTTTTGTGTGTGTGGTGTGTGTTGTGTGTGGTGTGTGTGTGTGGTATGTGTGTGGGGTGTTTAGTGTGTGTGGGATGTAGGGTGTGTGGTGTGTAGTGTGTGTGGTGTATGATGTGTGTGTAGTGTGTGTGTGTGAGTTGTGTGGTGTGTGTGTGGTGTGTTTAGTGTGTGTGGTGTGTGTGGTGTATGATGTGTGTGTGTGGTGTGCGTGTGTGTGTGGTGTGTGTGTGGTGTGTGTGTTGTGTGTGTGTTGTGTGGTGTGTGTTGTGTGTGTGGTGTGTGTGTGTGTGTTGTGTGGTGTCTGTGTGTTGTGTGTGTTCTGTGCTGTGTGTTGTGTGTGTGTGTGGTGTGTGTATGTGGTGTGTGTGTGTAGTGTGTGTGTGATGTCTGTGGTGTGTGTTGTGTGTGTGTGGTGTGTGTTGTGTGTGTGTGGTGTGTGTTGTGTGTGTGGTGTGTGTGTGGTGTGTGTGTTGTGTGTGGTGTGTGTGTGTGGTGTGTTGTGTGTGGTGTGTGTTGTATGGTGTGTGTGGTGTGTGCGTGGTGTGTGTGTTTTGTGTATGTGGTGTGTGTGGTGTGTGTGTTTTGTGTGTGTGGTGTGTGTGGTGTGTGTGTGTGGTATGTGTGTGGTGTGTTTAGTGTGTGGTATGTAGTGTGTGTGGTGTGTGTGGTGTATGATGTGTGTGTGTGTAGTGTGTGAGTTGTGTGGTGTGTGGTGTGTGTCGTGTATGATGTGTGTGTGTGGTGTGTGTGTTGTGTGGTGTGTGTGTGTTGTGTGTGTTCTGTGCTGTGTGTTGTGTGTGTGTGTTGTGTGTGTGTTCTGTGGTGTGTGTATGTGGTGTGTGTGTGTAGTGTGTGTGTGATGTGTGTGGTGTGTTTTGTGTGTGTGTTGTGTGTGTATGTGGTGCATGATGTGTGTTGTGTGTGTTGTGTGTGTGGTGTGTGTGTGGTTTGTGTGTGGTGTGTGGGTTGTGTGGTGTGTGTGTTGTGTGGTGTGTGTGTTTTGTGTGTGTGGTGTGTGTGTTGTGTGGTGTGTGTGGTGTGTGTGTGTTGTGTGGTGTGTGTGTTGTGTGTGTGGTGTGTGTGTTTTGTGTGGTGTGTGTGTGTTTTGTGTGGTGTGTGTGTGGTGTGTGTGTGTTTTGTGGTGTGTGTTGTGTGTGGTGTGTGTGTGTGGTATGTATGTGGTGTGTTTAGTGTGTGTGGTATGTAGTGTGTGTGGTGTGTGTGTTGTGTGGTGTGTGTTGTGTGTGTGGTGTGTGTTGTGTGGTGTGTGTGTTGTATGGTGTGTGTGTGTTGTGTGTGTTGTGTGTGGTGTGTGTGTGGTGTGTGTTTTGTGTGTGTGGTGTGTGTGTTGTGTGTGGTGTGTGTGTGTGGTATGTGTGTGGTGTGTTTAGTGTGTGTGGTATGTAGTGTGTGTGGTGTGTGTGGTGTATGATGTGTGGTTTGTGTGTGGTGTGTGGTGTGTGTGGTGTGTGTGTGTGGTATGTGTGTGGTGTGTTTAGTGTGTGTGGTATGTAGTGTGTGTGGTGTGTGTGGTGTATGATGTGTGGTTTGTGTGTGGTGTGTGGTGTGTGTGGTGTATGATGTGTGGTGTGTGTGTGGTGTGTGTGTGTGGTGTTTGAGTGGTGTGTATCGTGTATGATGTGTGTGTGTGGTGTGTGCGTGTGGTGTGTGTGTGTTGTGTGTGTTGTGTGGTGTGTGTTGTGTGTGTGTTGTGTGGTGTGTGTGTGTGTTGTGTGTGTGTGTTCTGTGGTGTGTGTGGTGTGTGTGTGTAGTGTGTGTGTGTAGTGTGTGTGTGTAGTGTGTGTGTGATGTGTGTGGTGTGTGTGGTGTGTGTTGTGTGTGTGTGGTGTGTGTGGTGTATGATGTGTGTTGTGTGTGTTGTGTGGTGTGTGTTGTGTGTTTTGTGTGGTGTGTGTGTGGTGTGTGTGTGTTTTGTGGTGTGTGTTGTGTGTGGTGTGTGTGTGTGGTATGTATGTGGTGTGTTTAGTGTGTGTGGTATGTAGTGTGTGTGGTGTGTGTGTTGTGTGGTGTGTGTTGTGTGTGTGGTGTGTGTTGTGTGGTGTGTGTGTTGTATGGTGTGTGTGTGTTGTGTGTGTTGTGTGTGGTGTGTGTGTGGTGTGTGTTTTGTGTGTGTGGTGTGTGTGTTGTGTGTGGTGTGTGTGTGTGGTATGTGTGTGGTGTGTTTAGTGTGTGTGGTATGTAGTGTGTGTGGTGTGTGTGGTGTATGATGTGTGGTTTGTGTGTGGTGTGTGGTGTGTGTGGTGTGTGTGTGTGGTATGTGTGTGGTGTGTTTAGTGTGTGTGGTATGTAGTGTGTGTGGTGTGTGTGGTGTATGATGTGTGGTTTGTGTGTGGTGTGTGGTGTGTGTGGTGTATGATGTGTGGTGTGTGTGTGGTGTGTGTGTGTGGTGTTTGAGTGGTGTGTATCGTGTATGATGTGTGTGTGTGGTGTGTGCGTGTGGTGTGTGTGTGTTGTGTGTGTTGTGTGGTGTGTGTTGTGTGTGTGTTGTGTGGTGTGTGTGTGTGTTGTGTGTGTGTGTTCTGTGGTGTGTGTGGTGTGTGTGTGTAGTGTGTGTGTGTAGTGTGTGTGTGTAGTGTGTGTGTGATGTGTGTGGTGTGTGTGGTGTGTGTTGTGTGTGTGTGGTGTGTGTGGTGTATGATGTGTGTTGTGTGTGTTGTGTGGTGTGTGTTGTGTGTTTTGTGTGTGGTGTGTGTGGTGTGTGTGTTTTGTGTTTTGTGTGTGTGGTGTGTGCGTGTTGTGTGTGGTGTGTGTGTGTGGTATGTGTGTGGTGTGTTTAATGTGTGTGGTATGTAGTGTGTGTGGTGTGTTTAGTGTGTGTGGTGTGTGTGGTGTATGATGTGTGTGTGTAGTGTGTGTGTGTGAGTTGTGTGGTGTGTGTGTGGTGTGTGTGTGTGGTGTTTGAGTGGTGTGTGTCGTGTATGATGTGTGTGTGTGTGGTGTGTGTGTGGTGTGTGTGTGGTGTGTGTTTGTGGTGTGTGTGGTGTGTGTGTTGTGTGTTGTGTGTGTGTGTTGTGTGTGTGTGTTCTGTGCTGTGTGTTGTGTGTGTGTTGTGTGTGTTCTGTGGTGTGTGTGGTGTGTGTGGTGTGTGTGGTGTGTGGTGTGTGTGTGTAGTGTGTGTGTGATGTGTGTGGTGTGTGTTGTGTGTGTATTGTGTGTGTGGTGTGTATTGTGCGTGTGGTGTGTGTGTTGTGTATGTGGTGTGTGTGTTGTGTGTGTGTTGTGTGGTGTGTGTTGTGTGGTGTGTGTGTGTGTTGTGTGTGTGGTGTGTTTAGTGTGTGTGGTGTGTGGTGTGTTTAGTGTGTGTGGTGTGTGTGGTGTATGATGTGTGTGTGTGTAGTGTGTGTGTGTGAGTTGTGTGGTGTGTGTGTGGTGTGTGTGTGTGTGTGGTGTTTGAGTGGTGTGTGTCGTGTATGGTTGTGTGTGGTGTGTGTGTGTGGTGTGTGTGGTGTGTGTTTGTGGTGTGTGTGTTGTGTGTGTGTTGTGTTGTGTGGTGTGTGTTGTGTTTGTGTGTTCTGTGCTGTGTGTTTTGTGTGTGTTGTGTGTGTTCTGTGGTGTGTGTGGTGTGTGTGGTGTGTGTGGTGTGTGTGTGTGTAGTGTGTGTGTGATGTGTGTGGTGTGTGTTGTGTGTGTGTGGTGTGTGTGGTGTGTGTTGTGTGTGTGTGGTGTGTGTGGTGTATGATGTGTGTTGTGTGTGTTGTGTGTGGTGTGTGTTGTGTGTGTATTGTGTGTGTGGTGTGTATTGTGTGTGTGGTGTGTGTAGTCTGTGTGGTGTGTGTTGTATGATGTGTGTGGTGTGTGTGTGGTGTGTGTGTGTGGTGTTTGAGTGGTGTGTATCGTGTATGATGTGTGTGTGTGGTGTGTGCGTGTGGTGTGTGTGTGTTGTGTGTGTTGTGTGGTGTGTGTTGTGTGTGTGTTGTGTGGTGTGTGTGTGTGTTGTGTGTGTGTGTTCTGTGGTGTGTGTGGTGTGTGTGTGTAGTGTGTGTGTGTAGTGTGTGTGTGTAGTGTGTGTGTGATGTGTGTGGTGTGTGTGGTGTGTGTTGTGTGTGTGTGGTGTGTGTGGTGTATGATGTGTGTTGTGTGTGTTGTGTGGTGTGTGTTGTGTGTTTTGTGTGTGGTGTGTGTGGTGTGTGTGTTTTGTGTTTTGTGTGTGTGGTGTGTGCGTGTTGTGTGTGGTGTGTGTGTGTGGTATGTGTGTGGTGTGTTTAATGTGTGTGGTATGTAGTGTGTGTGGTGTGTTTAGTGTGTGTGGTGTGTGTGGTGTATGATGTGTGTGTGTAGTGTGTGTGTGTGAGTTGTGTGGTGTGTGTGTGGTGTGTGTGTGTGGTGTTTGAGTGGTGTGTGTCGTGTATGATGTGTGTGTGTGTGGTGTGTGTGTGGTGTGTGTGTGGTGTGTGTTTGTGGTGTGTGTGGTGTGTGTGTTGTGTGTTGTGTGTGTGTGTTGTGTGTGTGTGTTCTGTGCTGTGTGTTGTGTGTGTGTTGTGTGTGTTCTGTGGTGTGTGTGGTGTGTGTGGTGTGTGTGGTGTGTGGTGTGTGTGTGTAGTGTGTGTGTGATGTGTGTGGTGTGTGTTGTGTGTGTATTGTGTGTGTGGTGTGTATTGTGCGTGTGGTGTGTGTGTTGTGTATGTGGTGTGTGTGTTGTGTGTGTGTTGTGTGGTGTGTGTTGTGTGGTGTGTGTGTGTGTTGTGTGTGTGGTGTGTTTAGTGTGTGTGGTGTGTGGTGTGTTTAGTGTGTGTGGTGTGTGTGGTGTATGATGTGTGTGTGTGTAGTGTGTGTGTGTGAGTTGTGTGGTGTGTGTGTGGTGTGTGTGTGTGTGTGGTGTTTGAGTGGTGTGTGTCGTGTATGGTTGTGTGTGGTGTGTGTGTGTGGTGTGTGTGGTGTGTGTTTGTGGTGTGTGTGTTGTGTGTGTGTTGTGTTGTGTGGTGTGTGTTGTGTTTGTGTGTTCTGTGCTGTGTGTTTTGTGTGTGTTGTGTGTGTTCTGTGGTGTGTGTGGTGTGTGTGGTGTGTGTGGTGTGTGTGTGTGTAGTGTGTGTGTGATGTGTGTGGTGTGTGTTGTGTGTGTGTGGTGTGTGTGGTGTGTGTTGTGTGTGTGTGGTGTGTGTGGTGTATGATGTGTGTTGTGTGTGTTGTGTGTGGTGTGTGTTGTGTGTGTATTGTGTGTGTGGTGTGTATTGTGTGTGTGGTGTGTGTAGTCTGTGTGGTGTGTGTTGTATGATGTGTGTGGTGTGTGTGTGGTGTGTAGTGTGTGTGGTATGTAGTGTGTGTGGTGTATGATGTGTGTGTGTGGTGGGTGTGGTGTGTGTGTGTGGTGTGTGTGTGGTGTGTGTGTTGTGTGTGTGTTGTGTGGTGTGTGTTGTGTGTGTTGTGTGGTGTGTGTGTGTTGTGTGTGTGTGTAGTGTGTGTGTGTGTGATGTGAATGGTTTGTGTTGTGTGTGTGTGGTGTGTGTGGTGTATGATGTGTGTTGTGTGTGTTGTGTGTGGTATGTGTGTGTGTGGTGTGTGTGTGGTGTGTGTAGTCTGTGTGGTGTGTAGTGTGTATGGTGTGTGTTGTGTGTGTGTGGTGTGTGTGGTGCATGATGTGTGTTGTGTGTGGTATGTGTGTGTGTTGTGTGTGTGTGTTGTGTGTGGTGTGTGTGGTGTGTGTGTGGTGTGTGTAGTGTGTGTGGTGTGTGTTGTGTGGTGTGTGTGTGTGGTGTGTGTGTGGTGTGTGTGTGTAGTGTGTGATGTGTGTGGTGTGTGATGTGTGTGTGGTGTATGCTGTGTGTGTGTGGTGTATGCTGTGTGTGTGTGGTGTGTGTGTGTCTTGTGTGTAATGTATGTGTGTGAGTTGTGTGGTGTGTGTGGTGTGTGTGGTGTGTGTGTGTGTAGTGTGTGTGTGATGTGTGTGGTGTGTGTTGTGTGTGTGTGGTGTATGATGTGTGTGTGTTGTGTGTGTAGTGTGTGTGAGTTATGTGGTGTGTGTGTGTAGTGTGTGATGTGTGTGGTGTGTGATGTGTGTGTGGTGTATGCTGTGTGTGTGTGGTGTATGCTGTGTGTGTGTGGTGTATGCTGTGTGTGTGTGGTGTGTGTGTGTGTTGTGTGTAGTGTGTGTGTGTGAGTTGTGTGGTGTGTGTGTGTGGTGTGTGTGGTGTGTGTGTAGTGTGTGTGTGATGTGTGTGTGGTGTGTGTTGTGTGTGTGTGGTGTATGATGTGTGTGTGTGTTGTGTGTGTAGTGTGTGTGAGTTGTGTGGTGTGTGTGTGTGGTGTGTGTGTGTGAGTTGTGTGTGTGTGGTGTGTGTGTGGTGTTTGTGTGGTGTGTGTGGTGTGTGTGTGGTGTGTGTGTGTGGTGTGTGTAGTGATGTGTGTGGTGTGTGTTGTGTGTGTGTGGTGTATGATGTGTGTGTGTGGTGTATTATGTGTGTGTGTGTTGTGTGTGTAGTGTGTGTGAGTTGTGTGGTGTGTGTGGTGTGTGTGTGTGGTGTTTGTGTGGTGTGTGTCGTGTATGATGTGTGTGTGTGTGGTGTGTGTGGAAAGATCTGGGCAAGGTCCCATCGGTGAGCTCCTCCGGCTGGCAAGGCTGCGTTGGCCAGAGAGCGTTCGACACTTCACGTGGCCTTAACATGCACATAGCCTGGCACAATTGCCGTGGTGACGTCACCGCCACTTAGTAGCGAATGGCGTGTGAGAGTGTGTATATATCTATTGTGTGTGTCTATATACTGTATCTTAGTGTGTATATATCTAATTGTGAGTGTGTATATATCTAAGTGTGAGTGTGTATATATCTAAGTGTGAGTGTGTGTATATTTCTAAGTGTGAGTGTGTATATATCTAAGTGTTAGTGTGTATATATCTAAGTGTGAGTGTGTATATATCTAAGTGTGTGTGTATATCTAAGTGTGTGTATATCTAAGTGTGAGTGTGTATATCTAAGTGTGCATATATCTCTAAGTGTGAGTGTGTATATCTCTAAGTGAGTGTATATATCTAAGTGTGTGTGTATATCTAAGTGTGAGTGTGTATATCTCTAAGTGTGAGTGTATATATCTAAGTGTGAGTGTGTATATATCTAAGTGTGAGTGTGTATATATCTAAGTGTGAGTATGTATATATCTAAGTGTGTGTATATATCTAAGTGTGAGTGTGTGTATATATCTAAGTGTGAGTGTGTGTGTATATATCTAAGTGAGTGTGTGTATATATCTAAGTGTGAGTGTGTATATCTAAGTGGGAGTGTGTGTATATCTAAGTGTGTATATATCCCTAAGTGTGAGTGTATATCTAAGTGTGAGTGTGTGTATATATCTAAGTGTGAGTGTGTGTATATGTAAGTGTGAGTGTGTATATCTAAGTGTGAGTGTGTGTATATATCTAAGTGTGAGTGTGTGTATATCTAAGTGTGTGTGTTTGTGTATATCTAAGTGTGTGTGTGTATATCTAAGTGTGAGTGTGTATATATCTAAGTGTGAGTGTGTATATATCTAAGTGTGTGTGTGTGTGTATATGTAAGTGTGAGTGTGTATATCTCAGTGTGAGAGTGTGTGTATATCTAAGTGTGAGTGTGTATATATAAGTGTGTGAGTGTGTGTATATCTAAGTGTGAGTGCGTGTATCTCTAAGTGTGTGTGAGTGTGTATATCTAAGTGTGAGTGTGTATATTTATAATTGTGTATATATCTAAGTGTGAGTGTGTGTTATATCTAAGTGTGTGAGTGTGTGTATATCTAAGTGAGTGTGTGTATATATCTAAGTGTGTGTGTTTGTGTATATCTAAGTGTGTGTATATCTAAGTGAGTGTGGGTATATATCTATGTGTGGGTGTTTGTGTATATCTAATTGTGTGAGTGTATATCTAAGTGTGTGTATATCTCTAAGTGTGAGTTTTTGTGTATATCTAAGTGTGTGTATATCTCTAAGTGTGTGAGTTTGTGTATATATCTAAGTGAGTGTGTGTGTATATATCTAGGTGAGTGTGTGTATATATCTAAATGTGTGTATATCTAAGTGTGAGTGTGTATATCTCTAAGTGTGTGAGTGTGTATATCTAAGTGTGTGTGTGTATATATTCAAGTGAGACTGTGTGTATATATCTAAGTGTGTGTGTTTGTGTATATCTAAGTGTGTGAGTTTATATCTTAGTGTGTGTATATCTCTAAGTGTGAGTTTGTGTGTATATCTAAGTGTGTGCATATCTCTAAGTGTGTGAGTTTGTGTATATATCTAAGTGAGTGTGTGTATATATCTAAGTGAGTGTGTGTATATATCTAAGTGTGTCTATATCTAAGTGTTAGTGTGTATATCTCTAAGTGTGTGAGTGTGTATATCTAAGTGTGTGTGTGTTTTTGTATATCTAAGTGTGTGTATATATCTAAGTGTGTGTTTGTGTATATCTAAGTGAGTGTGTATATATCTAATTGTGTGTGTGTATATCTAAGTGTGTGTTTGTATATCTAAGTGTGTGAGTTTGTGTATATATCTAAGTGTGTGTTTGTGTATATCTAAGTGTGTGTGTATATCTAAATGTGTGTGTTTTTGTATATCTAAGTGTGAGTGTGTATATATCTAAGTGTGAGTGTGTATATATCTAAGTGAGTGTGTTTGTGTATATATCTAAGTGTGAGTGTGTGTGTATATATCTAAGTGTGAGTGAGTGTGTATATATCTAAGTGTGTGTATATCTCAGTGTGAGTGTGTATATCTGTGTGTGTATATCTAAGTGTGTGTGAGTGTGTATATATCTAAGTGAGTGTGTGTATATATCTAAGTGTGTGTGTATATCTAAGTGTGAGTGTGTATATATGTAAGTGTGAGTGTGTGTATATCTAAGTGTTTGTGTATATCTAAGTGTGGGGAGCGGTGGCGCAGCAGTTAGCGCTGCGCTTCAAACCCCGGTTGACCCCGAGTTTCATTCACACTCACGGCCACCAACACTCAGTAGTGGCAAATATCTAAACTTGTCCTTAGCCTCCTCAACCCTAGGTCGACTCAGCCTCAAACGAGTAGCTGGTGCCGCTGGTGTCGAGTAGTAAACATCGCCACTTGGTTAGGCAAAAGCGGCCGCGCATGGTCGCTGGCCACCCACCGCCTCTGCTGATACTCGCTACTGACAGCCACTTGCCCCCCACAGCCTGCTACAGGCTACACAGGGGACCTTTGTCTTTGCCCGTGCGTTCAAATTTGATTGCCGCAATGGCCTTGACGAGGAACCTTTGGATTTTGACTCCGGAGACCCCGGACCCGTGCGTTAACGTATTCCACGTGCACGCAAATGTACACATCCACAGCCCCTTCCCTCCCCCATAGAGCCTGTAGCAGGCTGTGGGGGCAAGTGGCTGTCAGTAGCGAGAGTAGCAGCAGAGGGGGTGGGTGGCCAGCACCATCAGACAAAGGTCCCCTGTGTAGCCTGTAGCAGGCTGTGGGGGCAAGTGGCTGTCACTAGCGAGAGTAGCAGCAGAGGGGGTGGGTGGCCAGCACCATCAGACAAAGGTCCCCTGTGTAGCCTGTAGCAGGCTGTGGGGGCAAGTGCTGTTAGCGAGTAGCAGCTGCACCTTTGAAGGCTACCGGCACTGTGGCACACGAGGGGGTGGGTGGCCCAGCAAAACCACGCCCGGCCACTTTTGTCTCCCTTAGTGGCGATGTTTGCTACTCAACAGCACCGGGTACTCATTTGAGGCTGAGTCGACCTACGGGAGGCCCAGGACCTGTTTATATAATCGTCACTGATGCTGGTCGTGAGCGGGAATCGACCTCGGGTAGCTGTGTTCGTAGCGCAGCGTGCTAACTGCTACACTACCGCTCCCCACATTTATTCAATCACTCACCGAATCACTCACCCATTCACTCACTCACTCACCCACTCGCAAACTCACCGAATCATTCCAAACAATGAATACAGCCATAAGGGTCGGGGATCAATCCACGACCTCCTGCAAAGCAGGCGAGAGAGATAACACCTCACCCACTCACCCATTCACCGACTAACTCCCCCACCCATTCACCTATTCACTCACCCATTCACCTACTCACTCACACACCCATTCACCTTGCCACCCATGCATCTACTTATTCACTCACTCATTCACCGACTCACTCACTCACCCATTCACCTACTCGCTCAACTACTCACTCATCCATTCACCTACTCACTTGCTGAACCATTCACCTACTCATCCGCTCACTCACCCATTCACCCACTCACCCATGCACCTGCTCACTCACTCACCCATTCACCTACTACCCATTCACCTGCACACTCATCCATCACTCACCCATTCATCCACTCACTGACTCACCCTTTCACCTACTCACTCACTCTTTCACCTACTCACTCACCATTTCACCTACTCACTCACCCATTCACCCACTCACTCACTCACCCATTCACCCACTCACTCACTCTTTCACCTACTCACTCACCCTTTCACCTACTCACTCACCCATTCACCCACTCACTCACCCATTCATCCGCTCACTCACTCACCCATTCACCCACTCACTCACCCTTTCATCCACTCACGCACCCATTCACCCTTTCACCTACTCACCCATTCACCCACTCACTCACCCTTTCACCTACTCACTCACCCATTCACCCACTCACTCACTCACCCACTCACTCACTCTTTCACCTACTCACTCACGCTTTCACCTACTCACTCACCCATTCACCCACCCACTCACTCACCCATTCATCCACTCACCCATTCATCCACTCACTCACCCTTTCACCTACTCACTCACCCATTCACTCACTCACTCTTTCACCTACTCACGCTTTCACCTACTCACTCACCCATTCACCCACTCGCTCACTCACCCATTCATCCACTCACGCACCCATTCACCCTTTCACCTACTCACCCATTCACCCACTCACTCACCCTTTCACCTACTCACTCACCCATTCACCCACTCACTCACTCACCCACTCACTCACTCTTTCACCTACTCACTCACGCTTTCACCTACTCACTCACCCATTCACCCACCCACTCACTCACCCATTCATCCACTCACTCACCCATTCATCCACTCACTCACCCTTTCACCTACTCACCCATTCACCCACTCACTCACTCACCCATTCATCCACTCACTCACCCTTTCACCTACTCACACATTCACCCACTCACTCACCCATTCATCCACTCACTCACCCTTTCACCTACTCACTCACCCATTCACTCACTCACTCACCCATTCATCCACTCACTCACCCTTTCACCTACTCACCCATTCACCCACTCACTCACCCATTCATCCACTCACTCACCCTTTCACCTACTCACTCACCCATTCACTCACTCACCTTTTCACCTACTCACTCACCCATTCACCCACTCACTCACTCACCCTTTCACCTACTCACTCACCCATTCACCCACCCACTCACTCACCCATTCATCCACTCACCCATTCACTCACTCACCCATTCATCCACTCACTCACTCACCCTTTCACCTACTCACTCACCCATTCACCCATTCACCTATTCACCCATTCATCCACTCACTCACCCTTTCACCCACTCACTCACCCATTCACCCAATCACCTATTCACCCATTCATCCACTCACTCACCCATTCACCCACTTACCCATTCACTCACCAAGGCCATTGATGACCGCTCTGAAGGTGCTTGTATCGATTCCCCCGATACGATTATCTACCAGTCCTTCACAATGACGATTCGATTCTTGTTTTTATACTTCCACGCTTTTACCATTTTACATTTCTCAAATCTAAAAATATAAATCTTCTTCCTCACCCCCCTCCTTCTCTATATTAATTCTCAGAAATCGACGAGATTTAGAAGTGAGTGGTTTTTCGAAATTTACGATTACAGTCTGCGAGTGTTTTGCAAGACGAGCAGACATTTTAAATACGAGCAGTACGTACAATGTAACGCTTTGTCTGCCGAGCGTCACGTGATCACAACTGAGCCAATGGGTCTTCTCTCTCTCTTGCTGCGGCATTGTGGGTAATCGTCTCCTATGCTCAGTCTCAGTCGGCGTGCCTCACTCGTATAGTCAACGTCAGTGCGAGCGTATACTGTTTACTATAGTACTATAGTGTTGTGACCACGTGTATACTGTTTACTATAGTACTATAGTGTTGTGACCACGTGTATACTGTTTACTACAGTACTATAGTGTTGTGACCACGTGTATACTGTTTACTATAGTACTATAGTGTTGTGACCACGTGTGTACTGTTTACTATAGTACTATAGTGTTGTGACCACGTGTGTACTGTTTACTATAGTACTATAGTGTTGTGACCACGTGTGTACTGTTTACTACAGTACTATAGTGTTGTGATCACGTGTATACTGTTTACTACAGTACTATAGTGTTGTGACCACGTGTATACTGTTTACTATAGTACTATAGTGTTGTGACCACGTGTATACTGTTTACTATAGTACTATAGTGTTGTGACCACGTGTATACTGTTTACTACAGTACTATAGTGTTGTGACCACGTGTATACTGTTTACTATAGTACTATAGTGTTGTGACCACGTGTATACTGTTTACTACAGTACTATAGTGTTGTGACCACGTGTATACTGTTTACTATAGTACTATAGTGTTGTGACCACGTGTGTACTGTTTACTATAGTACTATAGTGTTGTGACCACGTGTGTACTGTTTACTATAGTACTATAGTGTTGTGACCACGTGTGTACTGTTTACTACAGTACTATAGTGTTGTGATCACGTGTATACTGTTTACTACAGTACTATAGTGTTGTGACCACGTGTATACTGTTTACTATAGTACTATAGTGTTGTGACCACGTGTATACTGTTTACTATAGTACTATAGTGTTGTGACCACGTGTATACTGTTTACTACAGTACTATAGTGTTGTGACCACGTGTATACTAATTTAATAATAGGGTTTTTCCCCTTTTTTCTGGCAACAAAACTGAAACCTTTTTACAAGGATTCATGTTTACTGCATTAACCACAATACTTGCAGTCAAAATGCAAACAAAAACACACTATGATAATATGATGCATTGTCCTTGAAACTGATTGGTCCACATCAAGGGACGGCTTTCTTTTGAGCCTCGACCCAATTGGTGCTCGAACAGATGACGCCAAAAGGCGTACAGCTCAAAGACAATGCACTATCAAAGTAAGTACAGTGAGGGAAAAAAAGTATTTGACCCCTTGCTGATTTTGTATGTTTGCCCACTGACAAAGAAATAATCAGTCTATAATTGTAATGGTAGGTTTATTTGAACAGTGCGAGACAGAATAACAACAAAAATATCCAGAAAAACGCATGTCAAAAATGTTATAAATTGATTTGCATTTTAATGAGGGAAATAAGTATTTGACCCCCTCTCAATCAGAAAGATTTCTGGCTCCCAGGTGTCTTTTATACAGGTAACGAGCTGAGATTAGGTGCACACTCTTAAAGGGAGTGCTCCTAATTTCAGCTTGTTACCTGTATAAAAGACACCTGTCCACAGAAGCAATCAATCAATCAGATTCCAAACTCTCCACCATGGCCAAGACCAAAGAGCTTTCCAAGGATGTCAGGGACAAGATTGTAGACCTACACAAGGCTGGAATGGTCTACAAGACCACTGCCAAGCAGCTTGGTGAGAAGGTGACAACAGTTGGTGCGATTATTCGCAAATGGAAGAAACACAAAAGAACTGTCAATCTCCCTCGGCCTGGGGCTCCATGCAAGATCTCACCTCGTGGAGTTGCAATGATCATGAGAACAGTGAGGAATCAGCCCAGAACTACACGGGAGGATCTTGTCAATGATCTCAAGGCAGCTGGGATCATAGTCACCAAGAAAACAATTGGTAACACACTACGCCGTGAAGGACTGAAATCCTGCAGCGCCCGCAAGGTCCCCCTGCTCAAGAAAGCACATATACATGCCCGTCTGAAGTTTGCCAATGAACATCTAAATGATTTAGAGAACAACTGGGTAAAAGTGTTGTGGTCATATGAGACCAAAATGGAGCTCTTTGGCATCAACTCAACTCGCCGTGTTTGGAGGAGGAGGAATGCTGCCTATGACCCCAAGAACACAATCCCCACCGTCAAACATGGAGGTGGAAACATTATGCTTTGGGGGTGTTTTACTGCCAAGGGGACAGGACAACTTCACCGCATCACAGGGACGATGGACGGGGCCATGTACCGTCAAATCTTGGGTGAGAACCTCCTTCCCTCAGCCAGGGCATTGAAAATGGGTCGTGGATGGGTATTCCAGCATGACAATGACCCAAAACACACGGCCAAGTCAACAAAGGAGTGGCTCAAGAAGAAGCACATTAAGGTCCTGGAGTGGCTTAGCCAGTCTCCAGACCTTAATCCCATAGAACATCTGTGGAGGGAGCTGAAGGTTCGAGTTGCCAAACGTCAGCCTCGAAACCTTAATGACTTGGAGAAGATCTGCAAAGAGGAGTGGGACAAAATCCCTCCTGAGATGTGTGCAAACCTGGTGGCCAACTACAAGAAACGTCTGACCTCTGTGATTGCCAACAAGGGTTTTGCCACCAAGTACTAAGTCATGTTTTGCAGAGGGGTCAAATACTTATTTTCCTAATTAAAATGCTAATCAATTTATAACATTTTTGAACATGCGTTTTTCTGGATGTTGTTGTTATTCTGTCTCTCACTGTTCAAATAAACCTACCATTAAAATTATAGACTGATAATTTCTTTGTCAGTAGGAAAACATACAAAATCAGCAGGGGATCAAATACTTTTTTCCCTCACTGTACTTACTTTGATAGTGCATTGTCTTTGAGCTGTACGCCTTTTGGCGTCCTCTGGTCGAGCACCAATTGGGTCGAGGCTCAAAAGAAAGCCGCCCCTTGGTGTGGACCAATCAGTTTCAAGGACAATGCATCATCATATTATCATAGTGTGTTTGTTGTTTGCATTTTGACTGCAGGCATTGTGGTTAATGCAGTAACATGAATCCTCGTAACAAAGGTTTCAGTTTTGTTGCCAGAAAAAAAGGGGAAAAATCCTGTTATTACATTTTGGTACTGGCAAAGGAGGTCTAATCACGTGAATACTGTTTACTACAGTATAGTGACCACGTGTGTACTGTTTACTATAGTGTTGTGACCACGTGTGTACTGTTTACTCCAGTACTATAGTGTTGTGACCACGTGTATAATGTTTACTATAGTACTATAGTGTTGTGACCACGAGTGTACTGTTTACTACAGTATTATAGTGTTGTGACCACGTGTATAATGTTTACTACAGTACTATAGTGTTGTGACCACGTGTATACTGTTTACTATAGTACTATAGTGTTGTGACCACGTGTGTACTGTTTACTACAGTACTATAGTGTTGTGATCACGTGTGTACTGTTTACTACAGTACTATAGTGTTGTGACCACGTGTGTACTGTTTACTATAGTACTATAGTGTTGTGACCACGTGTATAATGTTTACTATAGTACTATAGTGTTGTGACCACGTGTATACTGTTTACTCCAGTACTATAGTGTTGTGACCACGAGTGTACTGTTTACTACAGTATTATAGTGTTGTGACCACGTGTATAATGTTTACTACAGTACTATAGTGTTGTGACCACGTGTATACTGTTTACTATAGTACTATAGTGTTGTGACCACGTGTGTACTGTTTACTACAGTACTATAGTGTTGTGATCACGTGTGTACTGTTTACTACAGTATTATAGTGTTGTAACCACGTGTGTATTCTTTACTACAGTACTATAGTGTTGTGATCACGTGTGTACTGTTTACTATAGTACTATAGTGTTGTGACCACGTGTATACTGTTTACTACAGTACTATAGTGTTGTGACCACGTGTATACTGTTTACTACAGTGCTATAGTGTTGTGACCACGTGTATACTGTTTACTACAGTACTATAGTGTTGTGACCACGAGTGTACTGTTTACTACAGTATTATAGTGTTGTGACCACGTGTATAATGTTTACTACAGTACTATAGTGTTGTGACCACGTGTATACTGTTTACTATAGTACTATAGTGTTGTGACCACGTGTGTACTGTTTACTACAGTACTATAGTGTTGTGATCACGTGTGTACTGTTTACTACAGTATTATAGTGTTGTAACCACGAGTGTATTCTTTACTACAGTACTATAGTGTTGTGATCACGTGTGTACTGTTTACTATAGTACTATAGTGTTGTGACCACGTGTATACTGTTTACTACAGTACTATAGTGTTGTGACCACGTGTATACTGTTTACTACAGTACTATGGTGTTGTGACCACGTGTGTACTGTTTACTACAGTACTATAGTGTTGTCAACACGTGCATACTGTTTACTATAGTACTATAGTGTTGTGACCACGTGTATACTGTTTACTACAGTACTATAGTGTTGTGACCACGTGTATACTGTTGCCTATAGTACTATAGTGTTGTGACCACGTGTGTACTGTTTACTACAGTACTATGGTGTTGTGACCACGTGTGTACTGTTTACTACAGTACTATGGTGTTGTGACCACGTGTATACTGTTTACTATAGTACTATAGTGTTGTGACCACGTGTATACTGTTTACTACAGTACTATAGTGTTGTGACCACGTGTATACTGTTTACTATAGTACTATAGTGTTGTGACCACGTGTATACTGTTTACTACAGTACTATAGTGTTGTCAACACGTGTGTACTCTTTACTACAGTACTATAGTGTTGTGACCACGTGTATAATGTTTACTACAGTACTATAGTGTTGTGACCACGTGTGTACTGTTTACTACAGTACTATAGTGTTGTGACCACGTGTGTACTGTTTACTATAGTACTATAGTGTTGTGACCACGTGTATAATGTTTACTACAGTACTATAGTGTTGTAACCATGTGACTAATGTTTACTACAGTACTATAGTGTTGTGACTACGTGTATACTGTTTACTACAGTATAGTGTTGTGACCACGTGTATACTGTTTACTACATTACTATAGTGTTGTGACCACGTGTATACTGTTTACTATAGTATAGTGACCACGTGTATAATGTTTACTACAGTACTATAGTGTTGTGACCACGTGTATACTGTTTACTACAGTACTATAGTGTTGTGACCACGTGTTTACTGTTTTCTACAGTACTATAGTGTTGTGACCACGTGTGTACTGTTTTCTATAGTACTATAGTGTTGTGACCACGTGTGTACTGTTTACTACAGTACTATAGTGTTGTGACCACGTGTATAATGTGTACTATAGTACTATAGTGTTGTGACCACGTGTGTACTGTTTACTACAGTACTATAGTGTTGTGACCACGTGTATACTGTTTACTATAGTACTATAGTGTTGTGACCACGTGTATACTGTTTACTATAGTACTATAGTGTTGTGACCACGTGTGTACTGTTTACTACAGTACTATAGTGTTGTGACCACGTGTGTACTGTTTACTACAGTACTATAGTGTTGTGACCACGTGTATAATGTTTACTATAGTACTATAGTGTTGTGACCACGTGTATAATGTTTACTATAGTACTATAGTGTTGTGACCACGTGTGTACTGTTTACTACAGTACTACAGTATTGTGACCACGTGTGTACTGTTTACTACAGTACTATAGTGTTGTGACCACGTGTGTACTGTTTACTACAGTACTATAGTGTTGTGACCACGTGTGTACTGTTTACTATACTACTATAGTGTTGTGTCCACGTGTATAATGTTTACTACAGTACTACAGTGTTGTGACCACGTGTGTACTGTTTACTACAGTACTATAGTGTTGTGACCACGTGTATAATGTTTACTACAGTACTATAGTGTTGTGACCACGTGTGTACTGTTTACTATAGTACTATAGTGTTGTGACCACGTGTATACTGTTTACTACAGTACTATAGTGTTGTGACCACGTGTATACTGATTACTATAGTACTATAGTGTTGTGACCACGTGTGTACTATTTACTATAGTACTATAGTGTTGTGACCACGTGTATACTGATTACTATAGTACTATAGTGTTGTGACCACGTGTATAATGTTTACTACAGTACTATAGTGTTGTGACCACGTGTGTGTACGTAAAGCATCTTTTTTATTTTGTGTCCAAGTGTAGTGACTGTTACTCTTTGTTTTTTTCCGTTAAAGTCATGTAGAAATAAGAAATAATATAATTACACAATAGCATACGACGTTTCGATTGTAACACAAACAATCACCATCAGGTACAGAAGAGCTAAATTTAAGAGAGAGAGGAATACACATAGATTTGAAGCTTTCGTGACTGCAAGGATCCATACTCTTTGGTTCTATTCCGTAAAGTCACGTAAGTAAAAAATAAAACAACAAAAAAGCACGACGTTTCGGCCACAACACAAGTGGCCTTCATCAGGTGAAGGAACCAAACTGTCCAGAGGACAGCGTTGGAGTGAAGAAAGCCAAGCGCAGGTCGCCTCCTTTAAGCTGTGAGGGGTAAACAGTAAACGTCTTGACAAAGGAATTAGCATAAAATGTACTACTGTGAAAGCTTGGAATTAACATAAAATGCTGTACTACCGTGAGAGTTTGGGATGCCACTACTTGAATAAATATACTGTACCTTTGAAAATTAGTTTAATGTTTGGTTCGATTTAGAACATCTTTCCAATGATTGCTTAATTTGAAACCATCCTCTCGGTTGAAATTGTGTCTGGGTTTGTACATCTGAATTGCCTCGTGGACAAATCTCTGATAGAAACCCGTGGGTTTGCAAAGAACCTTGGTATCGGATAAAACTATATCGTGATCACCCACAGCATGTAACAGTGATCATCAGGTGTGAAGAACAAATCACGGAGGTAAATACAACAAAAAGATGAGAGACGAGAATTCAACAAACCTGAAAAAGCATTATGTGAAGCACATCCAGTCAGGCCAACAACACAGTTAGACACTTCCTGGCGGACCACGAATTTCATAAGAGTGTTAAATTTCGTGTTCAACCTTTGGATTGCACATGCCAGCATAGATAGAATGAAAAATACGAGGTACATGGTCAGTAGAAATACATATACAAGTCCACCAAGAGGTAAGGAGGGAGGAAAGACGGACAGGGAGGCAGAGAGAGAGGGGGGGGGAGGGATGAACAGAAGCTTAAATAGGATATACGGTTGGAAGGGGGGAGGGGCCAAAGCGAGAGCGGCAGCTCAAACACGCACATCTTACCCATACAAAACGGCAGCTCAAAAAAGGATCACCTCTTGTAAATACAAAACGGCAGCTCAAGAGGTGGTCCGCCAGGAAGTGTTGTTGGCCTGACTGGATGTGCTTCACATAATGCTTTTTCAGGTTTGTTGAATTCTCGTCTCTCATCTTTTTGTTGTATTTACCTCCGTGATTTGTTCTTGACACCTGATGAAGATCGCTTGCGTTGTGATCGAAACGTCGTGATTGTTTTTTGTTTTAAAATAATTTTATTGTATTTCTACATACTTGACTTTACCGAAAAAAACAATGAGTAATTTTATGCAGTCACGACAGCTTTAATACTTTATTATCACACTTCTACAGGGAAGTTACCATTGTAATTATGTGTAAGATGTGCCCTTTTTTGAGCTGCCGTTTTGTATTTACAAGAGGTGGTCATTTTTTGAGCTGCCGTTTTGTATGTGTAAGATCCTCTCTCTCTCTCTTAAATTTAGCTCTTCTGTACCTGATGATGATTGCTTGTGTTGCAATCGAAACGTCGTATGCTATTATGTAATTTTATTACTTCTTATTTCTACGTGACTTTACCGAAAAACACCAAAGAGTAATTTCTGCAGTCAAGAAAGCGCCAATCAAGTTTGTAGTGACTGTTCTTTAGTAAACTGTACTGCAACAATAAGCCTCCTCTCCTCTATCTCGTCTCCCTCACACCAGCCACGATTAAATGTAATGAATACATTTGATTACTTTATAGTAATACAAATATAAAAAGGTATTTTGTATGAATATTTTTTTATATGAATACAGTATTTTTGGGTTGTGGAACGAATCATCTGAGTTTACATTCATGATATACGAGTGCTTTGGATTACGAGCACGTTTCCGGAACGAATTATGCTCGCAATCCAAGGTTTCACTGTATACCGTAAATCACTTTCACGAATCAGCCCCCAAATGTCGTCTACCATCATGTTCTTGTTATACTGTTCTTGGTAGCGGCGTTTAAAATCCAGGATATCCTGGTGGAAGCGCTCGCCTCGCTCCTCCAAGTATGCTCCCATGTTCTTGAATTTATCAAGATGAGCATCAAGGATATGGACTTTGAGGGACATCCTACAGCCCATTGTGCCGTAGTTCTTCACCAGAATCTCAACCAGCTCCACGTAGTTGGCGACCTTGTGATTGCCCAGGAAGCCACGAACCACTGCGACAAAGCTGTTCCAAGCCGCTCTCTCCTTATTAGTGAGCTTCTTGGGGAATTCATTGCACGCCAGGATATTCTTTATCTGCAGTCCGACGAAGACACGGGCTTTGACCTTTGCCTCAGACAGCTTAGGGAAGAAGTCTTGAAGGTACTTGAAGGTTGCCGACTCCTTATCTACAGCTCTGACAAATTGTTTCACGAGGCCCAATTTGATGTGCAGTGGTGGCATCAGCACCTTCCGGGGGTCCACCAGTGGCTCCCACTTGACGTTGTTCCTCCCCACAGAGAACTCAGTCCGCTGTGGCCATTCCCAACTGTGGTAGTGCGCCTTGGTGTCCCTGCTGTCCCATAGGCAAAGATAGCAGGGAAACTTGGTAAAACCGCCTTTGGAGACCCATCAGGAATGCCACCATTTAGAAGTCTCCGATGACCTCCCAGCCGTACTCATCATACTTCAAGGCGTCCAGCAAGGTCTTGATGCTGTTGTAATCCTCTTTGAGGTGCACCGAGCGAGCCAGGGGAGGGACGGGTCCTTGTTACCGTTATGGAGCAGCACGGCGTTGAGGCTCCTGGATGAGCTGTCAATGAAGAGGCGCCACTCATTCTGGTTGCAGGCGATTCCGATTGCCTCGAACAGACTGGTCACATTGTGGCAGAAGCAGAGGCCCATCTTGACGGGTGAAGAAGCTGGAAAAAGGTTGGTGACGCTTCCTCTGATCTGCGACTTGCACACTTTCATCCAACAAGTTCCACTGCTTGAGCCAAGACGTCAAAAGCTCGGCCTTGGACTTGGTGAGGTCAAGATCTTGTTGAGGTCTTTTTGGTTGGGGTAGTATGGGTTTCTCTCCTCAGCTCCACCTCTGAAATTGTCATCTGGATCTGCGACGTCTTCCTCGCTCTCTGACTTGCTGCTCTCTTCTAAAGACGGCTCCATTCTCTCCGGAGGAGTGGGTACGTGGAGCTCATGGCAGCGTGGCACCGCGGCGATGGTTGAAGGAAGGTCCGGATACGTGATAGCAACTGCATTCTTCATAATAAAGGTTTTTGGGTTAGATCGCGTTTATTTATAAATGTGTCGTAACCCTCCACCACCCGACATGGCCAATCAGCAAAAAAAAAGTGTCACGTTGACAAAAGACATTCTTGCCAGTCCGACGTTTGTAAGGGTCCACCATGCAGAAGTAGCAGTTGCTTGACTGGTCAGTGGGTTCCCACCAAATTCTTCGGGTAGCGAACTTCATGGCTCTCTTTTCCCCTCTGTGCCATCCTACAAAAATACATTTATTTCACCCATGACTAATGTGTAAGAGATTCTCGCAACGTTTTTCATGTACGATATATATTTTAAATAACATTGAAAATTGTAAAACATTCTAAAATTAAAAACTTTCACAATTTTAAAAAATGTAACAAATTTTGTAATGTAAAATTCCGAGCAACAATTGTCCATCTTATCTTCCAGAGTTTTTGTTGCATTGCTCGCAGGTGAAATGAGGTGCCCAGGGTTTGTCTTGATCCCCGACAGGCATGCCGAAATATGCCTTGTAGGCCTCACACATCTTAGCAGATGCTTCCACAGAGGAATTTTTCACTCTTGTCTTGATAAATTGGCCGCAGACATAGCAAAATGCGTCTGCCGGATGCTTGCAGCCTCTTGATGCCATCTCAGAAAAATGCAGATATGTATCCACTTAGGCAGCTGGAACTAAACTGAACTGGTGGGCTTAAGGCCCCCTGTATTTATACTCCTATTTATATTACTGGAACGTTCTAGAATGTTCTAGAAGTTACTCCAAGTTTACCCAGCACTGAATATATCTGGAATGTTCTGGAAAACAGGTAAATTTCAAATATCAATGCCCTGGTCACAAAAGCAAAGTTTGTGGGGAATAATAGACATTTTCTGTACTTTTGAGGCATAAGCAGTTAGGAAATAACACTTACTACCCAGGAACAACAACTTGTCACGCAGTGTTATCAGGGCAATGTTTGTTTGCATGTTCACCACACGTACCGTGTGTGGTTAACGCCAGCAACTTGATTCCTTGCAAAAGGTTGAGTCAATTTGGTGTTTGAACATCTTAACACAACTCCTGTTGCATGGCCAGAAAGGGTAAAACACTATTCTTGTGTTTTTCATACTTTTGTAGAGGAGTAGCATGGAGACGCGACGTCATATACGCGCCGTGAGGTGCGATGACGTCATGTAACCTGGGGTTACTTGAGGGAGAAAGCCGGGTCGTTGTGGGAGCCCGGGATGGAGAGCGGTTGAAGAGACAGCCAGGGGTGGAGCCCTGGGAGTCTGGAGGGAAGCCGGCTGTAGTCGTGGAAGGCGCTGCCCTCCTCGGTCGGCCGGTGTTGGCTGTACCCCCGACCCGACTCGAGTTTGTGAGAGAGCCCGAGAGAAAGAGCCGAGGCTAGCGACAGACAGAGCCGAGGGTCCACGTGAAGGACCCAGTGCAGGGCGCCTACCTCTGGTGAAAGGAGTCCCCAAAACTTGTTGATAAAACCGGCGCAAGCCCTTACCTCAAGGCCTGCCTCAGCGGCGTCTTTTAGCACACAACAACTGGTGCCAGCGGAGAGACGGAAGAACCCACCGGTCGTTGCGATCCGACGACGAGGATGGCATTGGAGGAGGTCCCTGCAACATTCCCGCAGACCGGGGCCCCGGAGAGGCAACCCCGTGGAGTTGGGCCGTCTGGAGCAGGCGGAGGTGGCGGCCGAGGGTGGCTCCTCGCCGCCGCCGGGTACCCGGCGTGTCCTCTCGAGCCAGCTGGAGCGCTTTGACACTGGCAGCAAAGGTCCCACGTTTGTAGCTTCGAAGCACTTGATGTCTTATCACAAAAAATTCAGAGTCTTTATTCATTATAACATTGACTAATATTCGAATGAGTAAATTGCGTGTTGTGGGTTTAACTCTCCACCACACGATGTACCGGCCGGTGCTGAACTGGTCACCGATTGGCCACGCTTTGTGCTACGCGACAACAACCTGAACTAATTGGCCGTGTGTCGGGTGGTGGCAGCTTTAACGACACAGTTATAATGAGCGCGACCTAACCCCACAACAAACAAGCAATCTATTACGGATCAATATTGGTCGCGAAAGCCCTACTACTACGTGTTACACAGAAAATTGTATTTAGACCGCAGGATAAATCCGATGAGCTGTGAAGCTCTTTAGGTCACAGATGTCTCCCGTTAGGGGTAAGAACGTTGCAACAACAACAACAAAATCCGTGAGGAGTGCAAAGTACACGACAGGTAAACAGACCACACGAACAAATACAAACACAACAATAAACCATCCCCATCCTAGCAGGCTAAGACCTACCGAGGTGTTCACTTATTTAACAAAAGCCCCTTGGCCAGCCACAAACGATAGCAAGCCTCAACAAAGTGCCCCCTTCATTTGGACCATTTGTAGGGAGCCAAAATAATCTAAACACATTCTCCTGCGGAGGGAGCTGGTTAGGAACGTCGGGTTGCTCGGTCAATGGCCAGGGTCAACAACGGCGGCACCACCACGTGGTATGTTCCGCACAATATGCCCGACTGTGAGGGCGGGCACAAGCCTGGCGTGAGTTGGTGAAACGTTGAGTTTTATAAGGGCACCACGGGGTGAGCAGCCGCTCCCCACCCTCCCCTCTCCACCCTCCCCAACCAGCCCCTCCCCACCCTCCCCTCTCCACCCTCCCCACCCAGCCCCTCCCCACCCAGCCCCACGCAGCCCCTCCCCACCCTCCCCACCCAGCCCCTCCCTGCCCTCCCCACCCAGCCCCTCCCCGCCCTCCCCACCCAGCACCACCCTCCCCACCCTCCCCTCCCCACCCAGCCCCTCCCATTTTTGGATGCACGACGGACGGACGGACACAATAATCCCCTGTGGGCTGGTGGTGTAGGAACCAGGAGGTTCCTACACAGTAAAAGTCTCAAAGCATGAATCTGGATGTCAGTTCGGGGCACGGTCTCAGAAGCCCAAAGTACGGGGAAGTTAAACAAATAATAAAAATTTCGATTTAAAGCTTTCGTGACTGCAGGGATTCATATTCTTATTTACATATCAACAGAGGAGTTTAGCATGTTGATGACAAATGCAGATATGGGATTAGTCACTCCAGAAATGCAATACAATGAAACTTTATATCAGGCGGAGAGGGGTTTTTATTGCTTTTACTTTTTAATTTAATTGTATTTTTATTTTCGATCTAATTGAACATTCAAAGATCATTAATTCCTGCAGCCACGAAATTTTTAAGGTTAAATATATAAATATATTTAAATGTTGCTCCGTGGGTAAAGTCACCACTGAGCTCTTGAATTATTTTGCAGAAGCGACCCTTGCCATCACAAATAATAGCTAAAGGAAGTCGCTCATCATCATCGTCGTCATCATCGTCATCATCGTCATCATCATTGTCATCATCGTCGTCATCATCGTCATCATCGTCACCGTCACGTAGAAATGCATCCAAATCATCTAAACGCACAAAGGCTCATAGAGATCCATAGAGATACATAGAGATCCATAGAGACTCATAGAGATGCATAGAGACACATAGAGATGCATAGAGATCCATAGATACTCATAGAGATACATATAGATACATAGAGACACATAGAGATCCATAGAGACTCATAGAGATGCATAGAGACACATAGAGATACATAGAGATCCATAGAGACTCATAGAGATGCATAGAGATACATAGAGACACAGAGATACATAGAGACTCATAGAGATGCATAGAGACACATAGAGATACATAGAGACACATAGAGATACATAGAGACACATAGAGATACATAGAGACACATAGAGATACATAGAGACACATAGAGATACATAGAGACCCATAGGGATACACAGAGACCCATAGAGATACATAGAGACCCATAGAGATACATAGAGACCCATTGAGACACACAGATACCCATAGACACACACAGAGACCCATAGAGACACATAGAGACACAGAGACATATACAGACACACAGAGACACATAGAGACACATAGAGACCCATAGACTAAACTGAATACTAAGCGATTTTTATTGGACCACATGGTGCCGCACTGAGCTATGGGAGCCCTTCAGATCGCAAGCGACCCGGCCGTCGCAAATGAGAGCTCAACCAATTGGCGGATTTTCATCATCAACATCATCACCACCACGTGGAAATTCATAGCAGCAAGCAAATCCTGTGAGCAGCGTGGTGATGTTGATTCTGAATGTGGAGGCGAAATCCGGAGTACCCGGAGAAAAAAAATTCACGTGACTACCACCGGTAAGGGTCGGAGGCTGAACCCACGACCTCCCGCGTACCAGGCGAGGTAGTTAACATCTCCATGGGGAGAGAGAGAGAGAGACGCAGACTCCAAATATACAGCAGCAGCAGCAGCAGGCGTCAAGGTTGGTAATGAAGCCACGACCTCCTGTGTACCAGGCGAGGTAGTTAACATCTCCATAGGTAGAGAGAGAGACGCAGACTCCGAATATACAGCAGCAGCAGACGTCAAGGATCAGGATGGAACCCACGACCTCCTGCGTACCAGGCGAGGTAGTTAACATCTCCATAGGTAAAGACAGAGAGACGCAGACTCCAAATATACAGCAGCAGCAGCAGGCGTTGTTAGGGCCGCGATCGAACTAACGACCTCCTGCGTACCAGGCGAGGTAGTCAACATCTCCACAGAGAGAGAGAGACGCAGACTCCAAATATACAGCAGCAAGCATCGCCAGGGGCCGGGATCGAACTCACGTCCTCTGTGGGCAATAATAATAATAGATCGATAGCTCGCTATTACCAAAGGCAGATTTATTTTTTCCTCTAAAACTGACGCATCAGCAACTTTTTAAAAAATATATATTCTTATCAGTGGCCTCACGGTTTAAAGTGCAACATCGATGTATATATGCACACTATGTACTTCGCCCGGGACTTGGATTCACCACGCCCGGCCGCCTTTGTCTTCCCAGTGGCGATGTTCACACACACACCACAGCAGTTACTCGTTTTGAGGCCGAGTCGACCTAGGGGAGGCCCAGGGCCGGTTGAAATAATGGTCAACGGTGGTGGCCGTGAGCGGGAATCGAACTCGGGTCGCCGGGTTCGTAGCGCGGCGTAGCGCTAACCGCTACGCTACAATGCGTTACGCTTCCACACACACACAGATACACACACACACAGATACACACACACACAGATACACTCACACACAGATATACACTCACACACAGATATACACACACACAGATACACACACACAGATACACACACACACAGATACACACACACACAGATACACACACAGATACACACACACACAGATACACACACACAGATACACTCACACACACAGATACAAAGACAGATACACACACACAGATACACACACACAGATACACACACACACAGATACACACACACAGATACACACACACCCACAGATACACACACACCCACAGATACACACACACAGATACACACACACAGATACACACACACACACAGATACACACACAGACACACAACAACAACCGCCATTCGCCACTAAGTGGCGGTGACGTCACCACGATGTTTGTGCCAGGCTATGTGCACCCTGAGGCCACGTGAAGTGTCGAACGCCCGCTGGCAGGAGGTCACGGGGCAGACCCTGGTGCCACGGGTCGACTGACTGAGATGACTGGCTGATGCACCACCTGTGCCCCCTACTGTGCCACACACAGACACACACAGACACACACACACACAAACAGACACACACAGACACACACACAGACACATACACACAGACACACACACAGACACACACACACAGACAACGCTAACCGCTACACTACAATGCGTTACGCTTCCACGTGCGAGGGTCACGTGACAGATTTGACGTCACAGCTCACTTGCCGTGCAAAATAATTTGCATTATTGAGCTCCCCCCCCAAAAAAAAACAAGTGTATTTTTATAATGTTTGCATGGTGTACAGTCGGGAAGCTACCCACATGGCAAATATCAAGTTTGTTGCATGTCGGGAAGTACGTCAAACATTTTGAACAGACACACAACAATCACAACTTTTCCTTTTATACATACAGTGAGGGAAAAAAGTATTTGATCCCCTGCTGATTTTGTACGTTTGCCCACTGACAAAGAAATGATTAGTCTATAATTTTAATGGTAGGTTTATTTGAACAGTGAGAGACAGAATAACAACAACAAAATCCAGAAAAAAGCACGTAAAAAATGTTATAAATTGATTTGCATTTTAATGAGGGAAATAAGTATTTGACCCCCTCTCAATCAGAAAGATTTCTGGCTCCCAGGTGTCTTTTATACAGGTAACGAGCTGAGATTAGGAGCACACTCTTAAAGGGAGTGCTCCTAATCTCAGCTTGTTACCTGTATAAAAGGCACCTGTCCACAGAAGCAATCAATCAATCAGATTCCAAACTCTCCACCATGGCCAAGACCAAAGAGCTCTCCAAGGATGGGACAAGATTGTAGACCTACACAAGGCTGGAATGGGCTACAAGACCATTGCAAAAGCAGCTTGGTGAGAAGGTGACAACAGTTGGTGCGATTATTCGCAAATGGAAGAAACACAAAAGAACTGTCAATCTCCCTCGGCCTGGGGCTCCATGCAAGATCTCATCTCGTGGAGTTGCAATGATCATGAGAACGGTGAGGAATCAGCCCAGAACTACACGGGAGGACCTTGTCAATGATCTCAAGGCAGCTGGGACCATAGTCACCTGGAAAACAATTGGTAACACACTACGCCGTGAAGGACTGAAATCCTGCAGCGCCCACAAGGTTCCCCTGCTCAAGAAAGCACATATACATGCCTGTCTGAAGTTTGCCAATGAACATCTGAATGATTCATAGGACAACTGGGTGAAAGTGTTGTGGTCAGATGAGACCAAAATAGAGCTCTTTGGCATAAACTCAACTCGCCGTGTTTGGAGGAGGAGGAATGCTGCCTAAGACCCCAACAACACCATCCCCACCGTCAAACATGGAGGTGGAAACATTATGCTTTGGGGGTGTTTTTCTGCGAAGGGGACAGGACAACTTCACCGCATCAAAGGGACGATGGACGGGGCCGTGTACCGTCAAATCTTGGGTGAGAACCTCCTTCCCTCAGCCAGGGCATTGAAAATGGGTCGTGGATGGGTATGCCAGCATGACAATGACCCAAAACACACGGCCAAGGCAATAAAGGAGTGGCTTAAGAAGAAGCACATGAAGGTCCTGGAGTGGCCTAGCCAGTTTCCAGACCTTAATCCCATAGAAAATCTGTGGAGGGAGCTGAAGGTTCGAGTTGCCAAACGTCAGCCTCGAAACCTTAATGACTTGGAGAAGATCTGCAAAGAGGAGTGGGACAAAATCCCTCCTGAGATGTGTGCAAACCTGGTGGCCAACTACAAGAAACGTCTGACCTCTGTGATTGCCAACAAGGGTTTTGCCACCAAGTATAAGTCATGTTTTGCAGAGGGGGTCAAATACTTATTTCCCTCATTAAAATGCAAATCAATTCATAACATTTTTGAAATGCGTTTTTCTGGATTTTGTTGTTGTTATTCTGTCTCTCACTGTTCAAATAAACCTACCATTAAAATTATAGACTGATCATTTCTTTGTCAGTGGGCAAACGTACAAAATCAGCAGGGGATCAAATACTTTTTTCCCTCACTGTATGGAGATAATAGAGATATATAGAGACACATAGAGACACATGGAGACACATAGAGATACATAGAGATACATAGAGATACATAGAGACATAGAGATGCATAGAGACACGTAGAAACACATAGAGATATATAGAGACACATAGAGACACATACAGTATGGAGATATATACATACACGTAGATACATATGGGGACTCCTCGACTTGCGACCGAGTCAGTTTTTATTTTATTTTTATTTATGTTGGTTTAGCCCTGTGAGCCAGTTGGCTCTTGAATCGGGTGCAACCACAACAAACAAAAAAAACACGAACAAGAAAAACAAAAGCACGGTACATCAACGCTCTGTGCAAAAAATCCCAGTGGGATGCAAGTCCAACAACAACAACCACAATGAAACTTAGATTAAGGCCATCAGTCTAACTACGTACTACAACAAAGCAAACATGTCCAAATCAAAAAACACTTTTAGAAATCACCAAAAAATAAAGCCATAATTGCAACGGAACAGTGATCATAGGGACTGTGACCGAATTTTTACAATAAACTACACTGGTTCTTCACGGTCTGCAGATGTAGATGCCACTGGTTGTTCACGTTCTGCAGAAGTAGATGGCACTGGTTCTTCATGTTCTGTAGATGTAGATGCCACTGGTTGTTCACGTTCTGCAGAAGTAGATGGCACTGGTTCTTCATGTTCTGTAGATGTAGATGCCACTGGTTCTTCGTGTTCTGTAGATGTAGATGCCACTGGTCCTTCATGCTCTGAAGATGTAGATGCCACTGGTTCTTCACGTTCGACAGATGTAGATGCCACTGGTTCTTCACGTTCTGCAGATGTAGATGCCACTGGTTCTTCACGTTCGACAGATGTAGATGCCACTGGTTCTTCACGTTCTGCAGATGTAGATGCCACTAGCTCTTCACGTTCTGCAGATGTAGATGCCACTGGTTCTTCACGTTCTGTAGATGTAGCTGCCACTGGTTCTTCACGTTCTGCAGGTGTAGATGCCACTGGTTATTCACCTTCTGCAAGTGTAACTACCAGGGGTTCTTCACGTTCTGCAAATATAGATGCCACTGGTTGTTCACGTTCTGCAGAAGTAGATGCCACTGGTTCTTCATGTTCTGTAGATGTAGATGCCATTGGTACTTCACGTTCTGTAGATGTAGATGCCATTGGTTCTTCACGTTCTGTAGATGTAGATGCCACTGGTTCTTCACGTTCTGTAGATGTCGATGCCACTGGTTCTTCGTGTTCTGTAGATGTAGATGTCACTGGTCCTTCATGCTCTGAAGATGTAGATGCCACTGGTTCTTTACGTTCGACAGATGTAGATGCCACTGGTTCTTCACGTTCTGCAGATGTAGATGCCACTGGTTCTTCACATTCTGCAGATGTAGATGCCACTGGTTCTTCACGTTCTACAGATGTAGATGCCACTGGTTCTTCACGATCTGCAGATGTAGATGCCATTGGTTCTTCACGTTCTGTAGATGTAGATGCCAATGGTTCTTCACGATCTGTAGATGGAGATGCCATTGGTTCTTCACGTTCTGTAGATGTAGATGTCCCTGGTTCTTCACGTTCTACAGATGTAGATGCCTCTGGTTCTTCACGATCTGTAGATGTAGATGCCACTGGTTCTTCTCGTTTTGTAGATGTAGATGTCACTGGTTCTTCACGTTCTCCAGATGTAGATGCCACTGGTTCTTCACGTTCTGTAGATGTAGATGTCCCTGGTTCTTCACGTTCTACAGATGTAGATGCCTCTGGTTCTTCACGATCTGTAGATGTAGATGCCACTGGTTCTTCTCGTTTTGTAGATGTAGATGTCACTGGTTCTTCACGTTCTCCAGATGTAGATGCCACTGGTCCGTCATGCTCTGTAGATGTAGATGCCATTGGTTCTTCACGTTCTGCAAATATAGATGCTACTGGTTGTTCACGTTCTGCAGAAGTAGATGCCACTGATTCTTCACGTTCTGTAGATGTAGATGCCACTGGTTATTCACGTTCTACATATGTAGATGCCACTGGCTCGTTACCTTCTGTAGATGTAGATGCCACTGCTTCTTAACGTTCTGTAGATGTAGATGCCACTGGTTCTTCACGCTCTGCAGATGTAGATGCCACTGGTTCTTCGTGTTCTACAGATGTAGATGCCACTGGTTCTTCACGTTCTGCAGCTGTAGATGCCACTGGTTCTTCACGTTCTGCAGCTGTAGATGCCACTCGTTATTCACGTTCTGCAAATGTAGATGCCACTGGTTCTCACGTTCTGCAGATGTAGATGCCATTGGTTCTTCACATTCTGCAGATGTAGATGCCACTGGTTCTTCACGTTCTGCAGATGTAGATGCCATTGGTTCTTCACATTCTGCAGATGTAGATGCTACTGGTTCTTCACGTTCTACAGATGTAGATGCCACTGGTTCTTCGTGTTCTGAAGATGTAGATGTCACTGGTTCTTCACGTTCTGTAGATGTAGATGTCACTGGTTCTTCACGTTCTACAGATGTAGATGCCACTGGTTCTTCACGTTCTACAGATGTAGATGCCACTGGTTCTTCATGTTCTGCAGGTGTAGGTGCCACTGGTTCTTCATGTTCTGTAGATGCCACTGGTTCTTCACGTGGCACCTGCGTGCCATACGGGGACATGTTTGTTCTCACCTCTAGAGGAGTTCCCCCTCTGTTTCCGTGATGTGTTCCTCTGCCCTCTCAAATGCACCGCTGTTGTGGGGTTTTCTTTCTGTTGTTTTTGTTGGTGTCGTAGCGACGTTGTTGGGCCACGTGCCCCCTCCCTACTGATCCATCCGTGACAGACAAAAGGAGCTTGGTAGTCTTTCGGATTTACTCCTCCAGTCTATAAAAAAAGTTACATTGTTATTCTTGTACGCAGCATCAGTCTCGTAAATTCGTATTACCCAACTCTCTCTCTCTGTGTGTGTGTCTCTAACTGGCCTTACAGCTAAGGTGATCTGAAGAAGGGCCCCGGACCGAAACGTCGCGTTGTCTTCCATGCCCGTTAGCTTCTATAGGCCCGCTCAGGTAGGTGGTGACGTCACGATTAGAAAGGGGGGCGGGGCCCCCAGCCCCTTCCCTCTCCCCCCTTATCCCCCACCCCCTTCCCTCTCCCCCCTTATCCCCCACCCCCACCCTTCCCCTACCCCTCCCCTACCCCTCCCCTACCCCCTCCCCCACCCCCTCCCTCTCCCCCACCCCCTTCCCCACCCCTTCCCCCTACCCCTACCCCACCCCCACCCCCTCCCCCACCCTCTCCCCCACCCCTTCCCTCTACCCCTCCCCTACCCCACCCCTACCCTCTCCCTCTCCCCCACCCTCTCCCCCACCCCTACCCCCACCCCTCTCCTACCCCTCCCCCACCCCCTCCCCCACCCCCTCCCCCACCCCCCTTACCCCATCCCCTTCCCCCATCATCTCTCCAGCAGCTGGAGAACGGGGGGCGGGGGGAGCGGCGCGTGCCCGGCCACGGACTCGCGCGTGATTGGCTTGCTGAGGAACGCATAAGGAGGAGATGTGGGGGCGTGGGCGGGGCTACATTTACTAAGCCCCTCCCCTAATCTCCCAACGGCTGCCGCCAGCGCTCACGTGCAAGGGCGAGGGGGGGTGGTGTTTAATAAACAGGAAGTGACGTCACCCAAAACAGCCCCGCCCCTCCACTAATCATCGAAGCGGCGCGCGCGGTGTCCCTCGCGAGGCGCTCCTCGCGCTCCCATTCGTGGAAAGCGATCGCGGGAAACGGAAGTGGCCGGGCGCGTGCTTGGGGGGGGGGGTGCTGGAGGATAACAGAGAGAGAGGGGGGGGAAGGGGCCATGGGGGAGGGGGGGGAGAAGGAGGTGGTAGTTGTCTGTGGGTAGGACGGAGGGGGGCGGGGTCTGCTGAAGGTGGGGGCGGGGTCTGTTGAAGTAGGTAGGGGCGGGTATAAGGGGCGGGGTATAGGGAGCGTGGTCTGGTGAAGTGGGGGGCGGGGTCTATGGGAGTGGGCGGGGTCTGGTGTGAAGGGGCGGGGTTTGGGTGGCAGGGGGGCGGTGTCTGGTTGAAAGAGCGGGGTAAGGGGGCGGGGTTTAGTGGTAAGGGGGCGAGGTTTAGAGGGGTAGAGGGGCGGGGTCTAGTGGAAATGGGGCGGGATTTAGTCTAGGTGACAGGTGGCGGGGGGGTCTGGCTGAAATGGGGGCGGGGTCTGGCTGAAATGGGGGCGGGGTCTGGCTGAAATGGGGG